>NC_087342.1:161679591-161999948 GCF_030014295.1 Loxodonta africana | reverse complement strand
ATGGCTGGGTCAGGCGCACCTTAGTCTTCAAGGTGACGTCTTTGCTCTTCAACACTTTAAAGAGGTCCTTTGCCCCATATTTACCCAATGCAATGCATCTTTTGATTTCTTGACTGCTGCTCCCATGGCTGTTGATTATGGATCCAAGCGAAATGAAATCCTTGACAACTTCAATCTTTTCTCCGTTTATCATGATGTTGCCCACTTGTGAGGATTTTTGTTTTCTTTATGTTGAGGTGTAATCCATACTGAAGGCAGTGGTCTTTGATCTTCATTAGTAAGTGCTTCAAACCCTCTTTCAGCAAGCAAGGTTGTGTCATCTGCATAATGCAGGTTGTTAATGAGTCTTCCTCCAATCCTGATGCCCCGTTCTTCTTCATATAGTCCAGCTTCTCAGATTATTTGCTGAGCATACAAATTGAATAGGTATGGTGAAAGAATACTACCCTGACGTACACCTTTCTTGACTTTAAACCAATCAGTAATCCCCTTGTTCTATCTGAACAACTGCCTCTTGATCTATGTAAAGGTTTCTCATGAGCACAATTAAGTGTTCTGGAATTCCCATTCCTCACAATGTTATCCATAGTTTGTTATGATCCACACAGTCAAATGCCTTTGCATAGTCAATAAAACACAGGTAAACATCCTTCTGGTATTCTCTGCTTTCAGCCAGAATCCATCTGACATCAGCCATGATATCCCTGGTTCCACGTCCTCTTCTGAAACCGCCCTGAATTTCTGGCAGTTCCCTGCCGATACACTGCTGCAGCCATTTTTGAATGATCTTCAGCAAAATTTTGCTTGCATGTGGTATTAATAATATTGTTCTATAATTTCCACATTTGGTTGGATCATCTTTCTTGGGAATAGGCATAAATATGGATTTCTTCCAGTCATTTGGCCAGGAAGCTGTCTTCCATATTTCTTGGCATAGACAAGTGAGCACCTCCAGCGCTGCATCTGTTTGTTGAAACATCTCAATTGATATTCAATCAAATCCTGGAGCCTTGTTTTTCGCCAATGCCTTCAGAGCAGCTTGGACTTCTTCCTTCAGTACCTTCGGGTCCTGATCATATGCCACCTCTTGAAATGGTTGAACACTGACTAATTCTTTTTGGTAAAGTGACTCTGTGTATTCCTTCCATCTTCTTTTGATGCTTCCTGCATCGTTTAACATTTTCCCCATAGAATCCCTCACTATTGCAACTTGAGGGTTGAATTTTTTCTTCAATTCTTTCGGCTTGAGAAACGCTGAGCGTGTTCTTCCCTTTTGGTTTTCCATCTCCAGCTCTTTGCACATGCCATTTTAATAATTTATCTTCTCGATTGCCCTTTGAAACCTTCTGTCCAGTTCTTTTACTTCATCAATTCTTCCTTTTGCTTTAGCTGCTCGATGTTCAAGAGCAAGTTTCAGAGTCTCCTCTGACATCCATCTTGGTCTTTTCTTTCTTTCTTTCCTGTCTTTTCAATGACCTCTTGCTTTCTTCATGGATGATGTCCTTGATGTCATTCCACAGCTCATCTGGTCTTTGGTCACTAGTATTCAATGCGTCAAATCTCTTCTTCAGGTGGTCTCTAAATTCAGGTGGGATATACTCAAGGTCATATTTTCGCTCTCATGGACTTGCTTTGATTTTCTTCAGTTTCAGCTTGAACTTGCATATGAGCAATTGATGGTCCATTCCACAGTCAGCCCCTGGCCTTGTTCTGACTGATGATACTGAGCTTTTCCATCGTCACTTTCCACACATGTAGTCAATTTGATTTCTTTGTGTTCCATGGGGTGAGGTCCATGTGTATAGTCGCCATTTACGTTGGTGAAAGAAGGTACTTGCAATGAAGTCGTTGGTCTTGCAAAATTCTATCATTCGATCTCCAGCATTGCTTCTATCACCAAGGCTATATTTTCCAACTACTGGTCCTTCTTCTGTGTCCAACTTTTGTGTTCCAATCGCCAGTAATTATCAATGCATCTTGATTGCACGTTCGATCAATTTCAGACTGCAGCAGCTGATAAAAATCTTCTATTTCTCTCATCTTTGGCCCTAGTGGTTGGTGCGTAAATTTGAATAATGGTTGTATTAACTGGTCTTCCTTGTAGGCATATGGGTATTATCTTATCAATGACAGCGTTGTACTTCAGGATAGATCTTGAAACATTCTTTTTGACAATGAATGCAACACCATTCCTCTTCAAGTTGTCATTCCCAGCATAGAATATATGATTGTCTGATTCAAAATGGCCAATACCAGTCCATTTCAGCTCACTAATGCCTAGGATATCGATGTTTATGCATTCCATTTCATTTTGGATGATTTCCAATTTTCCTAGATTCATACTTCGTGTATTCCAGGTTCTGATTATTAATGGATGTTTGTAGCTCTTTTTTCTCATTTTGAGTCGTGCCACATCAGCAAATGAAGGTCCCGAAAGCTTTACTCCATCCACGTCATTAAGGTCGACTCTACTTTGAGGAGGCAGCTCTTCCCCAGTCATCTTTTGAGTGCCTTCCAGCCTAGGGGGCTCATCTTCCAGCACTGTATCAGACAATGTTCCGCTGCTATTTATAAGGTTTTCACTGGCTAATGCTTTTTAGAAGTAGACTGCAGGGTCCTTCTTCCTAGTCTGTCTTAGTCTGGACGCTCAGCTGAAACCTGTCCTCCATGGGTGACCCTGCTGGTATCTGAATAACGGTGGCATAGCTTCCAACTGCACAGCAACACACAAGCCCCCACAGTATGACAAAGTGACAGACACATGAATAGATGGACCCTGATATAATAGGAAAAATGTGAAACCGAGCCTCAAATTCGTAAAACAAAACAAACAAACAAAAAATCAGACCTACTGAACTGATTGAGACTGGAGAACTCCCTGAGACTATTGCCCTGAGATGCTCTTCGAACCTTGAACTGAAACTAACTCAAGGTCACCTTATAGCTAAATAACAAATTGGCTCAAAAAATAATGAATATCACTCCTAAGTACTGTGCTCTTTAAAAAAACAATCCACTATAGAGCAAATAGTCAACAGTTACTTTAAATCAAAGATGAGTATGTAAGGGGACAGGGAAACTAGATTAATGAAAACGAACAACGAATAATGAGAATATCCACTCATTGTGAAGAATGTAACCAATGCCAGTGAACAACTTGTATAGAAATTGTTGAGTGGGAACCCAAATTGCTGTATAAACTTTCACTGAAAATACAATAAAATATTGGAAATAATAATATTGAGAAAAAGGTAGGCCTAAACATTTTTTTTTTTTTTTAAGAGGAGTGGTTATCAGTGGTAGATGACATAGTGAGGGGAAGCTGCCCATCTCTAGCCTAGAGTGAGACAAGGTCAGGCCAGAGGAGGAGTCTGTCCTTGTCTAGAACCACAGCTGAGGAGGAAGGATATAGACTGTACAGAAGAAATCTCATGTAGCTGGAGAATGCAGCAGGCTGGTCAGCTTCAGATACAGCTGTGAGAGGGGTTTCTGTGCATGTCATTGGGATATCTCAAAATGTTGTTGTTAGGTGCTGTGGAGTCAGTACTGACTCACAGCAACCCTATGCACAACAGAATGAAACACAGCCTGGTCCTGCACCATTCTCACAGTCGCTGTTATGCTTGAGCCCATTGTTGCAGCCACTGTGCCAGTCCATCTCAGTGATGGTCTTCCTCTTTTTAGCTGACCCTCTACTTTAGCAAGCATGATGTCCTTCTCCCAGTACTGGTCCCTCCTGATAACATGTCCAAAGTATGTGAGATGAAGTCTCACCATCCTTGCTTCTAAGGAGCATTCTGGCTGTACTTCTTCCAAGAGAGACTTGTTCATTCTGGCAGTCCGTGGTATATTCAATATTCTTTGCCAACACCATCAAAAGCATCAATTCTTCTTAGGTCTTCCTTATTCATTGCCCAGCTCTCACGTGCATATGAAGCTTGGGTCAGGTGCACTTTAGCTCTGGGTGTATTTATGAGGAAGGAAGTTTGGGGATATGCAGGGGTTTGGTTAGGTAAATACATAACCATGAAAATACCATATTTCATTGAGTCTAAGAAGGAAGTGCTGTTAATTAAGCCAAGATATCCCATAAATTTTAAGACACATCCAAATTTCAGACTTTATAATATTAAAAAAAAATGTAAATCTAAGAACTGATGAAATACTATAAAAACATACTGTCATGCAAGAAAAAAAAAAAGGCCACACTAATGAGATTTTTCTTTTTAACTTCCTGTCTTTTCAGGTGGGCAGCTAAGATGAAACAGTACTGTAGAAAATCTGTAATGTGTGAAAGGTGACGTTCTTTGATTGACACTGTGAGTTAACTGAATCCTTTCTTCACCTGTGACTTTATCCAACCTCTAATCCCAAAATGTAAGATAAATTGCTTTTTTTTCTGAGGAAGCACAAATGGAGGTGTATAAGAATATAACTTTGTTCTTAAGTATTTGAAAAAAACTTAGGTTTCTTAAAAAATTAAGAGAGCTCAACAGGAGACCTTTTTAAAAAATATCTATATATTATAGGTTAGCAGCATCCTCTGTCCCCAGCTGTGACTCAATAAGAACCTGCCCCATCAGTGAGTTCAGCATAGGAAAGGTGCTCTCTCGACACCTCCTGACGAACCAGGAATCACACCATATGGTGATTTCCATGGTTTTGACTGATTTCAAGCCAAGGTGATAGTAATTTCCCACTGGGCTGGGTTAGAGTGAGTACTGACATAGATCAGGCGAACAAACAGGCAGTCAGTAGGCAAAGTTGGCTTCTAAATTAGAACCTCCAAATACACAAGAGTTTTCAAAGCTGTTTTCCTGAGTGATGTGTCTGTACCTGATTTCCATGGTCCTTGATTACAGCAGCTCTCAGAAAAATCCTTGCAAGTGCTTCCATTGCTAAGTTGCAACTTATTTGCTTAACTCCTGGTGTTGGCGGCCTGAGGTTAGAATGAATGCTAAGGAGATCAAAGGCTAACATTAGTCTGGGCACTCCCAGGTCCAGCAGTCTCATTTTTGAACCATTCTTGGATTAATCACCAGATTCCATAAATTAAAAGTTTTGGTAAATTTCTACCCAGAGAATAATGAGGAGGTTAATTAATGACGCATATCTTTTATCCCAACTGGAAGACTCTCGTTTGGTGCAGATGCGTTTTCCTCTATTAAGTCTCTTATCTCAGGAGAGAGAGAGGAGCAGCAGAGTAGGGCGATGATTTGTTTTGACATCAAAGGAAGTGAAGAAAACAGTTATTCTTTCTTTTATCTAAGTGGCACACATTATAAAATTTTAATCTTGTACCTTTTTGTTTTGGCGATACAAACTCGAGAGAGATGCTTTTATTGAAAATCTAATTCCTGAATACTTAATATCAGATATCAGATTGAGATATTTTGTTTCATGGCATATTGCTGAGCCTTGGCTTCCAGAATCATTTAAGTATATTTTCCCCAAATTCTCCTGAATAAAAAAGAGGATTACAATGCAACATTCAATTCTATTTTTATACGAGTGTCCTTAATGTCCCTGATATGTACTATTGCCATCTTTATGTTTGGGGACTGAAAATACAAATGAAACTGAATTCTTAAGAAGGTGCTTTGATCAAATTTTCATACTCTAAACCAGTAGAGATAAAGCAATATATAGACTGCAAGACTGTTGCAACCTTCTCCTGTTTACTAATAAAAGCAGCATTTTTATGCAATCAAGCTTTTGTGTTCTGAGGTGAACATAATATAATGATTGCATTTGCATTTTTCAGTATTGATCATGTTAGCATCTTTTGCAGCACACCTGTGAAATTTATGCTTTGAAAAGATTGCTTTGCAACGTGAGGAGATTCCATTCTAGTTTAGGTGTCTTAGGGTAGCATTATAGAGTAGAGGTTTTAGGCACAGACAGGATTTGGAATTAGGCAGAGCTGGACTTGAGTCCCAATTTTGCCACACCAGCTGTGTTATCCTGGACACATAACTTAACCTTTCTTAACCTTAGTTTTCCCATCTGTGAAATGGAATTAATAGTAATACCCAGGGGCAGATTATCCAATAGGCAAGGTGCGCACGGTGCTT
Organism: Loxodonta africana; assembly: GCF_030014295.1. Taxonomy (NCBI): domain Eukaryota; kingdom Metazoa; phylum Chordata; class Mammalia; order Proboscidea; family Elephantidae; genus Loxodonta; species Loxodonta africana. Next base: position 161,993,874 of record NC_087342.1, on the reverse strand, counting down.
ACCTTCCTCATTAGAGCATCGATTTCACATTTTTTCACCACATCAAAGATTCTGCTTCTAGGTGTGGCTGGTGTCCATCTCTCTCCCAACCCCACAGAACCCCACAGATTTCTGTAGAATCAAAGCCTCTTCTCAAATTTACAATCCCTGACAGGGATGGATGACCCTATCAGCAAGGTAAACATGGGCTTACTTGTGCTTATTTTCTAATCTGTAGTGAACAATTTCACACAGGCTTCACAACATCTTTGATTCCATGTAAAATTATTCACTACAAGTTAGTAAGTAAGCAGAAGTAAACCTGTGCTTACCTGGCTTCTTGGGTCATCCATCCCTGGTAATACCTACTAATTGGACCGTTTCACGACTAGATGGGATAATGCTTATAAAGCACTTAGCACAGAAAAATGCACTCAGTAATATTAACCAGTGATATTGGTGCTGTCGATGGGATTGCCATTAACATGACTAGTAAAAAAAGTTAGACTGATTTTCTCTGACTTGTGTATGAGAAGCTAAGGACACATAAGTCCATGGGGGGAAATATCTACTTTTGGGAAAGGAAAGATAACAGGAGAGGAGGTTTTTGCATATGTAGACTTGAATTCATTTGTTCTACAACATCAGAGCAAAATGGTGCTTTCTTGTTTTTGTTTGCTTAGTTTTTTGTTTTGGGTTTTCTTTTTCCTTTTTCCTTAAAGAAAGGGAGATAGGAGGAAAGAGACTCTTCCAGGGCGATGCACTGCAAACAAGACTGAGGGAGATGGGTCCCTGGGTTACAGGGTTCTTAGTCTCAATACCCATCTCAGGGGCCCTTAACACGGAAGTCATCAGGAGACCGTGGTTTATTTTGACTACACCATCTTTTACAATGTCTTTTTTCCTTTCAGAGGGCAAAATTTTCTCTTTCTTTTCAAAAAACACCTAAATTGTCATCTCTTCAACAAAGCTGGCCTTATTTGGGAGGATCAGGGTTTGTGGTGATTTTGATCCACACTCTTCTCTCAGGTGGATCAAAATCTGGTGGCGTGGTGGTTAAGTGCTACGGCTGCTAACCAAGAGGTTGGCAGTTCAAATCTGCCAGGTGCTCCTTGGGAACTCTATGGGGCAGTTCTACCCTGTCCTATAGGGTCGCTGTGAATGAATCAGAATTGACTCAACCGCAGTGGGTTTTTTTTTTTCCTTAGGTTTTAAAATGAGATGAGTCCCTCATAAAAACTCTATTTCAGGGGTTCTTAATCAGGCGGGGAGACCCGGGTTGCATAGTGGTTAAGAGCTACAGCTGCTAACCAAAAGGTCAGCAGTTCAAATCCACCAGGCGCTCCTTGGAAACTCTATGGGGCAGTTCTACTCTGTCCTATAGGGTCGCTATGAGTTGGAATCGACTCTACGGCAGTGGGTTTAATTTTGGGTTTTTAATCTTGGGGGTGACATGGATTGCACTGAAAATCTGCAGATGTTTGAGTGCTCTCTCCTCAGAAAAAATGCAAACATACAATTATAAATACAATTTTGTATATAACTATGTGAAATAATTATGGAAGTCTGAAGTTCTGTTAAAGACCATCCATGGGACTTCTAGTTACGAATTCCTTATGTGGTTATTCCCTAATCTCAGATATCGGCAGGAAATGGTGCTTCAAAATCCATGACTTGGATTCTGCTGGCTTCTGGGAACCATTGTGGGCTTCAAAGTAGAGAAGCATCTTGCTCAAAGGGGGCACACCAGATTTTAGCTCTAGGATTGAAAGGAGACTGAAGGGGAGACAGACAACAAACAAATAATAGACAACTGTGACTAAGCAGAGTCTGAGAGGGGAGTAAAGTAGAATAATTGAGACAGACTAGAAATAAGAAAACAGAGACCATAGCTTCTTTAAAAGTTGATGCTCTGATTCAAGACTGGGTCAGATGTATGTGTCTCAGTTAAGGGACTAATTATACTTTAAAGTAGGGAGACCCTTCAAAACATTTGTTGTTTTGCCTAGGTATCTTACAGGATTAACTAATACCACAAGAACTTTAAGAAAGATAACTGAAATTTTTTATGGGGAACATTGAGAAATTAACTCTGAGGGAATGAAGCCATATGCCTGAGGTTACAGAACAGAAGAGAAAATAAAAATAACAACAACAAGGTATTTTCATCTGTTCCTTTGAATATGGGCTTCTTTAGAAAAGAGAGCTATTCTGATAATTCCTAAGCTGATTTTTTAATTCATCATTTGTTGAAAAGAAGGGAAATTGTTCAAGGGACAGTTCTGTGAGAAACACAGAAAATCAATTTCTTGAGTCAGCTGATTAAGGATTCCTATTCCCTGTGAAATTACAGACACTATCTCCTAATGTATATTTTGAAATTTAAATATTATATTGTTTCTTCCTCTTCGTAAAATATTTCCTAATCAATTCCTTCTAGTGTACTCTTTTAAATAGTATCACTTCAGATCTTCAGGGTTATTGGGGAAAATGTGTTAATGTTGTAAATACACAGTATTTTTCCCCCTGCCTAAAATTGGTCTAGACCTGCCTAAGGGGATAGGCACCTGGGATTTTTCCGGAAAAGGTAAAAATATTCTGACCAGTCAGGTGGACTCAATAATCAGACTTACACAGGATCTCACAGACCTCATTTCCCTCCACTTATCTCCTTGCTCACTTAGATGCAGCCATCCTGGCCTCATTGAAGGCACACTAACATGCCTTGCACATTCCTGCCTCAGGGCCTTTGTCCTAGCTGTGCCCTTTGCCTGGAAGGCCCATCCCCCATACAGCTCCTATACTTAATTCCAACCCTGGCTCAAATATCACTTTCTCGGAAAGCATTTCTTTGTCCATCTTACCTAAAGTGTTTTAGCCTGTGTTGTGTAGCAGAGAGAGGGACTTTGAAATTAAATAGACCTACATTTATATCCTGACTTCACACTATCATAGGCAAGTGACTTAAGTTTTCTAAGCTCCTGTTTTTCTCATCTGTAAAATGGCTGTAATACTATCTACCCTATAGGTTAGTTGGGAGTAATAAAATTAAATATGTATTGTTGTTGTTGTTGTTAGGTGTTGTCAAGTCAGTTCCAACGCACAGCAGCCCTATGCACAACAGAATGAAATACTGCCCAGTCCTGCGCCATCGTCACAATTGTTGCTATGCTTGAGCCCATTGTTGCAGCCGCTGTGTCAATCCATCTCGCTTAGGGTCTTCCTCTTTTTTGCTGACCCTCTACCTTCTCCAGGGACTGATCCCTCCTGATAACATGTCCAAAGTATGCGAGACATAGTCTCACCATCCGTGCTTCTAAGGAGCATTCTGGCTGTACTTCTTCCAAGAGAGATTTGTTCATTCTTTTGGCAGTCCACGGTATATTAAATATTCTTCGCCAACACCACAATTCAAAGGCCTCAATTCTTCAGTCTTCTTATTCATTGTCCAGCTTTCACATGCCCATGAGGCGATTGAAAACACCATGGTTTGGGTCAGGCGCACCTTAGTCCTCAAGGTGACATCTTTGCTTTTCAACACTAAAAAAGGTTTTTTGCAGCTGATTTGCCCAGTGCAATGCATCTTTTGATTTCTTGACTGCTGCTTTCATGGGTCTTGATTGTGGATTCATATAAAATGAAATCCTTGACAACCTCAGTCTTTTCTCCATTTATCATGATGCTGCTTGTCGGTCTAGTTGTGAGGATATTTGTTTATGTTGAAGTGTAATCCATACTGAAGGCTGTGGTCTTTGATCTTCATTGGTAAGTGCTTCAAGTCCTCTTCACTTTCAGCAAACAAAGTTGTGTCATCTGCGTAACACAGGTCATTAATGAGTCTTCCTCCAATCCTGATGCCCTGTTCTTCTTCATATAGTCCAGTTTCTTGGATTATTTTCTCATCATACAGATTGAATAGGTATGCTGAAAGGATACAGTGCTGACACACACCTTTCCTGACTTTAAACCATTCAGTATCCCCTTGTTCTGTTCGAACCACTGCCTCTTGATCCACGTACACATTCTTCACGGGCACAGTTAAGCGTTACAAAATTCCAGTTCTCCGCAGTGTTATCCATAATTTGTTATGATCCGCACAGTTGAATACCTTTGCATAGTCAGTAAAACACAGGCAAACATCCTTCTGGTATTCTCTGCTTTCAGCCAGGATCCATCTGACATCAGCAATGATATCCCTGGTTCCATGTCCTCCTCTGAATCTGGCTTGAATTTCTCGCAGTTCCCTGTTGATATACTGCTGCAGCTGCTTTTGAATGATCTTCAGCAAAATTTGCTTGCGTGTGATATTAATGATATTGTTCTATTATTTCCACATTTAGTTGGATCACCTTTCTTGGGAATACTCATAAATTATGGATCTCTTCCAGTTGGTTGGCCAGATCACTATCTTCCAAATTTCTTGGCATAGACCAGTGAACACTTCCAATACTGCATCTGTTTGTTGAAACATCTCAGTTGGTATTCTGTCAATTCCTTCCTAGAGGCTTGTTTATTGCCAGTGCCTTCAGTGCAGCTTGGACTTCTTCCTTCAGTGCCATCGGTTCTTGATCATATGTTACCTCTTTAAATGGTTGAATGTCGACCAATTCTTTTTGGTAAAGTGACTCTGTGTATTCCTTCCACCTTCGTTTGTGTCGTTTAATATTTTCCTCGTAGAATCCTTCAGTATTGCAACTCAAAGCTTGAACTTTTTCTTCATTTCTTTCAGCTTGAGAAATGCTGAGCGTGTTCTTCTCTTTTGGTTTTCTATTTCTAGGCTTTTGAACATGTCATTATATTTTGTCTTCTCAAGCCACCGTTTCAAATCTTCTGTCCAGCTCTTTCACTTCATCATTTTTTCCTTTTGCTTTAGCTACTTGACATTCAAAAGCAAGTTTCGGAATCTCTTCTGACATCCATTTAGGTCTTTTCTTTCTTTCTTGTCTTTTTAATGACCTCTTGCTATCTTCATGTATGACGTCCTTGATGTCATTCCACAACTTGTCTGGGCTTCGGTCATTAGTGTTCAACGTGTCAAATGTATTCTTGAGATGGCCTCTAAATTCAGGTGGGATATACTCAAGGTTGTACTTTGGCTCCTGTGGACTTGTTCTAATTTTCTTCAGTTTCAACTTGAACCTGCATGTCAGTAATTGATGGCCTGATTCGCAGTCAGCCCCTGGCCTTGTTCTGACTGATGATGTTGAGCTTTTCCATCGTCTCTTTCTACACATGTAGTCGATTTGATTCCTGTGCATTCCATCAGGTGAGGTCCTTAGTTGCCGTTTATGTTGTTGAAAAAAGGTATTTGCAATGAAGAAGTTGTTGGTCTTGCAAAATTCAATCATGCTATCTCTGACATCATTTCTATCACCAAGGCCATATTTTCCAACTACCAATCCTTCTTCTTTGTTTCCAACTTTCGCATTCCAATCACCAGTAATTATCAGTGCACCCTGACTGCATCTTCGATCAATTTCAGACTGCAGAAATTGGTAAAAATCTTCAATTTCTTCATCTTTGGCCTTAGTGGTTGGTGCCTAAATTTGAATAATAGTCATATTAACTGGTCTTCCTTGTAGGCATATGCATATTATCCTATCACTGACAGTCTTGTACTTCAGGATAGATCTTGAAATGTTCTTTTGGACGATGAATGCAATGCCATTCCTCTTCAAGTTGTCATTCCCAGCATAGTAGACTATGTGATTGTTGGATTTAAAATGGCCAACACCAGTCCATTTCAGCTCACTAGTGCCTAGGATATCAATCCTATGTGTTCCATTTCATTTTTGATGATTTCCAACTTTCCTAGATTCATGCTTCGTACATTCCTGGTTCCAATTATTAATGGGTGCTTACAGCTGTTTCTTCTCATTTTGAATCATACCATATCAGCAAATGAAGGCCCAGAAAGCTTGACTCCATCCATGTCATTAAGGTGGACTTTACTTTGAGGAGGCAGCTCTTCCCCAGTCATATTTTGAGAGCCTTCCAACCTGAGGGGCCCATCTTCTGGCACTATATCAGACAATGTTCCACTGCTGTTCATAAGGTTTCCAATAGCCAATTCTTTTCAGAAGTAGGCCACCAGGTCCTTCTTCCCAGTCTCTCTTAGTCTGGAAGCTCAGCTGAAACCTGTCTGCCATGGGTGACCCTGCTGGTATTTGAATATCGGTGGCATAGCTTCCAGCATCACAACAACACACAAGCCTCCACAGGATGACGTACTGACAGACGCATGGGAGAAACATGTTTTATATGTATAAATATGTTTAATATACTACAAACAATATTATACATTATGGATCCCTGGTGGCCAAGTGGTTAAGTGTTCAGCTGCTAACCAAAAGATGGGCATTTCCAATCCACCAGCCACTCCTTGGAAACCATATGGGGTAGTTCTACTCTGTCCAAAAGGGTCACTATGAGTTGGAATCAACTCAACAGCAATAGGTTTATTATATATTATGTTATTAATGTGTTTTTATTCTAATTATGTAATAATCACTATTATTATATCTATCCTACTGCAGCGCTCCCCTCGTTCACCGTCAACAAGCAACCAAAATGCACTGTTCCCAAATAGTTTATGCAATTTTATGTTTTCTTCTATTTCACTAGATGTTTACCCAGCCTTCAACCATAATTGCACCCCCTCCCCCAGTACACTGCCTTGTCCACGGAGAAAAATACTATACATACTTTAAGGTCCACCTGAAATGTCACCTTCTCTCCTCAGCTTTCCGTGAGTTCTTCCTCAGCCATTACCATGGTGGAAATCAATTGTTTCTTTTTGTCTCCATACTTTTATAAGTATTAAAATAAGATTAGGCATATCACATGGTAGACTAATTATCTGTACGTGTTTCTATCTGCTCTTCCAGGCTGTGAGCTTCTGGAGGGAAGGACCTGAGTCTTCTTTGTCTTTGGAGCTCCTGTGCCTTCCATGGAGATGGCCCATAAGAGGCCTCAGAGAAAAGGTAGACTTGGATGGGAACTGAAAACTGACAGGTTCTTCAGAGAGAAGCTTGTAGGTCGAGTGAACAGCACAGGCCAAGGCACTGGAATGTGAGAGAAATGGCACATGTGTGCTCTCTTCTGGGAAAGAGGATTCCTAAGAGGTGGCATCAGATTAAGTGGCTGGAGAAGTAAGCCAGTTGTTGAGTCCACTCCAATTCATGATGACCACATGTATGTCACAGTGGAACTGTGCTGCATCGGGTTCTCAATGGCTAATTTTTCAGAAGTAGATTGCCAGGCCTTTCTTCGGAGTTGCCTCTGGGTGGACTCAAAGCCTTGTACTTTCAGTTAGCAGCCAAGCATGTTAACTGTTTGAACAGCACAGGAACTCCTTAAGCAGACCTATAAGCTCAAGAGCCTTATGTGCCACCCTAAGGAGTTTGAACTTTACACTGAAAGCTGCAAGGGAGGGGGTGGAGAGAGGGGGCAGGGGTGAAAAGAGGAGAAATACAGTTGATTTGGCTTTCAGGACAGTTAATCGCAGAATAGTGCTGAGATAATTAAGTATTTTTGGTGTGATGGACTGATATGTACTTTAAAATAACTGAAATAGTAAGAAAAGTTGACATGATGTTAAAAAAAGAATTGGAGTTACAATTGTTGAGAATCGGTGAAAGCAAAATTCACTGTGGGTAAACTTTAGTATAGTTACCCACCAGCTACGATATGAATGTTGATAAAGACTAAAAGAAGTGAGAAAATCTCCTCATTCAAACACAGATCTCCTCCCTCCATCTCTTCTTCCCTCCATCACTCTTTCAGCATGGCTGCAAAACCCCTTTCTGACATCTTGGCCCTGGTGCATGCCTTCTTGCCCCCTCACCCAGGCGAGGGGCTGAGATCACCACACGGAAGGTCTGTGCTCTCAGAACTGTCCTCACTTGTCACTTTGCCCCAGTGGGCCTTTCTTGCCAGATTGAGGGCCTGGTCTTTCCATTTGGCCCCAAATTCTGACACATGCAGATGCCTGGCCCATAAATAGGGCCTTGTGGAATTTCTGTACACCCCATGTCCCTTCACTTCTCTAAAACTCTTCAAACTGAACACCTAACTCCCACCTCTGACCTGCCATAGCCCTTTCAGAGGGAATACCAGCCACTTGCAAGGACCCACTGTTTTTATTACAATGCTAATGCTCACAGAACAACATCTCATAGAACTTCCACAGGTAGTACTTTAGAATGCCCTTGAGTTCCATATTTTAATTTTATCGCAATGGATTTCTTAAAATTTATTTTATGTTTAGACCAAATATGGTGTTGTTTCTTGCCCATGCTGATGTAGCATTTTTGAAAGCTTGAGAATTCAAATGCTATGGGAGGCCTGGGATTCATTTGTCCCCCTTAGGGAAAACATGTATCATAGCTCTTGCTCAGGCATTACATGACCTAACCCTTTATGGCTACCAAGGCAGCATCTCTTCATCAAGCATAGCCGGAAAGGGACAGTAGAAGGGGAAGGCAAACTAGAGAAAAAGAGACGGAGAGACAGCAATGCCAGGAAAGATACAGTATCTCAGACATGGAAGGATTTGTTTTATGGTGTTGTCTCCATACGAAAGCTATGTTTCCATGGGGAGAAAGAAACCACCAAAAAGAAGAAACTCTTTAGTGCAACATTATTCCACAAGTACCAGACACTATGCATGGAGTTAAGAAAGTTATTTATTTATTTATTTATTTATTTTTTGTTGTTGTTGAGACTATATACAGCAGAATATACACTAATCCAACAATCCAACAATTTCTACATGTACAATTTAGTAACATTGATTACATTCTTCAAGTTGTATAACCATTCTCACTCCTTTTCTGAATTGTTTCTTCCCCATTAACATAAACTCACTGCCACCTAAGCTTCTTATCTAATCTTCCCAGTTGTTGTTGTCAGTTTGATCCCATAAAGATAGTTCTTGAAAGAGCACAATGCTCAAGGCAGACATTCTTTACTAGTTAAGCTATACTATTGTTTGGTTTTACGAAGACTTCGGGGGATATTTTTGGTTTAATGTCTAAAGATTATCTCAGGGTAATACTTTGGGGGGTTCATCCAGCTTCAATGGCTCTGGAAGGTCTAGATTCCATGGGAATTTAATATTCTGTGCTGCATTTTCTCCCTTTTGATCAGGATTCCTCTATCTCATATTTGGTCAAAACATTCAGTAATGGTAGCTGGGTACCATCCAGTTCCTCTGATCTCATGGTTTTGTTTGTTTGTTTTTTAAGTATTGGTATAAGGTGTAAAAAAATCTAGATATTAATGAAACTAAATAAAGGCCTGTGTACAGGGATTCTAGTTATCAAATTAGAAGGATTCTTGTGTTCTTGGCCCTTTTTACTTTCCTCTAGCAGTGGTTGATGTGGCACCTAATATTTCAAAGTGTAAAGCCCTGTTGGACTCCACTTATTCATCATTTATATTCTCTGAGCCTCACCTGTCCCTTTTTCCAGTCCCTTTTGTGATGATCTTTTTCTCCTCCTAGCATGTACCTATCAGATTTGCACAGCCCTTAGGGCTTCTCTTAGGAGGCCCTTGCCAGGGACGCCCCCACAGCAACCCACTCAGCACACATGTGTGCACAACCTAGGAATGCCCTGTGGGGTGAACCATTAACCAGCGGGGGCCAAGGGCCGAGACATAAATGCTGCCCTCTTTCTTGCCTGGACAGTTTGTTTTCAGAGACATTGCATCTGGCTCCTTAGACTGTCCCTTAGGATCCAGCAACCAGCACCCACAGCAGGAGGCAGCTCTATAATGTATCTTTGCATTTGTTTTCCCCCTTTCCTTGTTTTGCTCCCTAGTCCCTCACTTGATCCCTGGACCACACACCCCAGTAAACAGGGTTACCTTAACTCCTGGTTTATCCATGGCAGTGCTGTGTAAACTGTTGTGACAACATAATTATTAATCATTTTCCCTTTTACTCTCAAAGTTGTCCCAGTTTGGATGATGAATTATATGTTCTATGTGGTTGTATGGTACCAATGGTTAATGCATTTAGCTGCTAATGGAAAAGTCAGCAATCTGTGTCTACCCAGAGGCACCATGGAAGAAAGGCATGGTGAATCCACTTCCAAAAATCAGCCCTTAAAAACTCTATGGAGTACGGTTCTACTCTGACACACAAGGTTGCCTTGAGTCAGAATTAACTCTATAGCAACTAGCCTTTTAATACTAATTAAATACCCTTGTATTTCAAATGTGAAAAATGAGTTCAGAGACAGGAAGTGACTTGCCCAAATGTACACACTTAGGGATTTATTTTCCACTCTTTTAGTCCAGTACTGTGTCTACAATAGTACTAACGTAGCTGTAATTCAGTTTTTTTTAAGTTGTCTATTACTGCAGATTTCCTGAATCCTGGTTATGTGTCAAGAATAATCTCAAAGCTATTTAGATGATGAGAGATGACTCCTGTAGACAGAAAGAATTATCTAAGGCTGGGATCGTCAAGGTTGATTAGGTAGTTGTTTTCTACTTAAAAATTAGACAGAGGACATTGTTTTTTAATGGTGTAGGATATACACCATTATGAACATTTTCCTCTGGAAATGAAAATAAATAACGATGAAATTCCACCTTAAGTAACACCATAATACCAATGCACAATGGATTTTGAGACAGAAAACTTGGGTTTAAGTATCAAGTCTGCCATTTCTGTATGACCTTGAGCCAAAGTACATCATCTCTCTAAACTGCAATGTACTCGTCTGTAAACAGGGACATTAGGAATAAGCTCACAGTTTTTTTTTTAATGAAAATTAAGTGAGAGATAGATGTGGAAGGACTTTGTAAACCTGAAAGCTCCTCACAAATGAAAAATGCTATTATTTCCAAGTCTAGTCTGACAGCACAATGTTCTGGTATAGGTGGAAAGGTGATATAGTCTTTATTAACTTAGGTTGGAGACAAAATAAATTATTGTAAATACTTTATTATTACAACCTCTTCATTCAATGACAACAATTTACAAAGTAATCCATGCATTTCAAAGACGTTTGGGGAGATATGCTTCTCTGTAAGACCTACAACTCTCACCCGGAGAGGTGAGAGTCTTCACCTCCAGAAATCCCACTTTTCGGTAGAAGGAAAGACTGAAATCTCCTGACAGTGTGCCCCTGCCTCAGGGTTGGCCCTTAAGCCCCCCTAATTTTAGCTGTATTTGGTGTTTTCCTAAGGGACACACAGTGTTGACTTCATGAGCCATTGGTGAATCCTGGATGTCTACTCCGATCAAGGCTGGGAGGTGATGATGGAACAGGACCTGTGCCCGTGAGATAAAACATATATGTTGGATGGTGGGGTATTGGAGGTGGGATGGCTAACAACAAAGGTTCATTTTTATAGAAGCCCTAGAAGCTGGTGCCATAGAAAAAGTATTTGTACTTGGAGGCAGTATTGCATAATAGTTAAATGTGTAGGCTTTGGAATTAAATTGTTTAGGTTCTTATCCTGATCCTACTATTTTCTTTTTTTTAATTAATTTTCATTGTACTTTAAGTGAAAGTTCACAAATCAGGTTAGTCTCTCATACAAAAATTTACATACACCTTGCCATCCACTCCTAATTGCTCTCCCTCCAATGAGACAGCACAGTTCTTCACTCTCACTCCTCGTGTCCATTCAGGTAGCTTCTGGCCCCCTCTGCCCTCTCATCCCCCCTCCAGGCAGGAAATACCAACATAGTCTCATGTGTCCACTTGATCCAAGAAGCTCATTCTTTACCAGTATCAATTTTCATCCCCTATTTTTTATTCCAGTCCAATCCCTGTCTGAAGAGTTGGCTTTGGGAATGGTTCCTGTCCTGGGCTAACAGAAGGTCCGGGGACCATGTCTTCCCAGGTCCCACCAGTCCCAGTGTGACCATTAAGTCTGGTCTTCTTATAAGAATCTGGGGTCTGCATCCCATTGCTCTCCTGCTCCCTCAGGGTTTCTCTGTTGAGTTCCCTGTCAGGGCATCTTCGGTTGTGGCCAGGAACCATCTAGTTCTTCTGGTCTCAGGCTGAAGTACTCTCTGGTTTATGTGGCCCTTTCTGTCTCTTAGGCTCATAATTCCCTTGTGTTTTTGGTGTTCTTCATTCTTCCTTGCTCCAGATGGGTTGAGACCAATTGATGCATCTTAGATGGCCGCTTGTTAGCATTCAAGACCCCAGAAGCCACTCTCCAAAGTGGGATGCAGAATGTTTTCTTAATAGATTTTATTATGCCAATTGACTTAGATATCCCCTGAAACCATGGTCCTCAAACCCCCACCCCTGCTACACTGGCCTTTGAAGCATTCAGTTTATTCAGAAAACTTCTTTGATTTGGTTTAGTCCAGTTGTATTGATCTCTTCTGTATTGTATACTGTCTTTCCCTTCACCTAAAATAAAACTTGTCCTTGGAAACTCTATGGGGCAGTTCTACTCTGGCCTATAGGGTCACTATAAGTCGGAATCGACTTGACGGCACTGGGTTTCTGGGGTTTTACTATCTAATTAGTGAATACCCCTCTCCCTCCCTCTCTCCTCCCTCTCGTAAACATCAAAGAATATTTTCTTCTCTGTTTAAACTGTTTCTCCAGTTCTTATAATAGTGGTCTTATACAATATTTGTCCTTTTCCAATTGACCAATTTCACTCAGCATAATGTCTTCCACATTTCTCCATGTTATGAAATGTTTCATGGATCCATCATTGTTCTTAATCAATGCATAGTATTCCGTTGTGTGAATATACCGTAGTTTATTTATCCATTCATCCGTTGATGGGCACCTTGGTTGCTTCCAGATTTTTGCTATTGTAAATGGTGCTTCAGTGAACATGGGTGTTCACATATCTGTTCGTGTAAAGGCTCTTATTTCTCTAGGATATATTCAAAGGAGTGGGATTGCTGGATCGTATGGTAGTTCTAGTTCTAGTTTTTTAAGGAAGTGCCAAATAGATTTCCAAAGTGGTTGTACCATTTTTCATTCCCACCAGCAGTGTATAAGTGTTCCAGTCTCTCCACAACCTCTCCATCATTTATTATTATGTGATTTGGATTAATGCCAGCCTTTTTGGAGTGAGATGGAATCTCCCATTGTAGTTTTGATTTGCATTTCCCTAATGGCTAATGATCGTGAGCATTTCCTCATGTATCTGTTAGCAGCCTGAATGTCTTCTTTGGTGAAGTGTCTGTTCATTTCCTTTGCCCATTTTTTAATTTGGTTATTTTTCTTTTTGTAGTTGAGTTTTAGCAGAATCACGTAGATTTTAAAGATCAGGAGCTGATAGGAAATGTCGTAGCTAAAAACTTTTTCCCAGTCTGTAGGTAGTTTTTTACTCTTTTGGTGAAGTCTTTGGATGAGCATAGGTGTTTGATTTTTAGGAGCTCCCAGTTATCTGGTTTCTCTTCTGCATTTTTAGTAATGTTTTGTATTCTGTTTATGCTGTCCATGTATTAGGGCTCCTAACATTGTCCCTATTTTTTCTTCCATGATCTTTATTGTTTTAGACTTTATATTCAGGTCTTTGATCCACTTTGACTTAGTTTTTGTGCATGGTGTGAGATATGGGTCTTGTTTCATTTTTTTGCAGATGGCTATCCAGTTATGCCAGCACCATTTGTTACAAAGACTGTCTTTTCCCCAGTTAACTGACTTTGGGCCTTTGTCAAATATCAGCTACTCATATGTGGATGGATTTATGTCTGGATTCTCAATTCTGTTTCATTAGTCCATGTGTCTGTTTTTGTACCAGTACCAGGCTGTTTGACTACTCTGGTGGTATAATAGTTTCTAAAATCAGGTAGAGTGTGGCCTCCCAGTTCGTTCTTCTTTTTCAGTAATACTTTGCTTATCTGGGGCCTCTTTCCCTTCCATATGAAGTTGGTGATTTGTTTCTCCATCTCATTAAAGAAAGTCATTGGAATTTGGATTGGAATTGCATTAAATCTATAGATGGCCTTTGGTAGAATAGACATTTTTACAATGTTAAGTCTTCCTATCCCTGAGCAAGGTATGTTTTTCCACTTATATAGTCCTCTTTTGGTTTCTTGTAGTTTAATTTGTATAGGTCTTTTACGTCTCTGGTAAGATTTATTCCTAAGTATTTCATCTTCTTGGGGGCTACTGTAAATGGTATTGATTTGGTGATTTCCTCTTCAACATTCTTTTTGTTGGTGTAGAGGAATCCAACTGATTTTTGTATGTTTGTCTTGTATCCTGATAGTCTGCTGAACTCTTATATTAGTTTCAGTAGTTTTTTTGACAATTCTTTAGGGTTTTCTGTGTGTAAGATCATGTCATCTGCAAATAGAGATACTTTTACTTCTTCCTTACCAATCTGGATGCCCTTTATTTCTTTGTCTAGCCTAATTGCTCTGGCTAGGACCTCCAGCACAATGTTGAATAAAAGCTGTGATAAAGGGCATCCTTGTCTGGTTCCCATTCTCAAGGGACATACTTTCGGAATCTCTCCATTTAAGATGATGTTGGCCGTTGGCTTTGTATAACTGCCTTTTATTATGCTGAGAAATTTTCCTTCTATTCCTATTTTGTTGAGAGTTGTTATCATGAATGGGTGTTGGACTTTGTCAAATGCCTTTTCTCCATCAATTGATAAAATCATGTGATCTTGTCTTTTGTTTTATTTATATGGTGGATTACATTAATTGTTTCTAATGTTGAACCATCCCTGCATACCTGGTATGAAATCCACTTGGTCATGGTGAATTATTTTTTTGATATGTTGTTGAATTCTATCAGCTAGAATTTTGTTGAGGATTTTTGCGTCTAAGTTCATGGGGGATATAGGTCTGTAAATTTTCTTTTTTGTGGTATCTTTAGCTGGTTTTGGTATCAGGGTTATGCTTGCTTCATAGAATGAGTATTCCGTCCTTTTCTGTGCTCTGAAATACCTTTAGTGGTAGTGGTGTTATCTCTTCTCTGAAAGTTTGGTAGAACTCTGCAGTAAAGCTGACAGGGCCAGGGATTTTTTTTTTTTTTTTTTGTCAGGAGTTTTTTGACTACCTTTTCAATCTCTTTTTTTGTTATGGGTCTATTTCATTGTTCTACCTCTGTTTGTGTTAGTTTAGGTAGGTAGTGTGTTTCTAGGAATTCATCCATTTCTTCTAGGTTTTCAAATTTGTTAGACTACAATTTTTCATAGTAATCTGATATGATTCTTTTAATTTCAGTTGGGTGTGTTGTGATATCGCCCATCTCGTTTCTTATTTGGGTTATTTGTTTCCTGTTTTTCTTAGTCAGTCTTGCCAGTGGTTTATCAATTTTGTTAATTTTTTCAAAGAACCAGCTTTTCGTCTTGTTAACTCTTTCAATTGTTTTTCTGTTCTATAATTCATTTAATTCTGCTCTAATTTTTATTATTTGTTTTCTTCTGGTGCCTGATGGTTTCTTTTGTTGCTCTGCTTCTATTTGTTCAAGTTGTAGGGACAGTTCTTTGAATTTGGGCCTTTCTTCTTTTTGTATGTGTGCATTTACTGATATAAATTGACCTCTGAGCCCTGCTCTCACTGTGTTCCAAAGGTTCTGATAGGAAATGTTTTCATTCTCATTGGATTCTAGGAATTTCTTTATTCCCTCTTTAATGTCTTCTATAACCCAGCCTTTTTTTTAGCAGGGTTTTTTTTTTTTTTTATTGTTCAGTTTCCAACTATTTGATTTCTTTTCCCTGGTTTTTCTCTTACTGACTTCTACTTTTATGGCCTTGTGGTCTGAGAAGATGCTTTGTAATATTTTGATGTTTTGGATTCTGCAAAGGCTTGCTTTGTAACCTAAAATGTGGTCTATTCTAGAGAATGTCCCATGTGCATTGAAAAAGAAAGTATACTTTGCTGCTGTTGGGTGGAGTGTTCTGTATGTGTCTATGAGGTCAAGTTGGTTGATTGTGGCATTTAGATCTTTCGTGTCTTTATTGAGCTTCTTATTGGATGTCCTGTCCTTCACCGAAGGTGGTGTGTTGAAGTCTTCTGCTATAATTGTGGAGGTGTCTATTTCACTTTTCAGTGCTGTTATAGTTTGTTTTGTGTATCTTGCAGCCCTGTCATTGAGTGCATAAATATTTAATATAGTTATAGCTTCCCGGTAAATTGTCCCTTTAATCATTATGTGGTGTCCTTCTTTATCCTTTGTGGTGCATTTAACTTTAAAGTCTATTTTGTCAGAAATTAATATTGGCATTCATGCTCTTTTTTGATTGTTGTTTGCTTGATATATTTTTTCCCATCCTTTGAGTTTTAGTTTGTTTGTGTCTCTAAGTCTAAAGTGTGTCTCTTGTAGGCAGCATATAGCTGGATTATGTTTTTTTATCCGATCTGTAACTCTCTGTCTCTTTGTTGGTGCATTTAGTCTGTTTACATTCAGCATAATTATAGATAGGTATGAGTTTAGTGCTGTCATTTTGATGCCTGTTTTTGTGTGTTGTTGACAATTTCATTTGTCCATTTACTTTTTTGCACTGAGAAGTTTTTCTTTGTAACTGTGTGTTCCTCTTTTCCATTGTAGTTGAATTCGTTTTTGCTGAGTCTGTATGTTTATCTTGGTTTTTATTTTGAAGTACAGGATCGTTAGTCCTCTTTGTTGTTACCTTAATTTTTATGTGTATTTTTCTAAGTATAAACTAACTTGTATCTCTCTATATCACCTTGATTTCTTTTCCATATGGAAGATCTATGCCTCCTGTATTTAGTTTCTCTTTATTGATTATTGTCATCTTTTACATAATGACATTAATGATCCCGTTTTGAGCTTTTTTTTGTTTTTATTAATCTTATTTTATTTTTGTGATTTCTCTATCTGAGTTGATAGCAGGATGCTCTGTTCTGTGTCCTTGTGTTGTGTTGATATATGATATTATTGATTTTCTGACCAAAGAATTTCCTTTATTAATTCTTGTAGCTTTCATTTGGTTTTTGCAAATTCTCTAAGCATGTGTTTATCTGTAAGTGACTTAATTTCTTCTTCATATTTGAGAGAGAGTTTTGTTGGATATATGATTCTTGGCTGGCAATTTTTCTCCTTCAATGCTCTATATATGTCATCCCATTGCTTTCTTGCCTGCATGGTTTCTGCCAAGTAGTCTGAACTTATTGATTCTCCTTTGTAGGTGACTTTTCGTTTATCCCTGGCTGCTTTAAAAATTTTCTCTTTATCTTTGGTTTTGCAAGTTTGATGATAATATGTCTTGTTGATTTTCTTTTGGGATCTACCTTGTGTGGGGTTCTATGAGAATCTTGGATAGATATTGTTTCATTTTTCATGATGTCAGGGAAGTTTTCTGCCCACAGGTCTTCAACAATTCTATCTATATTTTCTGTTACCCGCCCCCCCCATCTGGAATTCCAGTAACATGCAAGTTATTATTTTTGATAGAGTGTCACAGGATTCTTAGGGTCTTTTCATTTTTTTAATTCTTTTATCTGATTTTTCTTCAAATATATTGGAGCCAATTGCCTTATCCTCCATCTCCCCAATTCTGCATTCCAAATTCCTCAATTCTACTCCTTTGACTTCCTATTGAGTTGTCTGTTTCTGTAATTTTATTGTTAATCTTTTGAATTTCTGAATGCTGTCTGTCTCTCTATGGATTCTTGCAGCTTATTAAATTTTTCATTATGTTCTTGAATAATCTTTTTAATTTCTTCAACTGCTTTATCTCTGTGTTCCTTGGCTTTTTCTGTACATTGTCTGATTTCATTTATGCTGTCCTTGATGTCTTGAAGTGTTCTGTATATTAGTCTTTTGTATTCTACATTGGGAATTCCAGGAATATATCTTCATCTGGGAGAGATCCTGATTCTCTCTTCTGGGGGTTTGTGGAAGCAATCATGTTCTGCTCCGTTATGTAATTTGATTTTTACTGCTGTCTCTGAGCCATCTATAAGTTATTGTAATAATTTATTTTATATTTGCTCACTGAGTCTTATCTTCTTGTTTTGTCTTGTTCCTGTATACCCAGATGGGCTACTAGAGTGTGCTAACTTGATTGTTGGAGGCTTTGAAACACTTATGTCCTGTTACCAGATGGTTAGAGCTGTTACCAGGTATATGAGCCTATGAGTCCATTCACTATTCTTGAATAGAATCAGCTCAGGTGTTCTGATGGTCGGTCACCTAGTGTGTGGTGTAGGCTCTTACCTACTATCTTAGAGGAGTAGTGGTGATGGTTATGGGCACTGGTTCTGGTAGTGGCAGGGGGTCACACTCTGAGGAGGGCAGGGTGCTGACAGCCTTCCCTCAAGTGCCCGTGAGGAAGGAGTGTCTCTGTTCTCTAGAGCACTCTAGTGGGTGAGCTCTGCAGCTGTACCTTAAGCACCCCATGCTTGTACCTGTAAAGACTGGTAGGCACTACTATCCTCAGACCCCTTTCGTGGGTGGCTAGGTGGTGTGGTTGCAGCCTCAGCCCTCAGTTTCCTGCTGTGGTTAGGTGAAAAAACTCTGTTTAATAGGTAGAGTGGTATCAGACCTCCCAAACCTGCCTCTCCACCGCTCAGCTGAAACAATTACAGTCAGAGAACAGAATTGCCTTTGCATTATAGTAGCCATCTGCTTCCATGTAGGGGTGGAAGCCACAGTCTGTGGTTCTTTTATGCGTGGACTGGAGCTGCTTCTGCTCTGATCTTCTAGTTTAGGGAAGTCAGGAAAGAGTTTTTCCCCTGATTGTTAATTTACTGCTTTTCCCAGTCCAGAAGAATGGGTTAGAAAAAAGCAGGGCCCTTCTATCTCTGGCCCAGGGAATTCAAATGTTAGTAAAGCCAGCTGGGGCAGGAAGGGGAGGGATCAGATAGATAGGAGAGAGTAGCAAGGGTGTGGAAAAGTAGCAAAATCGAGAGGACTGTTTTATCTGAGATTCCAGAGGGGTGTGTAGCCTGTGTGCTGGCTGGGTCCTCGCCTAGATTGCCCCAGGGAGGTAGGGCTGCATCCCAGTCCCATGCTTGCCTTGTCTCAGGAAGCCAGCATCAGCCCCGCTGCACTTGAGCCAAAGCACAGCACCAAGCCATCAGGGTTGGGGTGCTGCGCGGGCTCCACAACTGGTCAAGGCTTCTGCACAGTCTCTCACTCCTCTGTCACTCAGGTCAATTCCTTAGTTCTGTGTTTGATGGTCAGGGTTCATAGATTGTCATATATGTAATCAATTCACTCGTTTTTTTTCGGGTCTTTGTTGCAAGAGTATTCAGTGGAAGTTTCTGCCTAGTCAGCCATCTTGGCCCCGTCTGCTGATCCTACTAATTTTTGATAGTGTAACTGTGCAAGTTATTAAACACCTGTAAGCTTTAGTTTTCTTATCTGTAAAATGGGGATAATAAAACACTAAGGTTTATTGTGAGGATAAACTGAAATAATTCCTACCAGTAATACATAATACATGACACACGTCAGTGCCTGGGATATAGTAAATTAACTGTCAATATGCTTATCAAACTCATTCAGGTAGGTTTCTTTTTGTACACATAACAATAGATATGAATACTATAAGTTTTAAAACAGTTTTTAAGTGTTATTCCTTCTTTTATTTGAGTATATAGGGAAAAAAAATTTATCCTAAAGCTACATTTTAAAATTTTTCCTTCTATCAAAAAAGAAAAAATGATAACTGAGAATATTACTTTAAAAAAAATTACATGAATTAACTGGTTGACGCTTGGTCATGCTACAGTAGCTATCTTTTGCTTTTTTCCCCTATCCTATTGATCTTAGCTATGAAGTCTTGTTTTGGATAATGTAGACATTTTTCTTGAGAAGTTTAGCTGGACCACTCCACCTCTTCCACCAGCCTCTTGAGTGCCTATCAGAGGGTAACCAATATAAAAAACCTTCCCAGAAGCTGAAGTCAACACTGTGTGTTACTCAGGAAAACACCAGATATAGCCTCAGTTAGAGGGGCTTTTTTTTTTTTAAGGGCCAACCCCAGGGCTGGGGCATGGGCCAGGAGATTTCAACCTTTCCTTCTCCTGAGAGGTGGGATTTCTGCAGGTGAAGACTCAAAACCTCTTTCACCCCAACAGGGCTCTTAGCCTGTGAACTACCCTCATAAATAATCTGCGCACCTTCTCCACATATTGTAGGATGCTTTTCCTGGGCCAAGGTTTTGCATATGAAGAGAATCAGCCAAAAATGCCTGGTGTGTCTTCATCCCCATTAGCATCTTTGTGACTAGGAAAGAACTGACTTGAGGTTACACTTTATTGTTGTTAGTTGCTGTTGAGACAGTTCTGACTCATGGCGACCCCATGTGTGTAGAGTATACTGTTCCATAGGGTTTTCAAGGCCATGCCCTTTCAGGAGCAGATTGCCAGGCCTGCCTTCCAAAGTGTCTCTGGGTGGATTTGAACCACCAGTGTTTCAGCTAGTAGTCTAGTGCTTAACCATTTGCACCACCCAGGTTCTCCCTTTGAGTTATACTAGTTGTCTCCAGAGCCCTGGTGGCACAGTAGTTAAGAACTCAGGCTGCTAACCAAAAGGTCAGCAGTTGAAATCCACCAGCCACTCCTTGAAAACCCTCTGGGGGCAGTTCTACTCTGTCCTATAGAGTGGCTACAAGTCAGAATTGATGACGACAGTGGGTTTGGTTTTTGGTTTAGTTAGTTGTCTCCAGACCTCATTTTGAAGAGTGGGAGAGTCCTACCTACATCCTATAATCAACTAATGTGAATAAAAGGAGACATGAAAGATAGCTGCTGTCTCTAAATTGACTAGCTGAGATTGTTTTTTAACTGAAGAAGATATAAAAGGAAAGTAAATGAAATTTCCATGAAGGTAGAGTAAGAAAAAAGAAGTACACCTTCAGAAATCTTGAATGATATAGGTAAAAGATAAAGAAGCGTTTGCCACCCTGCAAGGAAACACCCAGGAGACTCAAAGGCCAGCACATCATCCCAGTACGTTCCCAAAGGGCCACTCTGTCACCTTTCCCTGAACCAAAGTAAGCTCTACTCTGGGGAATAATCCACATCATTGCCCTTCCTTATGGAGCTAGTGACTCAGAGAAGTTGTTTGCTGTGAAGGAATAACAAAATAAGACTTTATTCAAATTCTGAGTAAGCAGAAGCAAGTAAGCCTTAAAATGAACACCAACAGCCTCTTACTGGGCAGAACCATGACTAAAGCAATCTTCATTAGCTTACCTGTTGGCCCCAGTCAGAAAGTGAAATAAGTCACTATGCATAAATACTGACTGACCACTTTGCCAAACTTCTCCATAATATGCAGTGTTCTTAAGTATTTAAGGTTTCCATTGTAAAGCAAAAACACTCATCTCCCTTTTAGTTTTATGATTTCTTTAACGTAATGTCCCAGAGAAGTTTCCAATGAGTTCATAATTAAGGTCTGTTCTTCCTTAAGGATAAAGCTGGATTAATCTGGAGCTGCTTTTATTTGAATTAATAACCTTGAAATGCAATTGTTCTCTTAACAAAACTATTTGCTGACCACATTATTTGACGTTATTACATATCATTCTGTACAACACTAATAGCTAGCATTTTTTGTAGACTTATTTTTGCTAGGCACTATACTAAGGACCCCAGGTGGTGCAGTAGTTAAGTGCTTATCTGCTAACCAAAAAAGGTCAGCAGTTCAAACCCACCAGCTGCTCCATGGGAGAAAGATGCGGCAGTCTGCTTCCACAAAAATTTCTGCCTTGGGCACTATGAGCCAGAATTGACTTGAGGGCAATATATTTGGGATTTTTTTTTTTTGCCACTCATTTAATCCATATCAAAACCCTGTAAGATGGGCAAATATAATTTCATTATTTCTACTTTTACAAGTGAGGAAACTAATTTTCAGAATATTTAAGAAACTTGTCATAGGTCCCTCAGGTAGTAAGTGGTAGATCCAACTCAACTCATAATTTCTGTATCCAAGTCTTGTAATCACTGTATCAGTCATGGTTCATTTGGGAAAACAGAAGCCACTCTAGGTATTCTGAGCAAGAAGAGATTTCATACAGGGAATCAGAGGCTTGCACAATTATAGGAAGGACTTGGAGAGCAAAGGAAAAAAATTGGAAGATATCTGCCAAAATGTTATTTGCATTCCTCTGTGTGGTAAGAATTTGGATGATCTTTTTTCCTTTCCAATTTTTCTACAATGAGCGTATATTACTTTCATAATTGGAAAAGAGTAAACTTAAAAAAAAGACACAAAAATAAACCAAGGTACCATGTTATGATAAAACCCAGCCATTACCTCCTTACTAACATAGCCAATTTTTCTTGGAAAGAAAGAAGGAGACATTAAATAGAATACACTCATCCTTTTGGGCTACATGTTATCAGCAAATCCAAAATGAGAAGTGAAAAAATATTATGCACCTACACATGTATGTGCGTGTTTCAGATGTATTGAAGTCATCATATAAACAATGTCTCTATATATATATATATATAGAACATTATTTCCTAAAAACAGGTAAAATGGAGTCTCAGAGATGTTCTACAACCTTCCCGAGGTTTCCCAGTAGGTCCTGCCTCATGAACATTGTTCAATACTCCTGACAACAGCCCTCTGTTAATCCCATCGATCTTGGTACCTGTCAGGTAAAAGAATGGCAGAAATCTTTAATCTCAAGTCATATTGGTTGGGTTAAAATTTATTGGACGTACTTATTGTTCTGGCCAGTCTTTAAAATGCAAGAGATGAAAAAGAATCTGATTCAATTAAGAGGATGTTTCCCCTCTACTGTGAGAAATCAGCATCTTTTCTTTGTTCCAGTTTTCCAGGAAGTTTTACTATAGATTCCAGCCCTGGGCCACTTTATGGCTCCCTTGGTACTTAATTGGTTTTAACTGGCAGATAGATCATGCTCAGAAATTCTTCCTCTTTAGGCAGAGTTAATAAAGATCCATCCTTTCCACCTCAGTTCCATCTCAATGCAGTTCATTCCATAAAAAAAAAAAAAAATAAGGAGTACAAATTAGAAAAAATAAAGAAAAATAACAGAATATTTTATTTCTTATCAAATCCATAGTGCTATGTGTCTTGATCATCTAGTGCTGCTATAACAGAAATACCACAAGTGGATGGCTTTAACAAAGAGAAATTTATTTCCTCACAGCAAAGTAGGCTGAAAGTCCAAATTTGAGGTGTTGGCTCCAGGGGAAGGTTTTCTCTCTCTGTCGGCCTCCTCATCAATCTTCCCCCAGACTATGAACTTCTCTGCTCAGGGACCCCAGGTACAAAGGACACGCTCTGCTCCTGGCACTACTTTCTTGGTGGTATGAAGTTCCCCTGTCTCTCTGCTCGCTTCTTTCTTTTATATCTCAAGAAATTGCCTTGACAGAATCCAATCTTGTAGATTGAGTCCTACCTCACTAACACAACTGACGCCCATCCTCCCTCATTAACATCATAGAGGCAGGATTTACAGCATAGAGGAAAATTCACACAATACTGGGAATCAAGGCCCAGTGAAATTGATACACACATTTTTGGGGGGACATAATTCAATCCATGACAGTATGCGTATAGATCTCGTAATCTCCAAGGATCCCAGCTTTTTCTCATTTTAATCTCTTCTTATATGGACTTGTTACCTAATCAGCATTTCTACTCTGATGGTTTCTCTCTGTATCCAACTACATCTTTTCTTTCTTTTTCATTTTTGCTTCAGTAGAAGTAACCAAATAGGAAAAGGTTTTGAAGATGAGTTTTTAGGGTGAGATTTTACTATTGTCTTTTTTTTCCATGTTATATTCTATCTCTAGCTGAATATGAACGAATTAGTTAAAATTCAAGTCCAAACTATTACAGTGCATATTATTGTCACATGACTTATTTTCATACAAAACAAGCATAAATTAGTGTCTCTTTCATCTCAGCACCATTGGGTGCATATTTCTCCCTTAAAAAGTGATTTTGATACATGACAGCTAAACCATCCTATTCTAATGAACTTATCAGTCACTTTATAAAGTGACTTCATAAAGTCACCTTAGCTTCGTAAAGATACAGTTAAAGTTGAATTTGTCTGCCCTGAGGTAGAATGGGTCCCAGAAATCAATTTGACTATAACTTTTCATTGTATCACAGGAACCCTTAGAGTAAGGGTAGAGAATATATTTGAAGAAATAAGAGGAAATGGAATCAGAAATTAAAAAAAAAATTATTTCCAGGTCTTTGTTGCAAAGCTGACCAAAGGTATGAATCAATAGGTAGCGGAGAAAATGGGCCAAAGAAGGGTTTTTTTAAAGATGGAAGATAGTATAGCATGTTTATATGCTGAGGGAAATAATCTAATAAAAAAAAATCTATTAGGTAGAGAAAAATTGAAGATGCAGAAGGAAAGGACAATTGCAGGAGTGAAATCCCTAAGAAGGCAGAGGGGTAAGAGCAGGTGCACGATGGCGGGCTTGGCCTTAGAGAGGTATACGAATAGTTCAGTCATTTAAAAGAAAAAATTACAGTATATGAGTTCAGAGTCATGTATGTAGGTAGATTTAGTACTGAGAATATATGAAAGTTCTCATGTAATTTCTTCCACTTTCTCAGTAAAATAAGAACCATCATCTGAGAGAGAGGGGGTGAGGAGGGAATGTTGATTGAGGAGAAGTAAGGTATGAATAGTCACCTTGACAAGTGGAAGAGTGAATGATCTATGGAAATGTGATGGGATGCCTGATAACAGTAAGGACCTAAACCCAAAAAAGCAAACCCACTGCATCAAGTCAATTCCAACTCATACTTGAGGTTAAACCCAATTGCCATTAAGTCAATTCTGACTCATGGCAACCTCCTGTGTGTCAGGGTAGAACTATGCTCCATAGAGTTTTCAATGGCTGATTTTTTGGAAGCAGATCATCAGGCCTTTCTTTCGAGGCATTTCTGGGTCAACTTGAATCTCCAACCTTTTAGTTAGCAGCCAGGAGTGTTAACTGTAATAACAGCTAACCCAACCTATTCTATTGAAGTTATCAGTCATTTTATAAAGTGATTTTATAAAGTCACCTTCACTTCATAAAGATAAAAAAGGAAGTCCCACTTGAGGCTAAACCAAAAAAACCAAACCTGTTGCCACTGAGTTGATTCCAGCTAATTGATATAAATTAGAGTGCATTTTTTTAGAGTGCATTTAGTTAATATTTTTTTTTAGTTATTATAGTCTCATGTTTTTCACCAGCCAAGTTCTGCTGTCTAGATGTGAGCCAGAGAAGAATGAAAATTGGATTTAACTAGGGTTGAAGTTTGGCCAGGTGGTTTGTTTAGGTGTCTAAAAGGCAGTGAGGAGCTGAGGATAAGAAACAGAATGGAAGGGCAAATCAGTACAAGCCTGCGTTGTTGAACTAGCTATTGAGTGACTGTTGCTCAATTTCATGGGATCGTCTGAGGAAGCTTATGAAATGTATCTCATCTAACCACCCAAAGAGGAAACCATTTATTCCAGGATCTTCCACAGGCATTAACTTCCCCACATTTCTAGGCTGTGAATGTGCTGAGAAGGGTCCCCTGTGCATCCATCTTGCTACTGCATCAGAGAAGTGCCGGGGCGCAAAGCCTGAGGTATACCTTTTCAGGCTTGCACCAAGGTATGATCTGGTTTCACATGAGCCTTCGTGGATCTGGTTGCTGCATTAGTAACTAAAGAAAGAGATCAGGCTTAGATGATTTGCAGTGGTAGACAAGAGATGTCCAGTGCATCTGGTAAATGTGAGAGAGAGGCAAGGGTTTGGAGATGTATGTTCAAGGGAATGTTTATAATGATGGACTATGGTATCTAAGTTAGATTAGGAAAGAAGACACGAGGGTGATGATGGACAGTGAAATGTGGTAGAGTCAATGTATTGGGGGTCCTAGTGGGGTTGAAATATTATTGGAATCCAGGTACTAGAGGGCATAAGCAGGAAAGAGAAGAATAGGAAGCTCAAAATTGAGATTATGGAGGGATTGCAGATATTGGTAATAACAAGGTCTAGTATGACTATGGAAACCCTGGTGGTGTAGTGGCTAAGTGCTACGGCTGGTAACCAAGAGGTCAGCAGTTTGAATCCGCCAGGTGCTTCTTGGAAACTCTAATGTTTCTGAATGTTTCCTCATGTATCTGGTAGCCGCCTTGTTGTCTTCTTCGATGAAGTGCTTGTTCATATCCTTTACCCATTTTTTAATTGGGTTGTCTTTTTGTTGTTGAGGTTTTACAGTATCTTGTAGATTTTAGAGATTAGACCCTGATCAGATATGTCGTAGCCAAAAATTTTTTTCTAGTCCGTAGATTATCTTTTTATTCTTTTGGTGAAGTGTTTTGATGAGCAAAAGTGTTTGATTTTTAGAGGCTCCCAGGTATCTAGTTTCTCTTCTGGTATTCGTGCATTGTTAGTGATGGTTTGTATTCTGTTTATGCCATGTATTAGGGATCCTAGTGTTGTCCCTATTTTTTCTTCCATGATCTTTATCATTTTGTACATGGTATGAGGTATGGGTCTTGTTTCATTTTTTTTTTTTTTTTTGCAGATGGCATATTTGATCTTAAGAGAGATAATTGCCTATAGCATGAATGAAGGATTGGAAAGAGCTGTGACTGGAGGTTGGGAGTTTAGTTGAAATAGTTGATTCAATTTATTTGTTCATCCTGTATTTATTGAGTGCTGTTTTTGTGCCAAGCACTGTTTTAGGTATTAG
Source organism: Loxodonta africana (assembly GCF_030014295.1). Lineage (NCBI taxonomy): Eukaryota > Metazoa > Chordata > Mammalia > Proboscidea > Elephantidae > Loxodonta > Loxodonta africana. The sequence continues at coordinate 161,967,280 of NC_087342.1, read as the reverse complement.
GGAGATAACAGTGAACAAGAGAGAGAACATCCCTGTCCTTATTGAGCTTACCTTCTCATGGAGGACATAGAAGATGGCAAGTAAGTAATCCCACAAATAATGTCAGTTAATGATGAGTGACAATGAAGAAAATAAAGCGTGATGGGTGTCTTAGGCTGGGTTCTCTAGAGAAACAAAACCAGCAGAGTGTATAAATATATATGTTAGCGTTAGGTGCCGTTGAGTCAGTTCCAACTCAGAGTGATCTTATGTACAACAGAACAAAATACTGCCCAATCCTGTGCCATTCTCACAATTGTTGTTATGCTTGAGCCCATTGTTGCAGCCGCTGCATCAATCCATCTTGTTGAGAGTCTTCCTCTTTTTTGCTGACCCTCTCTACTTTACCAAGCATGATGTCCTTCTCCAGGGACTCATACCTCCTGATAAGATGTCCAAAGTATATGAGACATAATCTCGCCATCTTTGCTTCTAAGGAGCATTCTGGTTATACTTCTTCCAAGACAGATTTGTTCATTCTTTTGGCAGTCCATCATATATTCAATATTCTTCACCAATACCACAATTCAGAGACAGCAATTCTTCTTCGGTCTTGCATATTCATCATCCAGCTTTCACATACATATGAGGTAATTGAAAACACCATGGCTTGGGACAGGCACATCTTAGTCTTCAAGATGACATCTTTGCTTTTTAACACTTTAAAGAGGTCTTTTGCAGCAGATTTGCCCAATGCAATACGTTGTTTAATTTAACTGCTGCTTCCAAGGGCTTTGATTGTGGAGCTAAGTAAAATGAAATCCTTGACAACTTCATCTTTTCTCCATTTATCATGATGTTGCTTATTGGTCCAGTTGTGAGCATTTTTGTTTTACGTTGAGATATAATCCATACTGAAGGCTGTGGTCTTTGATCTTCAACAGGAAGTGTTTCAAGTCCTCTTCACTTTCAGCAAGCAGGATTGTGTCCTCTGCATAAATCAGGTTGTTAATTAGCGTTCCTCCAATCCTGATGCCACATTCTTCCTCATATAGTCCATAAATATATATATATGGAGATTTATATCAAGGAAATAACTCACATGGTTGCAGAGGCTGGAACGTGCCAAGTCCATGGGTCAGGCTGAAGGCATCTCCTAGTTCACATAGCCACAGGCGCTGGTGAACTGAAGATCAGCAGGGCTCTTACTCACAGGCTGCAAGGACAGACGAATCCCAAGGTCAGCAGCACACAGAAGGAAGCAGCACACAGAAGGAAACATCAGGAGTGGGGAAGAAGCATCCTGCTTATCATTCACCCCTTAATGAAATCAGGCAAATTGAGTTCACAAACTGCAAGAAGACAAGAAGCCTGGAGCAGGAGCTCTGGGGCACTAGCCACTGCAGCAGGGGATGAGTTGGGGATGAACTGTTTGTAATGAAGGGAAGGAAAAACTCAAAAGGAATGAGGCCCTTCCATTTAAGTGGAAAAATCTGATTCTGCTTGTCACTCCAAGAGGTCCGTTGATGTGATAATTCTATTTTAATGAAATTTCAACCTCTTGAACCTTAGGTTTTCAAAGGATTTCGTATACATTTTATGATTATATTCATCACTTAGCAAACTGTAAGATAAATAGTATTATTGCTGTTTTACAGAGGAGGCAACTGGGAGCCAGGGAACTTGAGTAATTTACCCAAGGTCACACTGCTACACCTGAATCCAGGATTCTGAAGCAAGTTCCCAGGCACTGCTATCTTCTTTCTACATAGTTGGAAAAAAGTATGTGAATAATCTCTCTTGATTCTGTTATTGTTTGAAAGATGGATGACTGAAATGATCATCAGTTATTAGTTATGATTTCTCAGATACTAGTAAAAAATAAACCAAACCAGTTGCCATGGAGTCGATGCTGACTCCTAGCAACCCCATGTGTATCAGAGTAGAACAGCTCCATAGGGTTTTCAATGGCTGTGATCTTTCCGAAGTAGATTGCCGAGGCTTTCTTCCAAGGTGCTTCTGGGTGGATTCAAACTGCCAACTTTTTGGCTAGTTTGTACCGCCCAGGAACCCCTTCAGATGCTAATAAGACAACTGAAAAGAAAGCACAGATCTTCTATTCTTAATAAGAGTGAAATAATTGTAATAAGTTATCTGTGTGTTTGAATTTACATTAACATTATTCTAACTCCATAGGATAATTGGGTTCTTTCGGCTCTTTAGTGCAGGGAAGAATTCACAACTGAGGTAAAAGTCAGGAAATAACTGAGAAAACATGTATTTAGCATCAGTGCTAAGTTGTGATTTGTATGAAGTTTCATTTAATAATTCAAAAATAGCATTTAACGTAAAAGTTGAATCTCGGATTTTTTTTTTCCAAAGGTGTACTTGCCCACAACTGCAGCAGGAGTCCCTCCAACATTCCTTAGGCATTAATTAAATAAGAGCAGGAGAGAGCACTGGGCTTGGGTTCAGGATAAATATCCCTGGCTTGAACAGGAGATGTTGCTTTAATGACTTGGAATATGTCCAGAAAGCTCAGACTGGCTAGCAGGCAAATCTGACAGCTACTGGATCTCATAGCAATAACATTCTAACCAATTAAAAGCTGAGCTAGAAATAATGGTTTGTCACTGAGTGGTATTTTAGAAACCCACTGGTCCAGATTAACCAGAGGATTAACTTTTCTTACTGAATTTAAAGGTCACTGGAAGCTGCCTTTAATGAACGAAAGAGAAAAGCATTCAATTAAAAGGGGAAAACTTCCATATAAAAATTATTAGTTTACTCGATCTTGCTGCTATATTATATTAGACAACTAACCAAATTGTTGTCTTATTTTATGGCAGGTGTTCATAGTAAAAGATAAGTATGTTTATAGTAAAAAAAAAAAAAAAAGTTCAATGATCAATCAGGTATTTCTAAGGGATTCCTCCAATGGAAAGAGCATAGATGGGCTACCAACACCCACAGATGTGTTCATTTTTTAAAAAGATTCCTGGTAGAGAAATCGGCCTAAATGTGACTGCCACTTAACTCTGATGGAATCAACGTCAAGTTAGTAATTTGACTGTCTGACTTACGGGGGCATCTGCAATCAGTTCTTCGGATGGCAAGTACTAAGACCATGCCAGCAGCTCAGTCTTATCAGGACTGTGGAAACAGGTGTGTCCAAGAAGGCTTCACTGCCACTTGCAAAGTTGTTCACCAAGGGCTTACTTTTCCTCAATGAAAAGACTGTTCCTCTAAGATTCACGCTTCCTATAGTAACATACCCCCATAGCATTTATCCCCAGGTGGTAAGTGTGCCCATCAGTTCCTCACACATAAAGTGAAAACAGCTTGTTGTGGGTATAAAACTCTTGGGATAGATCTTAGTTGAATTATCGGTGTATCATCAAGGAGCCCTGGTGGCACAATGGTTAAGCACTTAGCCAAGCACCTGGCTTGCTTACTTACTGAAGGGTTGGCAGTTCAAGCCCACCCAGTGGCTTCAAAGGAGAGAAGACCTGGCGATCTGCTCCCATAAAGATTACAGCCTGGGAAACCCTATGGTGCAGTTCTACTCTGTCCTATAAGGTCACCATGAGTTGGAAATAGACTCAATGGCACACAACAACAGTCATGAGTTAAAGTTATCCCCTGTTTAAAGTTATCTGTGGTGCCTCACTGTAGGCTTCAATAAATGTTTGTTGAAAGAAGGTTATAGGGAGGGAGGTGAAGGGAGAGAGGGAGGGAGGAAGGTTTGTGAGGGAAGCAAGGTATTGCTACTGACTCTGAGGGATTAGAATTGGCTAAGTAAGTCAGTCAATTTTAGTTCTGTCATACATGTGTAGAACCTGAGTGGAGAAAGGAAATGGATTTTGATGTGAAGAATAACATTGTGTCAGAGCTATATGAAGGACCTTTCAGAATTATGACACCCTGATTGGTTAAAAGAAGCCATTTGATCTGTCTTTATGATATGTGGCAACAGCTCTCAATAGGCTTTACTTGATCCTACCCTAGTCAGGCAGGGATGAGCATTTTTGACAGAATCTGAGCTCTTACATGGGAGCTATTAACCAGACACACATGGTCCAATCAGTTTTCTGTATGCCCTCCTGGGGTCAGTTGGCTCAGCGTTCAGCCCTGTTAGGGTATTCTTCCAAATGGGATTGAGCACTCATTAGAAGCTCCTCAATGGAGTGCCTGTGTACTGCAAATGATTAAGCGTTCAGCTACTAACCGGAAGATTGGTGGTTCACGTCCACCCAGAGGCGCCTCAGAAGAAAGGCCTAGCCATCTAAAAATCCATCTATTTCTGAAAAATCAGCCATTGAAAACCCTATGGAGAAGTCTACTCTGACACACATGAGTCGGAATCCACTCAACTGCAGCTGGTTTAGAAGCTTCCAAGGGTGAAAACCAGATTATATGCGTATATGAAGGGGTAATTTTCAGTGTGCTTTGGTATGTATGGCTGTTCTGACTGTTAAGATATCTAAATGCTTTTGTACCAGTTGGTAAATGGCTGCTGCCCCAAGCACTCTCCCTCCCCCTTCACACACAGTGCTTCCTCCTTCCCTGCCCTGGCTTCTCCCTCACTGTCCAGCAACTAAAGGAGGAGGGGGCCCTCCAGGACTCGAACCACTGCTGCAGCCAGGGCTCATTCTTAGGGGTTCCTTGTTGAGTAGCTTTAACATTGCTCCTGCCTACTACATCTGTGATGCTCTTAGCAGTTACTCAACAAATGTTCCTTATGTGTTTCCTCATAGCTTCTGTCCAGAGAGGTCACCACACTGGCTCCTGTTCACTTGGAAGCATATGAGTATACTACCTGTGGCTATTGGTGAAGCAGTTGGCATCTTTGGCCCATATGCTGGGTCTGTATATCCCAAAGTGAAGCTTAGAGGTTATAGTTATCTGGCTTATTTATATGGGAAGGCAGTCAAACTAGATTTCTTCATGGTTGAATTATTTAAATTAGATAGTTAGGGGGAGTCAATTAGCATGATAGTTCACGATCCCACTTTGTTTTAGAGATAACCTTACTGTTAGCATTTTATAGCAAGAAACACAAGCATTTCAAATGTACTCAGCATTAACAAAATTACTTTGTTGATAGTTTGTTTTTCTTAGCTATCAGTTTAAGTATTCTTCCCTTTTAAATAAGTTTTACTTGAATCCTAAGAAATAACTGTGATCAGTTAACTGACAAATGTCCATATTATAAACCCAAAGTAAAAAGCTGTGTCTTTCTAGTAAAACTCCATCTCACGCTAAAGGTATTCTGTGGCATATATGGCGGCAGAATAAGTCAGAGCAGTTTGTGCCACTTCTGAAACTCAGCTGAGCATTGCACCCAAGAGATGGGCTACCGTTGATAGATTTGCCAAACGTGCATTCGGAAATCGTTGATTGAGTTCCTGTTATGAGCCATGTACTCTTCTGGGTTGTAGGGATTCAGCAACGAGCAAAACAAAGTCCCTTCCCTCACTGGGCTTTAAAAATTTTAAAAACTACCGTGCTGTTTGGTAGAAAAAAATCAGAATTCCGTAAACATTTTGAAGATCTTAAAAAGTTTCTGCTAAATTATTTATCTTTCCATGTTTTTCATTCAGCCTAGTGATCATACTTCTCCATTCTATTTTAGCTCCTGACTGGAAATGAGAAACCTAAAAAGATGGGGGAAAAAAATCTCAGAAAAATATATCTTGTTATATTTACCATTTATTTATGCTACCAGTCACTAGATGTAATCCTAGAGCAATGTAATAAACTGCTTCTCTGTACATTTTTCACAAACCAAAAACAAAACCAATTGCCATCCAGTCAGTTCTGACTCATAGTGACCCCATGTGCATCAGAGTAGAACTTTGCTTCATAGAGTTTTCAATGGCTCCCCTCCCCCCGCCCCCCCAGAAGTAGATCACAACCTTTCTTTCAAGGCACCTCTGGGTGGACTTGAACTGCCAATCTTTCCATGAGTAGCCTATGTGTTGGGTGCTCCTTATTTGTTGGCTTTGGTAAACTACAGGGAAATACTTAGGAGGACATCTCCATCCTGAGCCCTCCCTGCACCGTGCTGACCCAGCCCTCCTGCTGGTCCTTCTGAATCCAAAGCTGTTCCTGGTTTTTCGCAGACAACTCCTTTACTATATAGTTTTTCCTCCACACATGGTACATCCTTCAAAATCAAGGATGTTACAGCCATGTGAAGACCAGCCCTTCCTTCAAAGCCTTGCTCAAATGCTGCCGCCTCCAGGAACACTTCTTGGAGTCCCAGGTTGGAACTCATCTCTCTTTCCCCTCTTCCATGGTCCATTATTTATTACTATGAGTTAGAATTGACTCGACAGCAAAGGGCTTTGGTTTAACCACACCAAAAACCAAACCTATTGCCATTGAATCGACACTGACTCATAGAGACCCTATAAGACCGAGTAGAACTGCCCCCATATGGTTTCCAAGGAGCACCTGATGGATTCGAACTGCTGTGCTTTTTGTTAGTGGCCATAGCCCTTAACCACCATGCCACCAGGGTAGGTTCTTCGTGTACGTACCCGCCTCTTCCTCTAAAGCGTGAGCTTCTAGAGGACCAAGGCTGTATTTTAATGAGTTTTGTATTTCCCAGAGTTCCTAGCACACTGAGTTACACAGAGTAGTCACTTAATAAATGCTTATTGGATTGAATAGAATAAAATAATTCAGTGTCAGTGCAATCCTTTATCACTGTCTTTGAAAAGCTGCAAAGGAAAAAAAATTGGGTTAAGCTGAAACGTGCTCATTTTTGCAGTATACTATATCAGCTATGAAGATTGTTCAATATATTTGTTTCAACTTTCCTATAGAACATTCCTTCAATTTATAGATATACGGTATATTGGTGTGCTGAAGTGAATTACACATGAGGCACCCTATCTAAAGTACATAGAGTTTACAGAATTGCATATGCTTTGTGGGACCCACAAAATGAGGGAAATAAAGCCCATTAAACTTTTTTTGAAAGCCACTGGAGAGGAATAAAATACAAAAAGGCAATTGTGTAGCAGCAGCAGCAACCAGACTCCCTAAGTTGTGTCAAACTGCCTAACTAGTTAGGGCCGTGTCCAGAGCTTCTCCCCTGCCTTTTCGTCTCAGCCTCCCCGTTGCCTGTGCCACCTTGGGAAACTTGCTCTCATTAAAAGGGATGGGAAACTAGCCACATCATTACATTCACTTAAGGCAGAGTTTAGCCGGTCAGTTTTCGTCACTGTCAGTAACAGCTGCCACTTTAGGATTTTGAGCCCTTATTGGCATCATGGCTTTGGGTTGGGATTTTTATTTGTCTTACTCTGAAATTTACATGTCTTCAGAACAACTAAAATTTGCGAGAACAAACTAATTAATGGATTCCATTTTTGACAGCTACAAGAAGACGGATGAGAAAGTAACATGCTTCTGGCAGCGTGTTATCAATTGGGAGGCAACAGTGCATTCCCTCTATGTGGAACAGTGAGCTGGAACCGACACTGACAGATGACACGGCCCTTTGACAGTGATGCCTGTACGAGCTGACAGCTCCACTTGCAGTCAGTCAAGTCTACGCTTTGCAGTGGAATTTTAACGGGCTTGATTTGCAGAATATGCTTTGCGTACTTCCCAGCTTGTAGCAGAAATGAATAAAAAATTTCAAAGCATTCACATTAAATAGTGGGTTCTAGGATCTGTTACCCACCCTTCTTTTCACCTGTAAGATAATAAAAATAATAATAATAATAGTAATGGTAAATGAAGAGTAATCCTGGAAAAAAAAATTGTAGAGCATCTAGGAAAGGGACAACATTCCCCTTAAAACTAGCTTTTCTGTAAAGCAAGATAATTCACATATAGTCAAAATCTTTTAGGAAGGATCAGATGCCAAATTTCCCAAGGTAATTGTAATTTAATATGATTAAAAATATGTATATATGTGTGTGTGTGCACGCATCCAAATCACAGTAAAAGGGACTGATTCAATTATGTTTTTAAAACTTATTAAATGTACTAAAAAACTGCATTCAAATATTAGAAATTACCTTTCCTTAAAATAATTAGTCTTACTTATTTGCTTCTAGGTTTTAGATAATAAATTTTATTCTATCCTTTTCCCAGCTATTCTCTTTGAACAAGACATGTCAGTGAACCTGATTTCCTGTGTGACTTTTATAAAGTTACCATTCTGTATTTTAATTCCTTCACCAATGTAGCTAATCACCGTGTCACCACCAACATACCTCACAGGCTCGGGCAGGAAATAAGGGCATTGGGGGTTGCAAACTAGAGGCTGGAAGGCCAACTTGGACTGGCAGGGGTACTCTGAAATTTTGAATTTGAATGCCCCTAGGCTGGGCAGGTATCCTCCAGTTTACACAGCCTCTGCTCCCTGTCTCATGCTGCGCCTCTTTGTGCATTATGTCACTTTGCCTGGGCCCTGAAGGCAACTGAGTTTGTGACCCCGGCATCATCAACCAATGTATTCTCACTGCTCCTCATAGAAGTGCATAATAATTCTAACAGTGTTGGTTTCAAGAGACTCGCCATAAGTGGAAGAAATAAAATAGAACTTAATGGTGAAGGCAGGAAAATACAAATGAAATAGACATACGGTTACTAAGAACAACTAAAGTAAAAGGGTAATATTGACACATAATGCAAACCATGTTCCAAGGGTGATAAGCTAGCATTGAGCTACACACTCAGATGCTCCTAACTAGTTCTTTCCCTGTGTCCCCACCTCCCCTCTTGCAATAAACAAGCACAGAGTAGAGAGCTGAGACTAGCAATCTTATCTCAGGCAGAGATAAGCGACTCATTTGTTACTTGGGTTATCTAACCAATTAAGATAACTGACCCAAACTTCACATTATGTATAAAAATAAATGATTAAAGGAAGTGATAGGGAAGGCATATGTAGGAGAGATGAATTTCTAATATGTCTTGAAGGAGAAAACGTTCATGGATTGGTGAGGAAAAGGAAGAAGTCATTTTAAGGAGAGAGAATGGTTTATGCAAAGGTTCAGAGATGAGAAAGACCAAATTATCACTGTTAGAATGAAGCCCATGCAGTTTGTAATAAGGAAAAGATAAGGCTGGGTTCCCTAAACCTAACTAAAAACACAAAGTACTACAGCGTGCCAATTTGTAAGGCAACATATTTCATAGACTGCATACAAAAACCAAGTAAAATATAATGACTTTCCATTTGTTTTATGGTAACTGGACATTTATTTCATAAAGTAAGTACTGCTATTATACCATGACCCATGATAAAAAGGGAAACTTTTCAGTTTACATTTCACCCATCATAACCTTGAATATTAAGATAAACTTACATGCTCCATTAACTAGAAAATAATTCACTTCTATGCTCTGAATTTGCCTAGGGTGTGGTTCTTAGTGAGGACAAGTTCAATTCACATGTTTGAGGAATTCTAATTAAGAAACAAGGTAATCTCAAAGGTATGACATTTAATGCATTACTAAAAAAAAAAATTACTAGCAACTTTTTAATACATGCTTTTACTCCATCTTTCAATTTCTTGAACCTCCATATATTTTTTTGATGTTTAACTTTGTCTGATTTTTATATCAGTTAAACTTTATTGACCAACCACATATCTGATAGATGAAAATTATCATAGGCTGATAAAGGATATTTGATTAATGCCAAGTAAGCTTAGAATAATGTATCAGTGAGTATTAATTGAATATCTGTGTGTTAGGTGCCTTGGTAATAATTATTGAACGTCATCTTTTCCCTTTAATGAAGCAGTCAGTAGTATAAAATGGATTATTGTAGAAAATAGATTCCCCTATCAAATGAATGCTTTTTGCTAGGATTCTCTCTCTTTTTAAGTCTCTGAATGATCAGTTTTTATTCACAAAGCCCTTGACCAATTATATAATAGAAAGATTTGGTTAATACAGTAGAACTGCCCCATAGGGTTTCCAAGGAGTGGCTGGTGGATTCGAACTGTTAATCTTTGGTTAACAGCCAAGCTTTTAACCACTGTGCCACCAGGGCTTCACACAAAATGGTTGTAATATAAAATACTCAGGCTGCATAAAAATTTCAATAAGAGATAGATTGTAAGAAATCAGAAGAAATTTTCCCATTGTAGATGAAAAAACGTGGGAAACAAAATTCAAATAAATAACTCTAGCCAGGTAGCAGGTGAGTATCCAGGTCTCATGGGACCCGCTAGTGTTCCAGGTACCCAGGGCTTTTGTCAGCTCTCTCATTGCTGCCTCTCTGGACCATAGACCATTGAATTCACAGAGTGGAGCTGAAAGTCTGTACACAGGAGAGCCACAACCTAACACCACATTGTAGTGGAGTGAGGAAATTAAGCCAGTCAGAAAATAAAAAGTGAATTAGCCTGCCTTTATAATTTATGACTGGATTCCCCCTCCCCTTTTTAGCCAAGGAAGCAAATAATCTTTGTTGGAATATCACCCTGAGCACGTGAGCTTTCAAGATAGGATTACGAATAGTGGAGACCAAAAGTAATAGTTTCTAGCTTAAATGAGCAGCATATTTAAAATATGGATCTTAGAATTAATTGAAAACTCCCCTGCTGGTTATTTTTGTACCCCTAAATCAAGCTATTTGTTTCATGAATTTCCTAGGAAATAGTTTCATGGAATCATATTGGTTGGCATATTCCTCTTTCTCCATAATTCAAGATAAAACTGAAAAAGGGGAAAGAACTTTTATGCAATGTTAAATGAGCCTTTTATTTAATAAGAACTACTTTGTAACAGGGATTCCCTGGGTGGTGCAAATGGTTAAGCGCTGGACTACTGACGTAAAGGTTAACAGTTCAAACCTACCCAGAGACGATCTGCTTCCAAAAGTTCACAGCCTCGAAGATCCTATGGAGCGGTTCTACTCTGCACGCTTGTGGTCGCCATGAATCGAAATCAACTTGATGGATGCTAAAAACAACTTCATAACATGTAGAGCTAGTAACGAGTATATGAACTACAAATAGACTTTGATTTTCAAAACCTGTTAACCTTATCAGCAATGGCTTTTTATTTCCTTTCCCAAACATAACTTTGGGCTCAGTTTCTTCTGTGTTCACCTTTGCAGATCTTCTGGGACTCCATCTGGATCTTAGAGGAGCCAGGAAAACCAAGACAACACAGACTCAATGTACCCACCACTTCTCTATTGGTATGTTCTTTTTCTACTTGTTCAGGCTGGTTTTTTTTTTTTTTCCTTTTTCTTCTTCTCTTCATTTATTCAGTAAATATTTATTGCTTATGTGTTGGGCAGTGTTCAGTGTTGAAGAAAGAATGTTGTACAACACAGGCAGGGCCAATGTCCCATAGAACTCACAGTCATGGCAGAGGGCCTAGCTCAGGCAACTGCACAAGTAATCACAGTACAATATAGGAGGTGCTATAATGAGAAAACATAGGTGCTGAACCCAATCCAAAGGCCTAGGAAAGCTTCCTGGAGGAAATGATACTTAAGCAAATACCTAAAGGAAGAAACGGAATTAGCCAAGTTAGGAGGTGAAAATTGGGATGAATAAGGAAGACCGAAGAAGAATTGATGCATTTGAACTATGGTGTTGGCAAAGAATATTGAATGTGCCGTGGACTGCCAAAAGAATGAACAAATGTGTTTTGGAAGAAGTACAGCCAGGATGCTGCATAGAAGCAAGGATGGTGAGACTTCATCTTACAAACTTTGGACATGTTATCAGGAGGGATCAGTTCCTGGAGAAGGACATCATGCTCAGTAAAGTAGAGAGTTGGCAAAAAAAAAAAAAAAAAGGAAGATCCTCAATAAGATAGATTGGTACAGTGGCTGCAACAATGGGCTCAAGTATAACAACAATTGTAAGGATCGCGCAGGACCCGGCAGTATTTCAGTCTGTTGTGCATGGGGTTGCTATGAGTTGGAAGCGACTCCACGGCACCTGACAACAATAACTGCATGATGCTGAAGAGTATGCAGCAAAGCTTACAAACTAAGACAGACTGGGAAGAAAGGCCTGGTGGTCTACTTCCAGAAATGAGCCAGTGAAAACCCTGTGGATCGAAGCAGTGCAATCCACAGCTGATCGTGGGGATGGCACAGGACTGGGTAGCGTTCCGTACCATTGTGCACAGGGTCGTCATGAGTCAGGGATTTACTTGACAGCGGCTAACAACACAAGAAGTGAAACATTTTCCTGGCAGATGGTATGTACATGCCAAGACCCATAGGCAAAAGAATGGGAAAGAAATTCATTAAGACTGGAATATAGGACACTTGTGAAGGAGTAGTGGCAATGAGTCTGAAACTAGACAGGTAGGCATGGCTAGATCGTGAAGGTTCTTGTAAACCACGGTGAGTTAAAACTTTATCCTCAGAGCAATGGGGGCGGGGGGCATTCCAGGAAGCTTCCATTTAAAGCACGTGTCATGGATTGAATTACGTCCCCCTAAAAGTTGTGTATCAACTTGGTTAGGCCATGATTCCCAGTATTGTGTGGTTATCCTCCATTTTGTGATTGTAATTTTATGTTCAGAGGATTAGAGTGGGATTGTAACACCACCCTTACTCAGGTCACCTCCCTGATCCAAGGTAAAGGGAGTTTCCCTGGGGTGTGGACTGTACCACCTTTTATCTTTCAAGAGTTAAAAGGAAAGGGAAGCAAGCAGAGAGTTGGGGACCTTATACCACCAAGACAGCAGCACCAGGAGCAGAGCTCATCCTTTGGGCCCAGGGTCCCCTCCCCTGAGAAGCTCCTCGACCATAGGAAGACAGAGAACAAGGACCTTCTTCCAGAGCCGGCAGAGAAAGCCTTCCCCTGAAGCTGATGCCTTGAATTTGGACTTTTTGCTTACGTTACTGTGAGGAAATAAATTTCTCTTTGTTAAAGCCGTCTACTTGTGGTATTTCTGTCACAGCAGCACTAGATGACTAAGACAGCATGTATGAGTCAGAATAGACTCGACAGCAAGTAACCACATGTATCGTCTATATCAGCTGCCGTTGAGTCAATTCCGACTCACAGCGAGCCTATAGGAAAGAGTAGAGATGCCCCATAGGGCTTTCAAGGCTGTAATCTTTATGGAAGCAGACTGCCACATCTTTCTCTTGAGGAGTGGCTGGTGGATTTGAACCACCAACCTTTCAGTTTGCAGCCAAGCGCTTAACCACTGCACCACCAAGCTTCTTATATCATCTATACCCCAAAACCCAGTGCCTTCGAGTCAATTCCGACTTATACTCCCCTTGATATCCTGGGCCAGGAAAGGGAAGAGGGACATAATTCCTTTTATTGGTAATTGTTGTATTGTCCTCTTCATCTCATTATGCTTATGTGTGTGTGTGTTGGCAGAAAAGAATCTTCCATCTATGTGGGGTTCTCTTTACCTCAGAATGGCCTTCCCAAGGCCTCTTTAGTCCTCCAACCCACCTTTCTAAAGTGTATCTTCATTGATTAATTAAAATATATTTTAAACACCTGTTATTGCCAGTCATTGTTCTAAGCATGGGGGATACAATGGTGGGGAAAAACAGTTACACTGCCTGCTATGCTGGCATTTACAACTTCAATTCCTTTCCTAAACAATACCCTAAATATGTAAATAACAGATATTGTCACGGTCAGAAAGGAATAAAAGTTTGTAAGCACCAAGCAACTTTCAAAACAGTACTTTAGAGAACCCAGATCTGAATTGAAATGAATTGTTGGTTTACGTTTAAGCCTTGTTGACATATGACAAATAAATATTTAGGCAAGTTATAAACTGATGTGTGAAGGCCACAGCAGTATCTCAACTTCCCTGTTCCCTCTCCCTGCTTTACTCAGAAATGTTTTGTGAAAATGTTTCAAACTGCTGTAGTATACTGTCACACCAAAGGCAGGTTTCCAGAAAGAAAAAAAATATGCGACAGCAGCTTCTCTGCCACCACAGAGATTAATGTTTTTCAGTTATTTATATCTTGTAGCATGTGACTCCGTGGCATGTCTGAAGGTGTTAGAGAGCAGGAGAGAAGAGTGGGACACTTTCACTGAGGAAAATACATGGCTAGAAAAAGAAAGGAGACATGAAGGTGAGGGAAAATAAAATTTTCATAGGATTCAGTGAGGAGTCATGTTAAGTAAACCTCACTGGCTAAATTCACAACCCATAGGTGATAGGTATTATGGGCTGTTATAATGAGAGGTTGATTTCTTTCCAAGCTTACAGTAATTAAAAAATTAGTCAATGAAAATTACCTACTACCTTTGTATGAGATGGAACCCTGGTGTCATAGTGGTTAAGACCTCGGCTGCTAACCAAAAGGTCAGTAGCTCGAATCCTCCAGTCACTCTTTGGAAACCTTATGGGGCAGTTCTACTCTGTCCTATGGGGATTGCTATGAGTTAGAATAGACTCGACAGCAATGGGTTTGGTTTTTGGTTTGGTGGATTATTAGGGAGCCCTAGTGGGTTTGGTTTTTTTTTTTAACTAGATGGCACACAGAGATATAAAAGAACAGAAATACAATAAGGATGGTGAGAAAGTTGAGTTTTCTTTTAACTCCATGCCACTTGTTCCAATTCTCTGGTTGGGAGGAGCTGACACCTTAGAAAATGTTCAGGGTCAGGTACTCATCCCAATGGTTTCTTTCATGCCATACTGGGATTTCTTTTCATTGGTCAAACCTTTAGATAGTTGGAAAGGTCACTTCTTGAATGAACCTATAGATGTGATGTGGACATTCTTTAACCAGGGAACTCTTGGGAGCAGATTTTCATCTGCTGGGGGTTCATCTAGCCAGTAGAAATGCTGGGGAAATTTTTACTGAATTAAAAATTGCACTTGGGGCCATGTTCCCAAACCTGGCTGTCCATCAAATCCCTTTGGGGACTTTTAAAAATATGAATTCACAGCCCAGTACCAGACCTACTGAGTCAGAATCTTCAGAGTAGCAGAACCCTAATTTTTAAAAATCTCCCCAGGGTGAGTATTATGCAACCAACTTCTGGATAAGCTTGGAAAAGACTAAATGGCAGCTCATACTAGGCCTACATTGTTTGATTTTAATTAGTTTCCCTTTTGCTTTTCCATTCAATTCAACAATAGTACTTTGAACATTTACCAAGTGCTATTTGGGAGCCACCAGTAACCATGGAAATTATTTTTCTTAATGCAGATTAGCAATAATAATCATTAACTTGTAGAGCCCTTCACAAGCATTATCTTATTTGATGGTTACAGTAATTCTAGGAGGTCGATAGTATTATTATCTCATTCTATAGATGGAGACACTGACGCTTATGCATCTTAAATATCTTGGCTAAGTCATGTCAAGATTCGAATCCAGGTCAATCTAACTCACAAGCCTAAGCTCCTAACCTCTCTGCCTCCTAAACCCCTCTAGGCATTCAGCAAGTAGAATACTGTCCAATACTGACCTATGTGTTGTTTAGACAACTGGCAAAATTATTGGTTTTCTGGGTTAAAATGCTGGGTTAAAAAGTGGGCTCATTAAAGCTTTTTTTTAGTTAGTGGGTGAGCAATATGTAAGCTCTGTTCAAAGGTAAGAATCCAACTTTATACTATTGCCAAATTAAATATTTATGAGTATGAATAGTTACTTATTTACATAGGTAGAAATAAATATAGCCAAATATAGAAGTCTATGTTTTTCCCTCAATCAAACTTTCTCTAGAATTCCTACTTCGATATATTTTAAGCGATTTATATTTACATCAGTGCTATAGTGTTTATGCTTTTCAAGGTCTTGGCAGAGTTTAAGGTATCCTCTAACGTTGCAAGTGCCCAATAACAGCAAAAAGAATGACATTGAAGCAAATGACATACTTTATTGAATTATGGGAAATAGTATATGTGACCATAGAAGAGTTTCCTTCCATTATTTGATTTTTTTTTAATTACCTAGTTTCAGTACATATCTATATAAAACAAGTGTTTTCATACCAGATGGTGCTATTTGGCTAACTTTTGTTTTTGACCAGAAAAGAGGGTATTAAAGATAAAAAAATATATAAAACAAGCCCTTTGGAAATCAATAACATAAATAATGATCTTAGAAGCTCCTTAATATTTTTTTAAGTACAGAACTTGTTTTTACCACCGGTTTTCAGTGTGACCCTGAGCAAGTTACTTAACCTCTTATACTTCAGTCCTCCTATCAGTAGTGTAGCAGTACCTTCCTCCCAGGGTGGTTGAGAGAATTGAATGAAATAATAAATGTTATTGATTATATTCAATTATCATTCAATGTAATATAATAAGTTTGTTCAATTCAATTTATTGCTCAATTCAATTTAGCAAATATTTACTGACTGCCAATCATAGAAACAGTTGCTGACCATTCTGAGGATAATAAAGTGTATCAGGCAGTAATCCGTGCCCTTTATATGTATTACCTCATTTAATCTTCACAGTAACACTATGAAGTGCATAAGCTTTTTATCCCATTTTACAGATGAGGAGACTGAAGCTTAGGTAGGTAACGCAGTTGGAAGGTGCTGAGCCAGTGTCCTAATAGGCAGTCTGACCCCAGGGCCATCCCTCCTGACCACCGGCCCACAACTCCACACAGACCGCTGTGCCAGGCACTGGGAGGCAATGGTGAGAAGAGAGCCCAGGAGCTGTTGCTCTTCCTTCTAGAAGGGGAGACCACCATTAATCAAAACACTACAAAAATAGTCATAACCTGGTGCTTCTCTGAGGAACTGGCATTGGAACTGATTGAAGAATCAAGAGGAGTTAGCCTGGTGAAGGAAGGGTGGCTGTCGCTGGGAGAGTATTCCAGGCCAAAAGAATAGCATAAGCAAAGGCTCTGAGGTGGGAAGGAGCACAGCTCATTCCAGGGGATGTTATGTCAGCTTGAAACAGCGGAACACACAGGCCAGCAGAACAGTTTTAACCCGAGAGGTAACTGGATGACATTAGAAGAGATTCCACAGGGGAAGAACTGAGTAAGAAGGGAAGAGAGTGTTCAAAATCACAGTCAGCCCAGGAAATATGTAAAACCTAAAGCGAGGGAGAATTATAAATCTCATCTTATCACGGGCATCACAGACATTCATGGCGAGGGGCACACAGACTCTAACGAGTAGCAGGCATTTTGTAGGAGGAATATGCAAATTAATTTTCATATAAAGTTTTGTACCTCTAACCTAGGGGTCAGCAAGCTATGACCTTTGAGCCAAACCAACAGCTAAGAATAGTTGGTATATTTTTAATGTTTGTAAATAAATCAGAAGGGAAATAATACTTCGTGAGACTTGAAAATCATGTGAAATTCACATTTCAGTGTTCATAAATAAAATTTTAGTGGAACACAACCATGCTCGCTCATTTACTTTTTATCTCTGGCTGCTTTGGCCTTATACCCGCAGAGTTGAGTAGTTGTGAGAGAAACTGTATGGCTTGCAAGGATGAAAATATTTACTATGTGGAAGTAAATATTTACAGGAAGTTTGCCAAGCCCTTCTCTAGCCTATCACCATTCCTAGGGACTATGTGGTTGCAAAAAGGAACACAAATAGAGCAATATAACTGCCCCAATGTCTTTATTACATAAGGCAAAAAAGTGTGCATAAAGCCTGGACTTTGAACCAATGCAGACATAGAAAGGGCAACTCAGTGCAATTAGTGTATAATCTATACAAGCAAGCAACCAGCCCAGCATGTTCTAGTGTGGCTCTGCCACAAGGCAGACACTGTGGTTGTCTTGTTCACCTTTGTATACCCAGTGCCAGCACATGGCCTGGCATGTAGTATAGGTTAAATAGAAGTTTGTTGAATGAATCATTGACTTGCAAAACAGATAAACAGGTGAAGCAGAATCAGGACAATGAAAGATAAGGCTTCTGGACAGCATAGAATAGCAACACCCACCTTGCCTCTCCTAGCTGAAATGAGTTGAGGGTTAGTAGGAAGGCTCCTCTTCCTACCCAGAAAAAGCAAACCCACACAGTACTCCCCCGTGAGCTGATGACTTCTCTGGTGATTCCTTTGAATCCCCCTCTACTATAGTAGTAGTGCCAATTTGGCCAACTCTTAATAAGCTCTAAGGAAGTGTTTGTTTCTAATTGTTTTCTACTGTCTTTATAATATGGAAGAGTAATTAATTCATTCCTCTTTAGTTTCAGTCTTGGATCCTAGATGCCAATTCTTGGGGAATAAAAAAATTCTAAGGAACATTCTGCTATAATCCTACATACTTCTTGCAGTTTGCTGTTCACAGATTTATGCTACCTCCTGATATCTTGTGGAGGGCACATCTTCAAACTCCAGTCTCTGGAACACAGGCCTGGCTTCTAGTTCTGTAAGTCATCTATGAGATTGTTTCTGCTAAGATTTTTGTATACTTAGTAGTGCCAGGGACTCTCTTAGGGCTTGAAGACACAGCACTGAACAAAACAGACAAACTGTCTGCCTCCACAGAGCTCACGATCTAGTGATGGAGCGAACATTCTTTATGTAGATAGATTATTATAGATATGAACTTGGAAGAAGTTAAATCTCACTGAGTGCCTCGAGCTGTTCCAAGTTCTAGGTCTTCTACATTGAGCTCGCTCTCTCTTGCTCTCATTCTTTCTCATTATGTCACTGACTCTATAGTCATTCTTTTTTTGTTGTTGTTTTAATAATATTTTATTGTGTTTTCAGTAAAAATTTACATAGCAAATTGTCAAATAGGTTCCATTTAACAATTTCTATACAAATTTTTCAGTGGCATTAGTTACATTTTTTTCAGTGTGCCAACATTCTCTTTAATTTGCATTCTGGTTGTCTCATTTCCACTGCTCTAGTTTCCCTGCCCCCTTATCTTCTCACCTTTGCTTTAGAGCATCGTTGACATTTTGGTCTCCTATAAATGATTTTTAAATGGAGCACCGTACTCACAGGTAATATCTTTTATTTTGTGTGCTAATCTGTTATTTTGTTAAAAGATGACCCCAAGGGATAGTTTCAGTTCCAAGTTTAAAGAGTATCTTAAGGTGATAGTCTCAGGGAGTTCTCTAGTCTTAACTGGTCCAGGAAGTCTGGATGTTTTATAAATTTGAGTTCTGTTCCGTGTTTTTCTCCTGATCTATCAGGGTCTATCTACAGTGACCCCGATCAGAATGGTCAGCAATGGTAGCTAGGCACCATCTAGTTCTTCTGGTCTCAGGGTAGATGAGGCTGTGGCTTGTGTAGGCAATTAGCCCTGTAGACTTGTGTCTTCTCTGTGACTGTATAGCCATAGCCATTCTTACTCTGTCTAAGCTACACTCCTTTGGCCACCTACAAGACCTCTTTCTTTCTCAAACTGTTCTCTACCTCTCCATTGAGTTTAATTTTGATTTCTGGAACACTGACACTAGAGCCACTGGGCTCCCTCTGGGTGACACATACCTCTTCCCTATCTTTAGAATAAATGTCTCCCATTTCTCTGTTCCCACATTACCTGTGCCTCTATTACAACATTCACCACACTTGAGGTCACAGACTAGGTCATTCCTCTTTGTAACTCCCTCCCCCTCACACACACATCAGCACCACCACCTTCATCACCACCACAACCATTGCCCGTGGCACAGCTGCCAACACTACCATCTTGGTGGCTTATACAAAGTAGGAATTCAACAGAAATTGTTTGAATTAAATTGTTTATCCATTAGCAATTAACCTTTCACAATACCAGTGCACTCTTTTAATAACTCTGCCTGGTTAGGCAGTATAAGGGCTCCCCCACTTCTGTACTGGCAGCAGGGACAGTTCATCACAAATGATTCTACAGGAAGTGACTGGCCCTCGCTGCCCAGCTCTCTGTTAGCTGTGGCTATTGTGAGAATGACCAGAGGCTTTCAAATTCCATGTCCTCTCATGATCCATGAACTTCCAGAAAGATAGCTATATAAAGGAGAGGCCTGTTTCAAAAATCTTTGCAGTGTTAACCAGTCTTTGAAACCTTATTAATTGTGTTTCATAATACGTCAATTTAGAATTCATGTTTGGTCAACTCTGCTGAAAAATGTTAGAACTGCAATCTGAAAGCTTCCTTTGTTGGTCTGAATTTTCCATGAAAGAATTTCTCTTATTATGAAAATAACCAAAAGGGCTTTCATTCATGAAAATATTCGAGGCATCCAAAAGGCTAGTATGTGTAGGAGTACTTTTGTACTGGTCTTTTTGAAGAAAAAAATTTTTAACTCTTTTTTAACTGTATCAAAAATGTTATGACAGATTGACAGATCTTTCAGTAATTGCCTCTTCACAAACAACCACCACAAAATGAACATTCATTAAAAAATGATACTTTCACTGGGAGTGGACAAAAGTAGAGAGTAGATCAAGGTTGGTCTCAGTCAAAGAAAATAAAGATCAAAAAGCCTCCTGGGGTAACAAGCTGAAAAATAAACAGTGAATTTTCCAAGGCTAACTTGTGGCAAATTTTCTATGGCAACTGTTAATTAAACCAAGGAATAGAATGATGGAAAAATTTGGAAATGAGTAGTGGTGATGGTTGTACAACATGATGAATGTAATTAATCTCACCGAATTATACATGTAAAAAAAATGTTGAAATGGCAAATGTTTTGTTGTACATATACTAACTTATACGTATACAATAAAATATATTGTGTGCTTTTTTTATTTTTTCTTTTTAAGAATAAATAGGGAGCTTTCATGTCATTTCTCCTCCATCTGACTTGGAGAGATTGTGAATGATACCTTCCCTAATTTTCTCCCTTGGTACTTTGAAACTCAGCCAAGAGTTGGCCATTGAATTAGTCAGGGAATTAGAAGTGCAATCCCTTGAACCTTTAGCTAGTCAATAATTTCCAGTATGATGGTCCTTCAGAAGATCTTGGAAGAAAAAAGTCAAATTTATCATTAACAGAGAAGAGTGTAAAGGAGGATTACATTGAGCATAGGAACGGATTGGATTATAGTAACTAATTTAAAATGGTTTAGAATAGAATCAGATGTTACATGCTTCTATTAGAAAAGAAAAAATAGTAAATAACTCCCTCATTAATTCAATCATCTAACAAATATTTACTTTGTACCTGCCACATGCCATCATGGGGTACAAGTAGTTAATTAAGGCTGGGCAAAAATCCACGTAATGAAATTAACTTACTTATTTTGAAGATACTGTTATCTTATTGGAAACTGTAGAGGAGTAGTGGTTAAGAATTCGGCTGCTAACCAAAAGGTCAGCACTTTGAATCCACCAGGCATTCCTTGGACATACTATAGGGCAGTTCTACCCTGTCCTATAGGGTCACTATGAGTCGGCATTGACTCAAAGGCAACAGGTTTGGTTTAGTTTATTATCTTATTAGCAACATTATGATAAATGGAGAAAATGTTGAAGTTGGCAAGAATTGCATTTTACTTGGAGCCACAATCAATGCTCACGGAAGCAGCAATCAAGAAATCAGACAACATATTGCGTTAAGCAAATCTGCTGCAAAAGACTTCTTTAAAGTGTTGAAAAGTAAGGATGTCACTTTGAGAACTAAGGTGTGCCTGACCCAAGCCATGGTGTTTTCAATTGCCTCATATATATGTGAAAGTTGGACGATGAATAAGGAAGGCAAAAGAAGAATTGAAACCTTTGAGTTATGGTGTACATAAAGAATATTGAATATACCACGTCCTGCCAGAAGAATGAACAAATCCATCTTGGGAAAGGTAAAGCCAGAATGTTCATTAGAGGCAAGGATGGCGAAACTTCATCTCATGTACTTTGGACATGTTATCAGGAGGTTCCAGCCCCTGGAGAAGGACACCATGTTTGGAAAAGTGGAGGGTCAGGGAAAGAGAGGAAAATCCTCAACAAGATGGATTGATATAGTGGCTACAAAAATGGGTTCGAGCGTAGCAAAGATTGTGAGGATGGCGCAGGACTGGGCAATGTATCATTCTGTTGTGCACAGGGTAGTTATGAGTGAGAACTGACAGGACAGCACTTAACAACAACGACAACATTATCTTATTACTAAAATATCATTTATCTTGATGCCTTTCATAATCTTCTCTATTAAAGATTCTGAGAAGTTTTTTTATATAAAGCTAATTCAGACTTAAATTCTAGCTTCGTATAAAAATTCCATGTTTCTGGGGTTTTCCAAGAATCATGAAAAGTGAAGCAATGGAGACGTGTCAGTGATAGTGGAACCTGCAGGACATGAGGTATATTCTACTTGTGGTAAAGTGTGTATCATAAAATATGTACCATATAAAAAAATAAGATTTTAACAATGAAATTTTTTTAACAGTTATAATAATATTTTTTAAGAGGGAAAGTCTTTCCTTTATATCCCTAAAGAATAAATCCAAAATAAACATATATAAACAAGAAATTCAGAGCTTGGTAGTTGAAAATACAAATTAAAATAACAATGAGATACTTTTTTACCTTCAGATTGACAAATACAATTTTGCAATGACAATGCCTGTTGTTGGTGAGAATCTTGGAAATAGGCAACCTCAAACAGCTGTCGGTAGGAGTATAAGTTGACACATTCTGGAGGATGTTTTTAATAAATACAGCAAAATCTTTAAAAATCATTCTTTTTGATCCAGCAATTCTACTTTGAGGAATGAAAGCTACACAAAAAGATATATATCCATGGACATTCATTACAGCGTTCCTTATAAAAACCAAAAATTGAATGTCTAACAATGTTGTTGTTGTTGGGTGCTGTTGAGTTGATTCCAACTCATAGCAACCTCATGCGACAGAGTAGAACTGCCCCATAAGGTTTTCTTGGCTGTAATCCTAACAGAAGCAAATCACCAGATTGTTCTCTTGTGGAGCTGTTGGGTAGGTTCGAACTGCCAACCATTTGGCTAGCAGCTGAGTGATTAACCTTTGTGCTACCAGGGCTCCTCTGTTTAACAGTAGAGAATTGTAAAAAAAAAAAAAAAGGTTATAGCATTTTTTGCAATGTTTTAAAGCCATTAAAAATTACTTTGTAACGAAGCACAATCCATGAAAGAAAAAACTGGTAAGTTGGACTTGATTAAAATAAAAAATTTCTGCTCTGTGAAAGATGGTGAAAAGAATGAAAGAAAATGAAAAAACAAGCCAAAGACTGGGAGAAAATATTTGCAAAACACATATCTGACAAAGGACTTGTATCCAAAATATACAAAGAATTGTTAAAACTTAAAAATAAGAAAACAACCCAATTACAAAACAGGCAGAAGATCTAAACAGATACCTCACCAAAGAAGATATATAGATGGCAAATAAGCACATGAAAAGATGCTCAGCATCACATGTCATTAGGGAATTGCAAATTCAAACAACAACAAGGTACCACTTCCTACCTATTAGAGTGGCTAAAGTCCAAAACACTGAAAACATCAGATGCTGGTGTGGGTGTGGAGCAACAGGAACTCTCCTTCGTTGCTGGTACCAGGGAGTACAAAATGGACTGCCACTTTGGAAGACATTCTGGCAGTGTCTTACAAAGCTAAACACAGGCTTACTGTACAATCAAGCAATCATACTCCTATGAATTTACCCAAATAAGTTAAAACTTATGTCTACACAAAAACCTGCACATGAATGTTTATAGCAGCTTTATTCATAATTGCCCAAAATTGGAAGCAACCAAGATATCCTTCAATAGGTAAATGGATAAACAAACTGTGGTATATCCATACCAATGGAATATTATTGAGCCATAAAAATAAGCAAGCTCTCAAGCCATGAAAAGACATGGAAGAACCTTAAATGCATATTGCTAAGTGAAAGAAGCCAGCCTAAAAACGCGACATACTGTATGATTCCAACTATATGACATTCTGGAAAAAAGCAACACTATGGAGACAGTAAAAAGATCAGTGGTTGCCCAGGGTTCGGGGAAAAGGGAGGAAAGGGATGAATAGATGGAGCACAGGGCATTTACAGGGCGGTGAAACTGTTCTGATACTGTAATGGTGGACACATGACATTAAACATTTGTCAAAACTCATAGAACACAACACAGGGAGTGAACCTTAATGTAAATGATGGCCTTTAGTTAATAATGTATCAGTATTGGTTCATCAGTTGTAACAAATGTACCACACTAGTGCAAGATGTTAATAATAGGAGAAACTGAGAGTAAGGGAGAGGAGGTATATGGGAACGCTCTGTACTTTCTGTCTGTGCAGTTTTTCTGTAAACCCAAAACTATACTTAAAGTATTTTTTTTAATTCACATTTTAGAGTAGTTAATGCATGGGCAAATGTTCATAATCTATTGTTAAGATTAAAAAAATGATACACCAGTTTATAATACATATGTATTTTATCAAATATACATGGCCTGAAGAATATACATCGAAATATTAACAATACTTATGTTTAGGGAGTAGGTTTATGGATAGTTTACATTTTTTCCTTTTGTTGTGCATTCTTGTCATTTCAAAGTTTTCTATTACAAATGTGTGTAACTTTTATAATCAGACAAATACTATAAACAGCATACGAATTTTTAATCTTAGGAGTATAGAACCAGTCTTCAGTGAGCTGACCATGGGCAGAGCATACCATCCATTGCTGGTCCTGGGATCCCTTTGAGTAATGCATGCACAGCACACTAGGGGACAGAGAAGCTTGCTGAACTTCCACAGGAGCCCACAGGAGATAATGGAAAGACTAAGCTTTCATGGGATCCAGGAAACAGCTACTTCTTCAGGAGGGCCTTATTATAAATGAGGTTTCCGAAGGATATGAAAGTCAAATAAGAATAACTAATGTTTGAGTGGCACTTTTAACTTTTCCAAAGTGCTTTCCCATTTATTAACTCATTTGATCTCAATAACAAATATGCAGGCAGAGCAGCTATTAGTATTCCTATTTTAACAATGAAGACATAAAGTTAGGGAGCAATTAAGAGACAAACCCTAAATCACACAATTAGCAGAACAGGCTGCACTTGGGACTCAGGTTTCCTGACTCTCAGTCCAGTGCTCCTTTTCTGCGCAGACACCCTCACTCACAGGACTTTTTCCACAGCAAAGCCCCATAGAGCATCTAGGATCTTTTCAGTTCTTATGAAAAGAAAAAATTCTCTTAGTTTCCTTGCAAAAAGGTGAAATCAGGTAGGGCTACAAGAAGTAATAAAATTCAAAAGACAAAATTCAGCCTGCTTTCACCCAGACTGAGAGGTAAGCTAGAGTGTATTATATGGTTGTTTCTGGGCTTAAAGCCCTTTCAAAACTCAATAATTTTCTGCTTTGATTTTTTTTTTCTTTTTGATACCATGTATTTTCATTAATGGAAGCATGCTGAGTCAGGGAGTGTATTTAAATTTTTGGTTGGTAGTATGAATTTTGAGAAAAATTATGTGGGGATACATGATTACCACAAATCTTGGGGGATTCTTGGGTGCCATGATTGGTGAGTGCCCACCTGTTCCACCAGTCATGGGTGGCAGGTTGTATTGTGGGGCACCTTCCATTGAGGTACCTCTGGTTTTCCAAATATGACAAAAAAACAAAAACAAAAACCCACTAGAGCTCCATAACTACCATAAAAAAAAAAATCAAACCAAAAACCAAAGCCATTGCTGTCAAGTGAATTCTGACTCATAGCAACCCTATAGGATAGAGTAGAACTGCCCATAGGGTTTCCAAGGAGTGGCTGGTGGATTTGAACTTCTAGCCTTTTGGTTATCAGCTGAGCTCTTAACCACTGAGGCAGCCATCACACAGGAAACCATAAATATGCTTACGAGGCTTATCTAGCTGTACAGAAGCCAAAAGAGACAAAATCTTTACCCAATCATACTTCCTGGATGCACTACCTCACATTTAACCCTGATACCACAGCTATTTTGCTTCAGCAAATGTTTCTTTTGCCTGTCACCATTACACAAGTCCCCACTGGAGGGCAGCAAATAATTTCATTGGGCAAAGTAGGGTCCCAAGAAACTTGAGAGCTGAAAAAATGGGTAGGCAAATTTTATCCCATGAATCCTTAAAGAGTCAAGAAGGTGTAACTTTTTTCATTGACTATAATATACTGTTGCACATTTGCCCCAAGGCCCAGACAGGTAACAGCTCTTTGAAAGGTAAGTCCAGGGAATAACATCATGGTAAAGCACATATACAATGTTGGGTTGAGCAACTAGTTGTAATATAAAATCACACATCTTAACCTCTATCTCAAGGAGCCCTAGTGGTGCAGTGGTTAAGTACTCGGCTGCTAATTGAAAGGTTGCTGGTTTGAACCCACCGGCCACTCTGCAGAGAAGAAGGTAGCAGTCTGCTTCTGTAAAGATTACAGCAGTGGAAACCCCATGGGGCATTTCCTTCTACTCTGTCCTAAAAGGATACTGTAAGTCCAAATCAACTTGACATGGGTGGCTAACCTCCAGCTTAAAGAGCCCTGGTGTTGCAATGGTTAAGCACTCGGCTGCTAACTGAAAGGCTGGTGATTCGAATCCACCTAGTGGTTCTGTGGGAGAAAAGATCTGGCGATCTGCTCCCATAAAAATTACAGCCTAGAAAACCTTGTGGGTCAGTTCTGCCCTGTCACATGGGGTGACTGTGAGTCAGAATTGATTCAAAGGCCTAACAACAACCTCTATCTTAATTAGGAAAGGATTTTCTATCTAAGGACATTAGTCTATATACTAGACGAATTCACAGTTCCACCCAAATGTGATATAAGAATATGATTTACATCACTTTTGTTTTAAATACTCAAATATGGCAGTTTGGGAGATAGTTTACAGCTCTATTTTTAAAGAACTGATTTAACTGTAGATATTATAACTGCAAATAAAACACATTTACAAAAAGCTGTTGTCTTTAGAATTGTAAATCTGGCAAGGTTTGTAGCAGTAGAATCTTAGATAAATAAGAAGTTGTATCTTTTTAAACTGGGTGTTAATTGGGCTTTTCTTTATCATCATGAAGAGTCAAAGCAGATGTTGATCTGAAACAATGCCTTACCATGTCAAGAGATGGCATTTTCTTTGATGCTGTATTTGTATATTTTTATCTACCAGATTTACCTGCTGGTCACATGCTTATTCTGACTTGGAAACACCAACCAATGTATAAGTAATTCAGGAAATAGCTATTACTAGAGAGGAAGTATCCAACAGGAAAGGCACGGCCGTGTTTTGTCAGTGGACTCTAGCTGTGTCAAGGTGAGAGAAACTAATCATTTCACCTTGACGTGCTAAATTAAGTAGTGTGAAGAAATCAGAAGACAATGGTGAATAAAATGAGCTGAGTGAATAACTTGCTATTTCCTTGCATAAATAAATTTTTTGTGATGATTAAAGCTTAGTGAGTAAGTGCAGGGGCGGGGTGGGAGAGACAATTATTCCACATAATGGGAGAAAGTATCTATAATTATTTCATGATAACTATGTAGAGCCAAACAGAAGTTATCAGAAGGGTCGTGGTTATAAATTTATTTAGTAAGCTAGGAAAGGCAAGATTTGTCATTCTAACTCTGAAAACTTGAACTCAAATCCGTCTCTTTCAAAATGAAAGAGACATAAACATGGTCATCTGAGAGTGTCCAAGTACTAAAAGAATTAATTAAAATGCTGGTGCCTGTTGAGTTTGCGGAAAGTAGTTGAGGAATGAACAAGAATAAGAAAGCTTGCCCTCATCCTCTCCCTCCATGTGTACTCTGTCTTTCTCCCTCTATCATTTCACTACAAGAACAATATTTACTGAGCACCTGCTAAGTCCCGGGTCTTGTGCCAATAAACACTGAGGATACAATAGAGGCAGTTCCCACTCTCAGGGAAATTCAGAGTAGTGGAGGTGGTTCTATCAGCCAATTTCTTGTTTTAGTTAAGAGCTGCCCAATCAGGAGGCTTTCCACATCAGATTGTAAATGAAAAATCAATCTCAAAGCAGCTAAAATGTTCATGGGTGAGGCTCCCTCCTGGTATTGTCTAGCTAATCTCTCCCTCAAATGCATGTATGTGCATATGTGTGTGTGTGTAAGTGTGAACATGTGTGCTTGTGAGCATGTGTTCACTTTGGGCATGTGTGCATGTGTGTATGTTCGTGTCTGTGCATGTGTGCCACTAGTAAACCAGCAGTCAGTATGGCATGAAATTTTGCAAGTCTGAAGGCCTAAGTCCAGGACTTTAACAATCCTATTTGTACATTACTATTTATTCTAATATAGAAGCTGATTATTTTATACTGCATATGTGTTCTAACAGCAGAGCTTACCCAAATTTCTCTCTTACTTACATTGTTCCTCTTTATGATTTGGCACATGTTACTTTATGTTATGTCAACCCTTTGGTTGCACATTTTCCTGCCCACCCTGACTCTAACTTTTCAGTTTACACATTTCTTGCCAATCCTAACTAAGCTAGGGCAAGGCATATGTACTGGGACTTTTCCTGATTTCCTTACAGAAGAGCATGCTGAACTTGTTTCAGTGGAGCTTCCAGACTCAGATGGACTAGGAAGAAAAGCCTGACAATCTACATCCAAAAATCCGATCATGGGGATGACCCAGGACTGGGAACATTTTGTTGCATTGTGTATGGGGTCACTGTGAGTCAGAGGCCAACTCGAAGGCAGCTGACAACTACAACGACAGCTATGGAAAGGGCAGAGGGTAAGGAAACATATTTCAGGTAGAGGATCTGAAATCTGAAATAGAGGCACCTATTTCAGAGCTGAGAGAAAGTACACATTCAAAGAGCTTCAAGAAAATTCAATATTATCAGTGCAGTGGTTAAAGAGAAAATGCTTGCCTAAATTCTACAACCAAACCACAATGTAAAATACATCAATATTGTGGGTAACTCGAGAGATTGCACTATCTGTTTCAAAAGGAATCATGTGGCTTGCTCCTCTCCCCTCCAAATGAAAGTGAAAACAATACTTTAAACCACATGAGTTGAAGATCTGGGCTTAAAAACATCTAAGCAACTTGATAGTAGCAGTCTCTGGAATATTTTGTTAAAACAAAACAAAAACCTGCTTTTTAAGAAGAGCATATCGCCTTTACTCTGTTATCACAGCATCAGAAAATTCTCTTTCAGGTCACCTGGGAAGAACTGATAAGGCATCCATGAACGATTCTTGCCTGAGGACCTAGAGTGACATCACCACTGAAAGACCTCTTGAACAAGAGTAGCACTGGGTGTAGTTACTTCTATGAACATAAAAGAAAATTCAAATGTGTAAACTTGTAATGAGAAAGGTACTCAGAAGTAAGTTCCGGGCCTTAGGGGCATTGCACTGTGGTCTAACACTAACAGAGCGAACATTGCCTGTGCTGCCAAGAGACCTGGATTCAAGGACAAGTTCTGCTGCTTGCTGTGATCCTGATATTGCTTCTGGCACTAATATTCTGATTCTATGTCCATAGAACATCAAGTCATGTCTGAAAGGGATCACAGCTGAAGAGTTCATGCTGCACTTATTCCTTGTCAACATCTCCAATCATATACGATGAGCCTGTGTCAGGAAAACTGTCCTTACACGCCCCCAGCCCTGAGAGCGCGAAGATGGCACTATTAATGGTAGGAAACCTGCTTTTCTTTTCTGGGCCTCTGGGCACTAGGCAGTGAAACTGTGCAAAACTTGGAAAGCTCTTGCCTGCATGATTTATGGCTATAGCCAGTTCTTTATTCCCTCACTTTCATAAGCACCAAATTCTGTTAGAAAACTTCGGGGGAAATCTGCCAATCCTGGGCTATTTTGGGGTTTCTTCATCATCTCCTGACCTTTGATTTGACAAGCCAAATAACAAAATGAAAAATGGGCTCTGTAGTCTTGACCATGATTACCAGCCAGAGCAGGCAGACTAAGAAGGGGAAACAAAAATCCACACTATTTGCAGTAAAAGTTTCTGAGCTAGTGGCAAAGGAGAAACTAGAGAATTTGGACACAGGGTCCAAATAAAGTAAATTATTTTAAGTATGAGAAATTATGTTTCTAACTTGCATCTATCTTTATAAGATAGAAATGGAAGCTTAAGGAATTGTTTGCCATTTTAAGTGACCATCAATATAGGCCCATCTTGGAGGATAATTTTAGTGTCTCTGATTTCTATGAAGTGGTTATTGAGTCTATAAAATCCACTTGCTATTATTAATATCCTTGTGATATTCCCCAAAGTTAGGGTTTTTACATTTTGCTTGCCAGTAATCATGATTTTCCTGTACCAAGTCGTAATTTTGTCTGAACATCAAGGTATTTCAGTATTGTTGACGGTTTTCCATTCTTGCTATATATAACGTCTGAATTTGAAAGTGAAAGCAAAGTAATGAGGAAATTTGTAAAGCACAGAAATATATTCCACTCTTTCCCTTCCTGAGTTTTTCCTTGCAGGTAAGGAAGAAGGTGCAATGTGCAAGTTAATCTATTTAAATGAAACCGTAGCTTTTTAAGATTTGAAGCAAAATATTTTTCAGACATTTACATGCATAAACAATTACGCTGTGAAAGCTAAACTTAGTCATACAGTCTACCTAGATCTTTAGAACATGCGCATACATTAAACCAGTTCAAAATTAATAAAACTCTCTAAATTATGCATGGCGCAGAGGGTGAAAAAAGTTGCTAACAGGAACTGCTGCCTGCCTGGTGCTATGAATTTGGCAATGCACTGAGAGCAACCCTATGGGTATGCACTAGAGAAGATCATAATAAGGTATAATTGTTACTTGCTCATTTGTTTGAACTCCAAAACTATATCAAATAACACTTAATTATACACGTAGAATACCATTACAGAAAAGGACTCACACTTGAACAGCTCCATGTAAGTAAGGACATTTAATATCATACAGCTCCAGTAGGTGCAAAAATGATACCAAGTAGTGGCTGCTAATTAATCTGGAGCTGCAGGTTTGCAAACTCAAAAGAATATCTAAAGAATATTTCCTGGAGTTTGAATATGTGAAGTTTTAACTGCTCCATCTGGTACATGCCCTGTGATTACCCGGAACGTTGGCTGGCAGTTTGAGGGACGCATTTGATAGCTGGCCAAGTTTAAAGGTCTGTTGGAGGTAAAACAATGCCCACCCTTTAACAAGAGTGCCATTGTTCCTTAACAATGAAGCTCTCTGGCTTATTTGAATGTCAACAATTCAGAAAAGTTGATGTTTGGAGCCATCAAATAAAATGTTTTTGTGAAACAGTTTATTATTTCAGTGGTAATTATTTGAATCATTCATGGTAAAGGATGTTTGCTAATGAGAGCTTGGCTGCTGGAAATTCCAGAGAGACTGAATGCTCTTTGTGCTGACAAAAAGGCCCAAATCACTGGAGAGCGACTGACTGGACAAATCACTCATCTATGCAAATGCCAGCCGAAATGGTCAGATGCATTTATTACCCTCCTCATTATAGTAAACAAGACTGGAATCGTGACTGGCAGTTATCAACTTGCCCTGAAGTATGATTTGTTCTCCTACCACTATTTAAATGAGAGGAAAAAAGGCATGCCACTAGGGACTTTGTTGGTTTATAAAAGAGTAAATGTCACATAGCCCAATGCTTAAAGACTTTTGATTGACAAATGTTTTATTTGACATATCAAACAATGATGGTTTTCATATCAGATAGTCCATATTTGTTAGCAAAAATCTTAACCCCTTGAAGTTTGGCCAATGCTTTTTGCTCAGTTCTGCCAACGCTCGGAAACTAGAACACAGATGGCAAGTTACATTAAAGGCAATACCAAATATCACTACACATAATGTGCAAAGACCTAAAAATATTCTGCATTGGGTGACAGAAATGACACAGTGTTTTATCACAACACGTATAGTGTAAAATGTTCCTCTGAACTGATAATGCAAATTAAAGTGATGTTGACCTACTTGCACTTACCAAGTATTCTTCTGCTGTTTAGTGCAAGATAAGCTAAACATTAGAATATATACAGCATATGTCACAGTGAAATCTAAATTGTCTGGTGTAACTCTTCTTAAATGTCACAACAGTGTCACAACACGCTCAGAGTTTCAGGGCTTGCAGTTAAAGCCACAGTACCCTCATATAACCTCTTGTTCTCATGTGCTCAAAACTTTTTCCTTCTTGCTTAAGTTTTGTGTGTTTCATCCCAGCCCAAATGATGTTCACAAGTATACCTCATAATGCAGAAACGTGCCAGGCATATATGTGAGCTTACAGAATTTGTAATCACAGCTACAGTTTGATAAACATCATAGGACAACTTACCCAGCAGACACTTAGGGTGACGTGTTTCCCACATCCTTTCTTTTCCTTTATTGATATGTCTTAGACCATCATCACTGCTGAGGATGAGCGCCTCTTCTTTCTTAGAACCGAGATCAAATTGTTCATTTGAAAAGACAGAAGTCAATACAATCACAAGAAGAGGTTTTAAACAAATGCAGAAGTATGGTATGTTTACTGAGCATAGAATATGAAAACGTTATACAAAGTAAGGGTTTACCAGTCCCTTCTGTTTCATTTCAGTTAAGCAGAAATATTTTTAGGCTTGTATGTTATTACCTTAAACATAAAAACAAGTCTAGTCATTTTCATGGATATAATTTGCACTTTCAAATGTACATTTTATCAGAAGAAATGACAACATTCTTCCTTTAAATGTATGATTGTAAAAGGTTTGCTGCTTCTCAAGTAAAATTGTATCATCTTGGATGTAAAACTTTCTCCACAGAAACATTTCTACTTTTATGATAATTTGCAATCACAAAAAAGAATATGATTATTAAAACAAAACCCACTGCCGTTGAGGCAATTATGACTCATAGTGACCCTACAGGACAGAGCAGAACTGCCCCATGGAGTTTCCAAGCAGTGCCTGGCAGATTTGAACTGCCGACCTCTTGGTTAGCAGCCGTAGCACTTAACCACTATGCCACCAGAGTTTCTATATGATTATTAGCCCAGTATTAAAAAAAAAAATTGCCCAGTATTAGGGGAGAAAAATTCTGCCCCCATGCTGCTGTTTCCTTCCATGTAGAAAACCATCCATTAGGGAACTCTTGGTCTATGTCTTCCCCATCAGTCAGTGGCTTGTCTTGCTGGTGCACTTGGGGGAAAGTCTGACCCCCTCCTCTGTCTGTCACGTTGGGTTACATTTACTTGCCTGGCTGCTGGGGAAAAGCATGAGCTCCAGTCTGGAGTCGGAAGGTTCCAGCCTTTTCTGAGACTGAGTGGGTAACCCAAAAGCCCCTTGCCATTGAGTCGATTCCGACTCATAGTGACCCTATAGGACAGAGTAGAACTGCCCCATGGAGTTTCCAAGGAGCGCTTGGTGGATTTGAACTGCCAACCTTTTGGTTAGCAGCTGTAGCTCTTAACCACTGCGCCATCAGGGTTTCCTAATTATGAGTAAAAAAACCCACTGCCATCGAGTGGATTCCGACTCATAGTGACCCTGTAGGACAGAGTAGAACTGCTCCAAAGAGTTTCCAAGGAGCACCTGGTGGATTTGTACTGCCGACCTCTTGGTTAGGAGCCATAGCACTTAACTGCTATGCCACCAGGGTTTCCTAATTATCGGTGCAGCATTAGAAAACCTGTTGTTGCCACCCACCTATGCCATAGCCTTCAGTAGTCAGAAGTTTGTTCACCATCCTCTTGACTCCTTTAGTCCATTTAGAACTTGAGAGAGCAGGAGAAGTATATCACTATTGATACACAAATGAAATTTGTTTCATTAATAGGATTTTGGAAATACATTTTTTTCTGTACAAAAGGGTACAACAAATGCGTTAGGAAAGCCTAGACTCAGCTAGCTCAGTCAAATTTCATTTCTTTTAGAGGTAAAAAAAATCCTCTTTAGGACAAATGTGCCAGGCTTTGTTCTCTAACTCACAGGAAAGTCTCTGGGGATTGGGGGCTTTTGGTTCAGATAAAAGGTATGAAAGTATAAAAGGCCCAAAGTAGAGCCACTTGGCTGGTCAAATGAAGACTTACAGTCCTGAAATCACACCAAGTAAGTGGCTGCCTCTTTCACTTCCAGTTGGGACTGAGAAGCACATTTCCTGATGGAAAGCTTCTTGAGGGCAGGGAATCCTTAGGGACACCTGAGCAAGGCTTAACCTTCAGAGCAATGACCTTTGCCTTGGTTTCAGCTACTAAATTTGCAGCTTTTCACTGACATTGAGATTACATGTGTGAATTTGTCAAATGAAACCTGGGCTAGACCAGTCATGTTTCTTATACTGTATGTAGGCAAACCCTGCTGTTTTGGTTTGTGGCTATTCCTTGCTCCTTGCATGAAATAACCATCTTAGTCACAGGGCTTTTGCTGAAGAAATTGTTCCACCTTGCATAGAATAAAGTTCCATATTGGCTGTCTATTGCTCTTTGTTATAACTGTTGTATGGCATTCCTGTTCTGGTTTGCTCCCCAAGTACATTCCTAATTTTCTAGGTATAAGCTTATCTTCATCTAATTGACTCTTTCTGCTAAAATTCTGCCCTCTGAAATGTTAGCATGGTCAACTCTGGATGATAGGATTATGGGCCACTAGTGGTATTATTTTGGATCGAGTTGTGTTTTGTTCTGTTGTACACAGGGTTACTATGTGTTGGAACCAACTTGACAACAGCTAACAACAACAACAGTGGTATTATTTGCTTCTTTATGTTATCTTTAAGCTTTGTCATGTTTGTTTTATGATTAGGAAAAGAGTATAAAGTTATAAATATTATAAAATACTCAGATTCAAATGATGTCACCAGTTTTTCTCTGGTTTCTATCACTGGACTATGCTTCATTTCTGTCGATCTTATTCTCAGACTTGCACTCTTATTGTGTTGCAAGAGGGCTGCCACCTGTCCTTGGGCTTACAGTCTTCCTGGCTCATGCCCAACAGGAAAGTGTGAGAGTATTTGTTCTAGTATTCTCATTAAAAGCCCTGAGATTCAATTTATTTGGGCCAGCATAGGTCATGAATACACTTTTGAACCAATCATTGTAGTCAAATTTGATGCAGCAATTAAGGCCTGGGTCCACTCCCTGGGGAGTAGAGCCTCACTTCACCCCAGACAATGAGAACTAAGAGTAGGGGAGGGGTGCACTGCTAATCAAAAAGTTACCTGGGCAGGTAAACAACAAATGTCCACTCTGCCTCTCTGGCCACCTTCGTGTGAAGTGACCAAGAGAACAGTTAGTCAAAGCCACAATGTTACTAGCACTTTTCTGATGCTTTCAGCATATACCTGAATTACTGTTCCTGTGTTAGCTACTATGATTTTGACATGGAGATTTTTGAAAGTGATTAGTTTTCCAGAAATTTCATATTGTTCGGTGAAAAGTGCCTTGAGTTCCTGCTATAGTCTTTTATTTCCTGCAATACTTTGAAAAATATGAACATATGTATGGTCAGCCTCACTTTGCTTGGAGGGGTAACTAACAATGGTCAGAGTAAGCGCTTTAGACTCCAACAATGACTTTTCCACCCTACATACATCATCTAATGAATCAAGTTAGAAATTGTTTAAGTCTCATTTGGAATATTTAGCTAAAAAGTTTGACAAAAGAAGGAAAACCTAAAATCATTAATATATCAAATGTAATGAGGTTAATGCTTAGAAAAGTTAGTACATATGTTCTTCATGGTTGTGGAACTAAATAACATATATATGTAGTTCATTAAAGCACACATAGAGTCCTGCAAATCATAGAGACCTGCTAAACCAACTATTGATAGATCTACAGTTGCTTGAGGTATCATTTAATTGTCAAATGTACATATCCTGTAGCCTTTTCTGTGCATGCAAAGGAAACTGTAATGCTGTTCACTTGAACGGTATCTTTCAGCTGCCTAGTATCAGGTATATTAAAAATATTAATAAGTTCTGCTAGGGTCCTCATATTGGGATCCCTGTTTTACAAAGGAAGCAATCTAAAACCACTAAATTAAGTAACAGTATCCTATAATGAATGAAAGGCAGTTAGAATTTGAACTTGACTTTTGCATTTCACAACTGATCATGAAACAAACATAAAATAGGAACTCTAAAAGAAAAATATGGCTAGAAGTAGATTTCACTTTTTTAAAAATCAAAGTCTGTGGAGAGACAAGATAGAAGTTTATAAAATGTAGGTTTACCATGGGCATCCCCTGATATTTGAAAGACAACGTAAAGTAAAATGAAAGATACTGCTATTTTATTTGGCTGGTATAGTTTCTGTGTCTTTGGACTGGTAAAGGATAATATGCAAGTGGAAGAATGGTGTGACTAAACAAAAATCAAAGGCTAGTTTCTGCCCCGGGCTAATCCTGTCTACCTAAGTAACCATGGGCAGGTCACTTCACCTCTTTGGACCTCATTTTCCTCATCTTCTAAAATGGGGTTGATGACTTCTATCTGCATGGCTATTGTAGGGATTAAATGAGGTAACATCTGTACATATGCTGAGTACTGGGCACCTAATATAGATTGGTTCCTTTTTCTCCTCTCCATTCAGAGTGCTGTAACTCTCAGCATCATAACTACACATTGATCACATTGTATCATTATTATTGATTTGCCAATCATTCTCCCACTAGATTGAACTTTCCAAGGTAGAGGTGGAACCTTACTTATCTCTGTATAACCAGGGCCTGATATAACATGGATGTTATTATTGTCGATTCTGACTCATGGCAACCCCTGTGTTACAGAGTATTACTGAGCTCCATAGAGTTTTCTTGGACAGAAGCATATTACCAAGCCTTTCTTCTGCAGCACCCAAGGTGAGTTTGAACCACCAACCTTTCAGTTAGTAGTCGACTTCAAATTGTTCGTGCCACCCAGGGACCTGTTTTACTACCAAAACCAAACCAAACCAAACCCGTTGCCGTCAAGTTAATTCCGACTCACAGCGACCCTATAGGACACAGTAGAACTGCCCCATAGGGTTTCCAAAGAATGCCTGGTGGATTCAAACTGCTGACCTTTTAGTTAGCAGCCATAGTACTTAACCACTACACCACCGGCGTTTCCGTTTTTCTACCAGGTGGTACAAAATGTGGTAAAAAAGGAATGAGCAAAGGCAGAGAGGTAGAAATAGACATAAATATCTTAGAGGTATGGCAAAAATATAATCTTATGTACAGCATAAAATTCATTTGGAGTGAAAAAAAAAAGATTGCGTAGTTATGGCCAAATTATAAGAAACCTGTATGTCTGAGTAAATGCTTATACTTGCAACAGCCTACATCCTCTGCTAAACAAACAAACAAACAAAAAAGTGATTAACACAAACCAACAAGTAAAGCCAAAGCCCTTACAATGGCTCACAAAGACTGCAGGTTTATGCTTCTGTCTCACTTTCTCAGTGAAGTCCATCATATCCTCCATGTTTAATATAGCAATGCTTCTAACACACCCCCATTCTCCTGATTCCTCCCCACCCTACTCTATGTTTTCTTTTCCTCAGAGCACTAGGCACCTCCTTATTATGCTTATTGCTTTATATCACCACTCGAATGTCAGCTCCATGAGTGCAAGGATCTTCATTTTGTTCACTGTTGTATCCCAAGTACCTGGCACATCTTCTTGTTAGCTGCTGTGCTGTTGAGTAGGACAACAACTCATGGCAACCCCGTACACAGTGGGATTGGACTGTTGTTATCCATAGGGTTTTCACTGGCTGATTCCCAGAAGTAGATGGCATTGGCCAGGAATTGAACCTCATCTCCAACATGAAAGGTGAGAATTCTGGCACTGAACCACCCTCCCCTGACCTGGCACATAGCCGACCTTAATAAATATCAAATGAAGAAGCAGCAAAATTTCAATTTTACTAAAATGAAAACAAGGCTGACTTTCCAAATTTAAGCAATCTCTCTGCTAACCAGTGTTAGAATTATTGGTGTTTTCGCTTCCAAGTTTAGGACACTGACCATTTTGGTAATACAAAAACTCAAACCTTAACAGAATCTGAGCCTGTATTTTTCCATGCATTTACTCATCTGAAAGTCACTAGAACTTTATGGAAGTTAGAGGAAAAAAGAGAAAGTAATGGATGGAGACCTACAGCTTTCACACTGACGTTAGCTGAAGCTAAGGAGATAAATGCAGAACAGAAAGCCCTCAATCAATGAACTTGGTTTCAAATGTGTGTTAAGAAAGCCTAAAGGCTTAATTCCTTTTCTTAAAAATGTAGAAAGGTCAGAAACCTTGGTGACAGAATTTTGTTTGATCTTCCAGCAAAGGGTTCCAAATGTTTTTCAGATATTTAAATGTGGATAAAAGGTCAAACATCTTGAACTAAAAGTTACAATAAGGCTTTAAAACTTGGTACGTCAAACAGTTACACAGACTAAATCACCATTCATCAGGGAGCAAGAGTAACTTAGAAACAAAAGCTATGGCATATAAACATCGTCAGCACAAATGGTAATTTGGCAATCAGCTTAATTCTGGGCAAGAAATTTTCTTTCCCAGTGAGGATAATGGTTCTAAGTATAATGAGAATTTCATGCCAAATAGAGAAAAAATAATTTAACCATACACTAAAAATTCAAATTGAAGTTGATTTTTTTTTAATTATAATGAATAATATTATTTATTCACGGTACTCTATAGTCATAGGATTTGCTACTTTAGCCAGGCATTAAAAATTGGAACACAGGTGTTATCTTTAACTTTCTTTTTTTTTCTCCTTCATACTTTATAATCTCTTAATCAGTCATCAGGGCTTACGGATTTTTCTTTTAAAAATTCAGTAGTGCTTGTATCTTTTCTGCTTTCATTGGCACACCCTAATGTAGGTCTCTGCCATTGTTTCCCTCTCATCCAGTGCCTTTAATTTACTGCCTCCTTATATTAATCTGTCTAAAATACTTCCTTCAACATTCAACTTAATAAATATGTATTAACACCTCCTATTTTTTTTTTATGTGTAGTCCAAAGGAGCCCTGGTGGCGCAGTGGTTAAGCTCTCAGCTGCTAACTGAAAGGTTGGTGATTCAAACCCACCAGCTGCTCTGGGGGAGAAAGATGTAATAGTCTGCTTCCGTAAAGATTTCAGCCTTGGAAACCCTATGGGGCAGTACTACTCTGTCCTATAGAGTCACTATGAGTCAGAATCGACTCAATGGCAACAGGTTTGGTTTGGTGATGTATAGTCTACCTGACCTGTGTGTTACTCCTTCTTCTGTATTCCATACTAGAGGCCCCTGATGAATGGATCACAACAGAATATTGTCCAGTATAGTGCTAGGAGAGATGAGCTCCCTAGGTTGAAAGGCAACAGTGGCCTCGAGCATAGCAACCATCATGAATATGGTGTAGGACCAGGCAGTGTTTCATATGGGGCTACCACAAGCGAGAGCTGACTTTACAGCATCTAACAACAGCAGATACACAGTACACAGCAATTTGTTTTAAATTCCTCTTCTCTTCTGTTCTTTAACCTAAGATTCCTGCGAGCTTCTTGCTGTCTTATCTGGGAGCTCTTTTTCTCTCTCAGTGACAGCATCCTGTTGCTTCATAATCCATTGCTTAATCCCTCAGTGTCTCTGCTCATTTCATGCTACTTTTACCACATATTCTCCCACCATATACAACTATTTGGGGATTGTCGTTCTTTCTTCTTGACCTCTTTCTTGAGATAATCCATCCATGTGAATTTGTCCTTTTTTCTCCGCAAAGAGCAAGAGATAGGGGCAGGGAAATTAGGCGGAGAGAATCAGGGAAGGCACACATTGGTGGAGGTATACAGAAAAGATACCCAAAAGTATATGCTCACATTTCAAATCTGGAATTGCTCTGTCAGGAAAAAACTACAGCTCACCCTTGCTCAGGACAGTAACCTTTGTTGTCATAAGACATGAATGACTGTGTGGTTCTGCCACCAGCACATAGGAATGCCCCATTTAAACAGGGTTTGATTTGGCTATAAAGTTGCCTTTGCTTCATATACCAGTCTCTTCTCCAATCAGTAGTCACTAAAGTGGAAGCTTGTTTTTACTTGAAGTTGGAGGCACATCTCATCCTAGCTTTCCAAGGGAGGGGAAAGAAAAGTTCAAGAAACTTGCTTAGAAAGGGGCTGTGTACCCTGCATATCCGTAGGCCTTCATGGACTTGTGTAACATGGCTAGTACACACCTCTTTCTCTACTCTATGGTTGTACAATGAACTTAACTATAAATAAAGATCCAAAACTTTCCAGGTGTGGTTAAGCCAGTGGTTTCTGTCCTGCTCCAGTTTGGATGCTCTTCTTGTGTTGACCTGAATCAGTACTTTTTTTCTGTGTCCCACAATGTTCAGGTCCCCTGTCATCTATGTCAAATGATCACCCTTCATACCAGAGATTTTAATGTCAATTCCAGAGCCTGAGCAGCCTTTCCATCAGCATTTGCTTCTTTCTCAGTTGTATTTCTCCCTGGCAACGTGCTCAGCAAAATGCCTGCTGTGGCTGCCTGCTTTCCTAGGAGTGGGGGTTTCCTGCCTGTGCTGTGCTGTCTGCTTCCTGCCTTGCCTCTCTCCTCTCCAGGGGAGTGGTCTGAGAAGCACTTTGCATCCCACTCTAAATTTCTAGGAGGAGGAAGTGGATAGAATTGAACTGAAGCAGGCTCCACTGTACAGAATGTACAGACGTTGATACCTTGTGGCATCTCAGTATTTTATTATTTAACTATTTCATGTCCATTTAGAAGTAGGGGGTAACTACGCCAAACATGCAAGTTTATCAAAACAAACAGCTTTTTTTTTTTTTTTTATTTAAACACAGGAGGATAATATGGTTTTCCTCCTTTGATATATTAATACATTTTCTACTATTGAACTATCCTTGCATTTCTGGAATTCACTTTACTACCTCATTCTTTAACATTTTTAAATTATTTAAAGTATTAAAGTATTTTAAAATTATTTAAAGCATAAAGTAACTTATCTTTTGTTTAGGAGTTTTTGTCAGTTCTTTTAAGGGAGATTGGTCTGAAGTTGTGTTCTCCTTGTCAGGTAGTGCAAACATCGCATAAAGAATAGAGATAGTTTCTTTATCTATGCTCTGGACCAGTTTATATAGCATAGAAGCAGTTTGTTCCTGGAACATTTGAGAGAGTTCATCTGTAAAACCATCTGGGTTCTGCACATTTTTCGAGAGTAGTTCTGTGACAACTTTATTTTTTTCCATGAAAATTGATATATTTAGGTTTTCTACCTCTTCATGGGCCAATTTTGGTAGTTTATATTTTCTTAGACTACTGGCCATTCTCTCAGATTTTATTAATATAAAGCTGTGTAAAACATTCTCTTAAAATTCTTTTAATATCCTCTCTGTTCCTTTTTTCATTTCTAACTTTGTTATAGGGCACTTCTGACAGCATAATTAGTTATTGTGTAATTGTTAGAAAGGAGCCCTGGTGGCACAGTGGTTAAGTGCTCAGCTGTTAACTGGAAGCTCAGCGCTTCTGAAATCACCAACCACTCCGTGGGAGAAAGATGTGGTAATCTGCTTCTGTAAAGATTTACATCCTAAGGGGCAGTTCTACTTTGTCCTATAGGGTCACTATGAGTCGGAATTAACTCGATAGCAGCTGGTATACTTGTTAGGAGTCAAGTCATTCTTACACAAATTCTTTTTATCCTATAGATACAGTGTTACAAAAGAATTCTGTTGCTATTGATACTATAAAAAAATTTCCTACATTAATCAAATAGAAGTAAATGAAAGGAAAATACAAAGTATACTTCTTAACTAGAAACAAATATTTATAAATGCATAAAGCAAATATTTATAATAAGATACAGATTGCAAATATTCCTTCTGGAAGATTTTACTCTGTGGAATTGCACTAGGTAAGCTTTCTTAAAATGAGTGCAGAATGTTTAGATAGAGTTTGTTTTTTTTTTTCTGTTGTTTGTAAGATTTCTCGAAGCAAAAAGAGATGTTCTTCATTGATCCAATTAAGGCCTTCTGGCTTGAAAATTTCCATTGTAAATTCTGGAAGGGGGAATTGTTTTCTGCTAATTCTATATGACAATCATATTGTTCAAGGAGTAGAGGTGAATCTGGAGAGGCAGGGAGCATATCATGATGGGTCATATACGTTTCGTACCATCTATAGAACTCTAGACCAGATCCTATAGATGGTGGGGAGGAACTGAAAAGTTTTAGTCAGTGATGTAGTGTGCTCATACTGCAAATATAACTCTGGCAGCAATGTGAGGCTTGGGTTTGAAGGAAGGAAGCATGGATGCAGGGATACCAGTTATAAATGCAGGGAAATGAGTCAGAAGACAGAAGGACAGACTCAATATTTAAAAGGTGGAACAGGAGGTTTTAGAGACCAATTGAGTGTGAGGGGTAAGGGAAGGGGAGATATTTAGATTGGTTTCCAGATTACAGAGCCTGAGAGATTGGGTAAATGGTGGTATCATTAGTTAAAGTGTTTAGGAGAAGGAACAGGTGTTAGCGGGAAGATGATATATAGCTTTGCACATATTGAATTTTAGATACCTATTTTTTTTTTATGGAACATTCAGAGTCCTGGTGGCTCAGTGGTTAAGTGCTCAGCTGCTAACCAAAAGGTTGGCAGTTTACATCCACCAGGCACCCTTTGGAAACTCTATAGGGGCAGTTCTACTCTGTCCTATGGGGTTGCTATGAGTCTGAATAGACTTGATGGCAGTGGGTTTGGGGCTTTTTTTTTTTTGGTATGGAACATTCAAGAAGAGCTGTTTATATACTAATCTAAAGCTCAGCAGAGAAGTTTAAGCCTTTTTTCATAATTAGAGTTTATGATAGAGCCATGAGATAAGTTTGTCTAGAGGGAGTGTTTTGAATATGAAACAAAGGCTGCCTAGTACCAAAATCTGAGAAACACCAAAGTTTAAAAACAACTCTTTTTAAATAAAGCTGTTTTCACCTTTCCCTTCCCAAACTAGATCCTCTCTTCTGATGAATATCTTTTCAAGTACTCAGGCTTAAACATTAGTGTCATAATCAGCTCCTCACTCTGTTTTTGTGCTCAAATGGCTTTCAAGTACTGTTGAGTTGCCTTTCATCAAATCTCTCATATCTGCCCCTTTTTCTCTATTCTCCCTGC
This sequence comes from Loxodonta africana, assembly GCF_030014295.1. NCBI lineage: Eukaryota > Metazoa > Chordata > Mammalia > Proboscidea > Elephantidae > Loxodonta > Loxodonta africana. Next base: position 161,924,338 of record NC_087342.1, on the reverse strand, counting down.
CTCTGTCTTAAATCTGCAATACCACCCACCTAGCAGGAGGCATCTAGACACAGAAGACAATCTTATCTGAGATTGTTGGGACCAATAACTTGCCAATTTTGTTATTAGATCTGTTTAAACAGATAATTCTAAAACATATGATACACATATATCTTGTGAACATATATCAATGTACATTTACTTACTCATGTTTTGATATAGCCTTTTTTTTTTTTTTAATTTACTGTAGATCCAGTTGGAAACCCTGGTGGCATAGTGGTTAATACCTGTGGCTGCTAACCAAAGGTCAGCAGTTTGAATCCACCAGGTGCTACTTGGAAACCCTATGGGGCTATTCTACTCTGTCCTATAGGGTAGCTATGAGTTGGATTTAACTCGACAACAGTGGGTATAGTTCCATTTATTGAAGTTATGAACTGTATTTTTTTAAAAAGTCATATCCATAGTGATTAATAATAATAGCTAGCCCATATGTAACACTTCTATGTAACAGATACACTTTTATGCATTTTAAAATATTATCACTATTCACCTTCACTATAACCCTATCAAGTGGGTAGTATTAGAAACTCTGTTTTATAAATAAGGAAACTGAGACACGGAAAGTCTAAGTAAATTACTCAAGGCCACATAGATGGTAGGTGGTAGAGCTGAAATTGAATTCCTTAAGTTTAGCTCTATAGGCTCTTAATCACTGTGCTATACTGCATCCGTTATTCTGAAAGTATAAGACTCTTACAAAGAAAACTGACTACAAAATCCTTCTAGATTTTCATTTCCCCCCAATCTTTTGCCATTGTCTCACCCACGCCTAATCCTTCGGCAATTATCTAGTCTTTCTGAGGAAGGTAGTTTGCTTTTCATTGAAAAAACAGTCCTTTCATTTTATACTCATAATTCCTTTGGTTTCAATAGATTTAATTAAATTTTGTAATTACAACTAAAGTTCAACAGACAAACAAAAATTTGGGAACATGTTGACTCTTGGTAGGTAAGCAGCATTTCTGGTAGAAGCAGAAATGCAAGGGAAGGCTAGAGTGTGTTTTCCTGGTCACAGCACATAGAGTGCCCTAAGCATCAAGTCACTGTATTTTAGAGACAATGTCAAGAACAGGGGCTAATGAGAAATTAAGTTAAGAGAAGGTCCACTGAGACAGATTCAATAGTTCCTTTAAGTTTCCAACCTCTTGCCACTCTGATCCATCCCACCCCAGGCTTTTAGAGTGAGTTGTTTTCCTAAATGATCATGCCACCCTCCTGATCAAAAACATGCAGTAATTTTGCCACTGCCACAGAACAAAGTCCTGAGTTCAGTGTAAAGACCAAAATTCTCAGCATGGCATTTAAAGCCCTTGATGATTTATCCCAAACTATCTCTCTAGAGACGTTTCTCACTTATCCTTTCTATTCCCAAGGAATATTTATCTATATTGAGCTTCAATTTTGAAAACCCATAACTAACCTTAATCTTAATAATAATTTACCTAAACAGAGACCAGGCTTACTGTTTAGTCCTCTGTCTCCCTCTGTTTGTTCAAGAAACCCCCAAAATATGAAGAGCGAAGGAAAGGGACAGAAACAGCCCTGCTGATACTTGTCCTATAGACTCTCTAGAGACTTGTGGAAAATTGTATTTTCCAAAAATGGCTATAGCAATATTTCTGGTTCCACATGCTCTTTAGCATCTAGTCATTCCTCCTACCAAGAAGTGGGGTCTCTATTACCTGATCTTGAATCTGGGCAGGAGCTTGTAGCCACTACCACCAGTAGAATACAAGTGAAATGTTGCTATGTGACGTCCAAGAGTAGGTAGGTCATAGAAAGGATATAGCTGACATCTCTATCTCTCCCTCAGGATGCTTACCTTTGGACATCCTGTAATATCATATTGTGATGTGGCCACGTTAGCTTTTTTACAAAAAGGCCACATAGAGAAGCCCAAGTGAAGAGGATGGCCAAGATAATGGCCAGATATATAAGTGAATGCACCTTTAGGTGATTCCAGCCCTCAGCTTTCCAGCTAAGGCCCCAGACAGTACAAGCAGAGGCAGGCTGAACCCACCATGCTCTGTCCGAAATTTCTGAAAACCATAATCTGTGAACATACTAAATTGCTATTTTACTTTACTAAGTTTTGAAATAATTTGTTTTGCAGCCATAGTAACTGGAACAGACTCTCTAGGCAAATAAGTAGGCAGATACCATGTTTAGAGGTCCTCTTTTCAGAATTCTGAGTTAGAAATGATTGGTGAAGCCCCTCCATCTTGTGGTTACCTGCTCAAAGTTTTTACCCCAGACACCCACTCCCTCTCACCATTGTGCTTCAACTGGAGTATGAAGTGAAATCTAGTGCCTCAGCTTGCAGTCCCAGCTGACAGACTCTTACCGGCTGGCCTTGATGCCTCCCCAGCCTTCTCTGTGCCGTGGGCTCCCGACCTTGTCAGATGGTTGCTAACATATTAGCAGATAATTCCTTTGGAACACTCCTAGACCTCCCAATGTGTGCTTACAATGTTAGTTAATGGCATCTTCAGTTGTCTTGGGCAGTTTTTTAAGAAGTGGCACTATAATATACATGTGCCTTAAAAAAATCACTTTTGGCTTTAGAATTTCCTCACCTATCAGTCCGTGTTCAATAATAATGTTTCCACAGCATTGATGAAACTTAAATTATCACAAAGTGTGGTGAGTAGAAAACGGGGAGTGTGGTAGGAGACTGCTTGTTTCTGCTGAATTCCTTTCTCATCACCCATCTCAGAACACTTACTACTTTTTTTTTTTTTTTTCACTGTAGGATTTGTTCACGTTGTTGCCTTTGTCTGGAAATTCCTGTAATTGTACCTATCTTTTTAGCCCAGCTCAAAATGCCAACTCCTTTAAGTAGCCATCCCTACTAGCAATCTTGTACAGCTTTATACTCCTACAGAATTTTGTTTATATTGTACTTAAACCCTCTTATTATTGTGATATAGTTATTTGGGTACATAGATTATATCCTTGGCTACATAGTGAGGTCCTTGTTGGTCTTTACTTCCCAAGAACATTTTGCAAAGTGCCTTGCACATAACTGATCCTCAAAACAGGTTGTTGTAAGGTGTTGCGTGCTGTCAGGTCGGTTCGGACTCATACCAACACTTTGTAAAACAGAACGAAACCCTGCCGAGCACTGCACCATCCTCACAATCATTGCTGTGTTTGAGCCCATTGTTCCAGCCACTGTGTCAACTCATCTCATTGAGGGTCTTCCTATTTTTCACTGAACCCCTGATGTCCTTCTCCAATGACTAGACCCTCCTGATAACACATCTGAAGTAGGTAAGATGAAGTCTCACCATCCTCCCTTCTAAGGAGCATTCTGGGTATACCTCTTCTAAGATTTGTCCGTTCTTCTGGCAGTCCATGGTATATTCAATATTCTTTGCTAATACCATAATTCAAAGACATCAATTCTTCTTTGGTCTTTATTATACATCGTCTAGCTTTTGCATGCATATGAGATGGTTGAAAATGCCACGACTTGGGTCAGGCACACTTTAATGCTCAAAGTGATATCTTTGCTTTTGAACACTTTAGAGAGGTCTTTTGCAACAGATTTGCCCAGTGAAATATGTCCTATGCTTTCTAAACTGCTGCTTCTGTGGGTGTTGATTATAGACCCAAGTAAGATGAAATCCTTTACAAATTCAGTATTTTCTCCATTTATCATGATGCTGCTTATTGATCCAGTTGTGAGGATTTTTGTTTTCTTAATGTTGAGGTGCGATCCGTACTGAAGGCTGTGGTCTTTGATCTTCATCAGTAAGTCCTTCAAGTCTTCTTCACTTTCAGCAAGCAAGGTTGTGTCATCTGCATACTGCAGGCTATTAACTAGTCTTCCGCCAATCCTGATGCCCCGTTCTTCTTCGTATAGTCAGACTTCTCAAATTATTTGCTCAGCATCCAGATTAAATAAGTATGGTGAAAGGATACAACCCTGACACACGCCTTTCCTGATTTTAAACCACGCAGCATTCCCTTGTTCTGCTTAAGCGACTGCCTCTTGGTCTTTGTACAAGTTCTCCACGATCAGAATTAAGTATTCTGGAATTCTCATTCTTCACATTTATATCCATAATGTGTTATGATCCACACAGTTGAATGCCTTTGCTTAGTCAGTAAAACACAGGTAAACATCCTGCTGGTATTCTTTGCTTTTAGCCAAGATCCATCTGACATCAGCAATGATATCCCTCATCCCACGTCCTCTTCTGAGTCCAGCTTGAATTTTTGGCAGTTCCCTATGGATGTACTGCTGCAACCATTTTTGAATTATGTTCAGCAAAATTTTACTTGTGGGTGATATTAATGATTGTTGTTGTTGTTAGGTGCTATTGAGTCGGTTCTGACTCATAGCGACCCTACCCACAACAGAATGAAACACTACCCCGTCCTGCGCCACCCTTACAATCATTGTACTGCTCGAGCCCATTGTTGCATTCACTGTGTCAATCCAACTCGTTGAGGATCTTCCTCTTTTCCACTGACCCTGTACTTTGCCAAGCATGATGTCCTTCTCCAGGGACTGATCCCTCTTGACAACATGTCCAAAGTATGTACGATGCAATCTCGCCATCCTTGCTTCTAAGGAGCATTCTGGTTGTACTTCTTCCAATACAGATTTATTCATTCTTCTGGCAGTCCAATTCAATATTCTTCGCCAACACCACAATTCGAAGGCGTCAACCCTTCTTCGGTCTTCCTTATTCATTGTCCAGCTTTCACATGCATATGATGTGATTGAAAATACCATGGCTTGGTTCAGGCGCACCTTAGTCTTCAAGGTGACATCTTTGCTCTTCAACACTTTAAAGAGGTCCTTTGTAGCAGATTTGCCCAATGCAATGCATCTTTTGATTTCTTGACTGCTGCTTCCATGGCTGTTGATTGTGGATCCAAGTAAAATGAAATACTTGACAACTTCAATTTTTTCCCCATAATGTAATATATCTGTATATGCAACTTGAGGCTCAAATTTTTTCTTCAGTTCTTTCAGCTTGAGAAACACTGAGTGTGTTCTTCCCTTTTGGTTTTCCATTTCCAACTCTTTCCAGCTCTTTGACATGTGCAAAGAGCTGGAAATGGAAAACCAAGAGCTGGAAATGGAATATTAATGATATTGTTCAATAAGTTCCACATTCCATTGGCTCACCTTTCTTTGGAATGGGTACAAATATGGATCTCTTCCAGTCAGTTGGCCAGGTAGCTGTCTTCCAAATTTCTTGGCATAGATGAGAGAGTGCTTCCAGTGTTGCATGCATTTGTTGAAACATCTCAGTTGGTATTCCATCAGTTCCTGGAGCCTTGTTTTTTGTTAATGTCTTCAGTGCAGCTTGGACTTTTTCCTTCAGTAACATTGGTTCTTGATCATATGCTATCTCCTGAAATGGTTGAATGTAAACCAATTCTTTTTGATTCAGTGACTGTGTATTACTTTCATCTTCTTTTGAAGCTTCCTGCCTCATTCAACATTTTGCCTATAGAATTCTTCAATATTGCAACTCAAGGCTTGAAGATTTTTTTCAATTCTTTCAATTTGAGAAATGCCAAGCGTGTTCTTCCCTTTTGGTTTTCTAACTCCAACAGGTTAGCTGAATCAAATTTCTAAGTTAAATATATAAATGAAAAGAAATGGTGAAATATTATAGTAAGGTTTATAGTTTTAGAATTTTTAAACTGATTAAAGGCCTTGACTTGAGCCCAGCTGTATGTATGTGTGCGTGTATAAAAAACTCATTGTCATCGAGTTGATTCTGACTCATAGTGACCCTATAGGACAGAGCAGAACTGCCCCATAGGATTTCCAAGGAGTGGCTGGTGGATTCGAACTGCCAACCTTTCGATTACCAGCCAAATGCTTAATCACTGTGTATACATACATACATATACATACATATGGTGATGATGTAAATATATATGATATAAATTGGTATCTCATTTCCTTCAGCCTTTCTGTAAGTTATTGTTTCCACTATTTGGGCTTAACTTTGTACGTAAACTCAGCAAAGTTTTTGAGGGGCTATCTGGTAGAACCAAAAACCAAACCCATTGCTATCAAGTCAATTCCAACTTAGTGATCCTATAGGACAGAGTAGAACTGCCCCATAGGGTTTCCAAGAGCAGCTGGTGGATTCAAACTGCCAACCTTTTGGTTAGCAACCTGAGCTCTTAACCAGTGAGCCACCAGGGCTCCTGGTAGAAGCAAGGAGTTTTAGTGATGGTAAGTTATCACATACACCTAGTGTTTAATTGGGATGGTTGATGGACCTTTACCCTATTTATTAGTTCAGTTATGATTAAGCATTTATAACATACAGTGGCTGAATATGAAAGTTAGAACATAAAGAGTAGTATAAAATATGATAAGCAAGAAAGAAATCTTAATATTTTAAAATACCCTATAAGTTTAAAACTGTGTTAGCATCTTGTATTCATCAAGTCATAAGAAAGGTAGTGGGAAGTTCAGATAAATTTTTTTTATTACATGTTTGACTTGTACATTAGTTCATGGAGACATGGCAGCTGTTGAACTATGGGTCTTACCTGCTACAAAGCAAAACCTACTAGAAAACTGGTATCTCATGTTTCCTATTTCAAAGTATTTTCTGGATACACACACTGGCTTTTATTTGGAAGTGAAATAAACTACATAAGAGAATTGTTTAGCACAAGCACTCATGAATATATTATTCCTTACTAACAATATGATATACATCTTCCATTCAAAGATATTAATATAAATCCTTTCATTATGCAAGATTTTTTCCAGCTACAGCATTTCAATTAACATAACCATCTATTTCCATATGAACAGGTATCTGTGCTAATTGTACATTAATTCCTAAGACGAATAATTGAGATATTGGATGTAACACCTCAAAAAACTAAATCTTGTTTGGTGCTTGAAGTAACAAGTCCTAAGCCATGAGTTAATCAAGAAAACTATACATAGTTCTTCATTAACATACCAGGAATCAGCCCACCGATAACGAAATCACTGAACCTGCACATTTAATGGTGCAAAATTCAATCATACTTAACTCAGCCTGAAAATATCAGTCTCTTAATAATTCCTTGTGTTTATAGAGACTAGAGCTTTTCCTGTGGAGAGAGCAAAGTTCTTTTGCATATCTTCTTTGATTAACCACATTTAAGAACAGATGCCATTATCCCCACTTGACAGAAACAAAATATCAAAAAGGTGAAGTAACTCAACCAAGGTCACATTCCCAGAGAGACATCTAAATCAACCCTAGACTTCTTGGCTGCAATCAGTACCTCTCTTGAATCCAGAAATACACAGGACAAAATATATTTCTGCACTTGGACCTTCCAAATTATTGCAAGGTCTCAAATGGTGCTATCACAACCTCTGCTTTTGTCCCAATGCCATATGCAATAAATGAGGAAGGGTGGAAAGTGATAGAGCAGACACCTGGCAGGAATTTTGAGACCTTGACTCTGTAAGAGGATATAGATTAAAAACTGAGACTCGTCTGTATGTCTAATTGTCATGATCTGTGGCTTGGTCATAAACATTCTAAAGTATGGTTCAAGGGTTGTTATAACATGATCATTCACACCATAGAACCAGTTACAAAGCACCCAGTGGTAATATGGCCCCCTTTAGAGCACTAGGTACTGGTTCAAGGACCTTCTCTCTTTTTTATGTCAGTGACTAAACCAGGGATAGAGGAAGTTTGAACCAAACAGAAAAAGAAAAAAGAAAAAAAACACCAGTTGCCATTAAATCAATTATGACTCATGGTAACCTTATGTGTGTCAGAGTAGAACTGTGCTCCATAGGGTTTTCAATAGCTGTGTTTTCAGAAGTAGATCACCTGGCCTTTCTTCCAAGAAGAAAGGGTAAGCTTGAACCTCCAGCCTTCCAGTTAACAGCTGAGTACATTAACTGTTTGCACCATGCTGGAACTGGAGAGGAAGACTGAAGGTGAGGTGAAATTAGTAAAATTGTCCTAAGCCTTTGGTATGACCCTAAGCCTCCCTCAGAGGTAATTTTGGGGCCTGGTTGGTACTGGTATCTAGGTAGAGAGTTTTAGATAGTGAAAAATAAAATGTGGACTAGAAGTTAGCTTGGTACTAGTTCTGGATTGGAAAATACAGGGCACATCTGTTCTCATTCCTCTGTCCTGTGGCACCAGAAGAACTCATTTGTCATTTGGGACTAGATGCTCTTTAGAAATCCTTCTAAATATTATCTTATCCTACTTAAATAAAGGAGCTTTTGGAAATTACAGAACGATACAATTTCTTTCCCAAACTCTATACCCTGGCTAGCTGCCCTCCCTGAATGCACATAAGTGTGGTTGGTTTTAAAAACAGATAACACAAGGCAAGCAAAATACTACAAGGTCATCTCGACAGCAACAGGTAGAAGAGCAAGATGCCCTCTATTTAGATATGTAAACAGCAAAGCTCACAGAGAACGTGAACTGACTGATTCAACACGTTTCCAGAAGATGAAGGTATATTAGAGTCCTGAAGAAAACAAGGCTGAGAAAACTTTGCCCATAAATCAGCAATTACTAGTAGTTAGTCAATATCATAGGTCTGATAAAGTGCCAGAGCCCATAATGGCATGAGAGCATTCAGTCTTTGGTCACAAAGTCACAGCAAGTCCTTGTTCAGATTTACTTTGGAGCTGTCTGGGCCTGGAGCTGTTGCTGTGAATAACAAATCAGATGTTTTTTCTTATGCCCTCATTTCTGTAACATTGTGTGGCACTTGCACTTGGAGAAAACGAAGGCAGGTCAGAGCAGATCTGCAAATGGAGACATGGCATATTGGTTTAGGGTTCTGACATGCAGGAAGTTAAACTGGTCAAGCTCATGCATCCTTGGCACATGCCAAAATTCTGTCCTCCAGTTTTTCTAACATCGTCTGCTGGGGTCCTCAGTTACTTGCAAGATGGACCAGCTATAGTCTCTGAGACTAAAAGGGTGCTCACTCGTACCATCAGCCACTGGGTTTTTATCTTGCACCTGCCTTTTCACTGAAATGAAAAGAGAACGTGGATTTCCTCTCCCCATTTCCCAGGAAATTTAAAACTATTTAAAGGAATCAATACAAATGTTTAAAAAAATTCTACTTATCTGCCTTGCTCAGGTCTGGTATCGCTTTGTAATATTAGTACCTGTTCATGGTAAGTCTTCAGAGTTGAGGTATAATATTTTGCAAGTGGAACAGCCTAAAGCTTTCTACTCAAAGTGTAGTCCAGAGTTCCGCAGCATCCGTATCACGTGGGGGCTTGCTAGACAGGCAGATCTCAGGGCCCACCCCAGACCCACACAATTGGAACCTGCATTTTAACAGTGTCCCCAGGAGATTCACGTGCACATTAAAATTTAAGAGGTTTTGGACCATAGGACTTTTATTATGTTCACCTGCAAATAGTATTTGTTAGGTATCTGTTCTGGATTGAACTGTGTCATAAATTTCTCTTTGTTAAGGCCATCCACTTGTGGTATTTCTCTTATGCAACATTAGACAGCATCCTATGTAAAAGAATGCTTGCTTAGATTCCTATTCATAGGTAGAGGCTCAGACAAAATTTGGATGAAGGATATCAAACACAATTTGTATCTAACACCCAGTCCTCAATCTAAATGAATATCAATTCTTATTAGAGGAAGAATAAAATTCAGACATTGTACTTAAAAAAGATGGTGCCTCCTATCATAAAAATATGACCTTCAAAGAAAGTAACCGAAAACCCTACTCTTTTGAATTTCAAATACTTGTATTGGTTCCCTAAGGAGGAACTTTGAAGTGATTGCATTAAGGTTGCCTTCTATCTGCTGTAAAGACTATGAAAGATATTCATTATTAGGGAAGAAGGACATACAAATATGAAATTAGCTTAAAACCTCTCATCCTATAAAATAATCCAACACTATGTAAATAGCAGTCTATTTAGTAAATAGTAAATAAAGTGCCCAATTCCATAACAGATCAATTGCAACTGACCATCGTTAAATCTTGTCTGGCTGACCTCCAAGTTGTTTATGCTGCCCTGGCAGCCACAGGAGTACTCAGGAGGTGGGGACCAGGAGGTAGGTGAAAAGGGGCCTGCTGCCAGCAGCCTGTCCTCTTCTCTTAGTGACTTGACTTGTCAGTCATTTGTTAGGAGGAAAAGACCCCTGCTTGAAGGCAATCAAATCTCTCACCCTTAAAGACAAAAAATTATAACCAAGACAATAAAAAATCAACAAACAAAAAACAGGAAGATAGTGTATAATAAGGAGTTTTATCCTTGGTAACATTTTGATAAGTTCACTAAAGAGGCAAAATCAATTTTTCCTCAAAAATCTGAAAAACTGCTACCAATTTATAACCAGAAAAAAAAGGACTGTTTTAAAAATTGCTTTCTATAATTTTTTAAATGACTTCAAAATAGAGGTTTCCCAACAGGAAACTGAAGAATCTGATCAAGAAACTCAAAACAGTTATAGTATCATAAAGGGTGATTTTTAAAAAATGCACTTTTAGAGAGCAGCTTGCCAGATTACCTTTGTACTACCACAAATATCCACTAGAGACAGAGGACTGCCAGATGAAGGCGATGCATTGTCCAAGGGGTCTGGGTTTGGGAGAAGCTTTGTAATAAAGATTCCTCAATTATCGTAAAGATAGAGCTTTACACTGCATTTAATAAATTATTTTTGAGACATCTGTATCTACCAAAGTTATATTACTTGCATTAACTAGATGGTGAGGATATTTATGGCTCAATAACAACAAAAACAAAGAAAGATATATTTCTTTATGTTTCAAGGATATGGGTAACTCAGAATTTTTTCTGGCTTTTGAAAGGGTAACCTTTCAATTTTTGTTGGGCTTTCCATGTATGCTTGTTTTGATTCCCATCTCTAGTTGGAGAAACAACAAAATTTTTGTTTTCAATAGAGAGGAAGTTGCATTAAAGTGGGGAAGGAACAAAATTTTTGTTTTTAAATACAGAGGTTGCGTTGAAATGGGTGAATACTAAGTTAATCCGGGCTCCTCAAATCTTCCACTGAGGACAAAATAATTGCCGGGGGTGGGGGGGGCTTGAAGATCTTAAATTATAAAGAATATTAATATTGAAACCCTTTTATAATCACTTATCACTTTACTTGTATGGACAAAAAATTTTTGTTTTTTTCCTATTGATTACCATGTCACTCTGGGAATAGATCTTGGGGATCTGCCTAATGCAGATACACAGGAAATCTCAGAATCATCACTACTAAAAAAAGGAGAAAGTAGAAAGGAGGAGGATTATAGCCTCAATGGGGCTTACTTGCCTGAGGCCTGGCCAGTGCTTCGTTTTCATGGCTGTGTGCTCTATCCATCATGAAACAGTCGGACGTTACATCTGGAAGAGATCTGTTCTGTCTTCTGTCTTCAGGTAGTATTTCTCCTAAATTCTTCCTGACCACTGACAATCTTTTATTAATTCTGAGGTTTTAAGTAAATGATCCCATTACAGAAAGTCAAAACATAGCAAACAATACAAGTTATATACATGTCAGTGATAGGATAATATCCATACGCCTACAATTAAGATTAGTTAATATGACTATTATTCAAATTTACACACCAATCACTAAGGCCAAAGATGAAGAAATTGCAGATTTTTACCAACTTCTGCAGTCTGAAATTGATCAAACATGCAATCAAGATGCATTGATAATTACTGGTGATTGGAATGTGAAACATGGAAACAAAGAAGAAGGATCGGTAGTTGGAAAAAATATGGCCTTGGTATAGAAATGATGCTGGAGATTGCCATGATAGAATTTTGCAAATATCTTTTTCACCAACATAAATGGAGACTTCACACGTGAAATTCATCAGATGGAATATACGCAAATCAAATCGACAACATCTGTGGAAAAAGACAATGGAAAAGTTCAATATCATCAGTCAGAGCAAGGCCAGGGGCTGACTTTGGAACAGATCATCAATTGCTCATATATAAGTTCAAGTTTCCCCCACGAGTCTGTCAGTTTGTCATACTGTGGAGGCTTGCCTGTTGCTATGATGGTGGAAGCTATGCCACCAGTATGGTATTCAGATACCAGCAGGATCACCCATGGTGGACAGGTTTCAGCTGAGCTTCCAGACTAAGACAGACTAGGAAGAAGGACCTGGGAGTCTATTTATGAAAAGAATTAGCCAGTGAAACCTTTATGAATAGCAGCGGAGCATTGATATAGTGCCGGAGGATGAGCCCCTCAGGTTGGGAGGAACTGAAAATATGACTGAGGAAGAGCTGCCTCCTCAAATTAGAGTCTACCTTAATGATGTGGATGGAGTCAAGCTTTTGGGACTTTCCTTTGCTTATGTGATACACAGAGTCACTTTACCAGAAAGAATTTGTCGATGTCCAACCATTTCAGGAGGTAGCATATGATCAGAAACCAATAGTACTGAAGGAAGAGGTCCAAGCAGCACTGAAGGCATTGGTGAAAAACAAGGCTCCAGGAGTTGACAGAACACCAATTGAGATGTTTCAACAAACAGATGCAGTCCTGGAAGTGCTTCTTCATCTATGCCAAGAAATTTGGAAGACAGCTACCTGGCCAACTGACTGGAAGAGACCCATATTTATGTCTATTCCAACAAAGGTCATCCAACAGAATTCGGAAGTTATTGAACAGAATCATTAATGTCACATGCAAGTAAAATTTTGCTGAAGATCATTCAAAAGCGGCTTCAGCAGTATACCAACAGGGAACTGCCAGAAATTCAAACCAGATTCATAAGAGGATGTGGACCCATGCGGGATATCATTGCTGATGTCAGTTGGACCCTGGCTGAATGCAGAGAATACGAGAAAGATGTTTACCTGTGTTTTGCTGACTATGCAAAGGCATTTGACTGTGTGGATCATAACAAATTATGGATAACCTTGCAAAGAATGAGAGTTCCAGAACACTTAATTGTGCTCATGAGGAACTTGTACACAGATCAAGAGACTGTCGTTTGAACAGAATGAGGGGATACTGCATGGTTTAAAGTCGGAAAAGGTATGCGTCAGGGCTGTATCCTTTTACCATACCTGTTCAATCTGTATGCTGAGCAAATAATCTGAGAAGCTGGACCATATGAAGAAGAATGTAGCATCAGGATTGGAGAAAGACTCATTAACAATCTGTGTTATGCAGATGACACAACCTTGCTTGCTGAAAGTGAAGAGGACGTGAAGCACTTACTGATGAAGAACAAAGACTATAGCTTTCAATATGGATTACACCTCAACATAAAACAAAAATCCTCACAACTGGACCAATAAGTGACATCATGATAAACAGAGAAAAGATTGAAGTTGTCAAGAATTTCATTTTACTTGGATCCACAATCAACTCCCATGAAAGTAACAGTCAAGAAATCAAAGGACGTATTACAATGGGCAACTCGGCTGCAAATGACTTCTTTAAAGTGTTAAAAAGCAAAAAATATCCCTTTAAGGACTAAAGTGTGCCTGACCCAAGCCATGGTGTTTTCAGTTGCCTCATATGCATGCAAAAGCTGGACAATTAACAAGGAAGACCTAAGAAGAATTGACCCCTTTGAATTATGGTGTTGGAGAAGGATATTGGGTATACCATGGACTGCCAGAAGAATGAATAAGTCTGTCTTGGAAGAAGTACAGCCAGAATGCTCCTTAGAAGCAAGGATGGTGAGACTTTGCCTTTGGACATGTTATCAGGAGGGACCAGTCCCTGGAGAAGGACGTCATGCTTGGTAAAGTAGAGGGTCAACAAAAGAGAGGAAGACCCTCACTGAGATGGATTGACACAGTGGCTGCCAACAATAGGCCCAAACATAGCGATGATTGTGAGGATGGTGTAGGTAGTGTTTCATTCTGTTGTACGTAGGTTTGCTATGAGTCAGAACTGACTCAGTGGCACCTAACACAACCATCAACAGTCTTCTCTAGAGAAACAGAACCAGTAAGATTAGATAGATAGATGATAGATAGATAGATGATAGATAGATAGATAGATAGATAGATAGATAGATAGATAGATAGATAGATAGATAGGTAGATAGGTAGGTAGGTAGGTAGGTAGATAGATAGATAGATATTAAGGAATTGGCTTATATGATAGTGGAGGCTGCAATTCTAAAATCTGTAGGTCAGGCTATAGGCTGGAGAGTCCTGCAGTCTTGTGCCCCAAAACTCATTGGTCAGGTGACAGGAAGAGTGGAGGGGTTCTAGCAAGATGTCTATTTATAGTCTGGAGGCAGAATACACTCTAGGGAAAACTCTGTTCTTGCTCTTAATGCCTTTAGCCGATTGGGCAAAGGGCACCCACATTATGGATGATAATCTGTTTACTTAATGCCTCCTGATTTAATCGCATGTGATTATTTTATGTTCTCAGCTGCTAACCAAAAGTTCAACATCTTGTACCCACCAGCCGCTCTGTGGGAGAAAAATGTGGCAGTCTACTCCTGTAAAGGTTACAGCCTTGGAAAACCCTATGGGGCAATTCTGCTCAGTCCTATGGGGTCTCTAGAGTCATAATCTACTTAAACAGCAATGAGCTTGATTTTGGCTTGGGTTTATGACTTTATAACAGTATCTAGAATAGTGTTTGACCAAACAACTGGACACCATAGCCTAGCCAAGGAGATATATAAAATTAGCCATCACAGTACATTCAGCTACTTCAAGATTTATGGTAATATGGGAATATGATTAGTTAAATTTTTATAGAATTGCAAAGTAATGAGGTATCATGAAAAGAACTCTGGTTTTAAAGTCCTAGAACTAGGTTTCATTGAAAGCTTTGACACTGATTTGAGGAAGTCAATCTCTCTTGGGCCTCAGTTTCTTCATCTGTAAAACCAGATGCTTGGACTACATGAGTTTTGCTTGGGGCTCCTTGCTTAAAAATGTGATTCTCTTTTTAATGGCTGTGACTATTTCTAGATGAATATTGTGACAAATGTTGAAATAAATGCCTTTTAAGAGCTGTAAGAGGTTTTAAAAAAGGAAGACAAAAAGAGAACTGTTACTGGTTATTCATGCTCTTTGGACATTGGTATATTAAAAACCTTGGACTAATATAAGGGACTGAAATACAGACCAACTTCTCAGCAGACTAACTTAGGAGGCCTGGAGTGGTGCAAACCATTAACATGCTCGGCTGAGGTTTGAGTCTACCCAGAGTGCCCTCAGAAGAAAGGCCTGGCGATCTACTTCCAAAAACCCAATGGTGGACAAGTGAGGTCACCATGCATTGGAATTGACTTGCCAGCAACTGGTTTTTAATTAACTTGCGATTTCACAGAGGAGAAAATTATTTTGACAGAGTTATGTAGTAAATGAATGGAGAGGCATTTTCTGAGAGGTCTTGAGATAAGACCTTACTTGGGCATCAATGATAGAAAACCAAATTCACAAGGAGTTCATTGTGAAGGCAACATTTTTGGCCTCTCTGTTGTGTCCTGAATGATATCTCTACCTCTCTGATATGGCATCTTATTGTCATGTGTACTCATAGTTCTGAAATTTTATAATTGGTAAACATTTAGTTTTAAGATTTAAAAAATCACTTGAAATATTGAAGGGTATGATGGTAAAATTTTTTTCAAGAGTTATCGACAAAGAAGAGTATTTGAACCTGCTACTTCTTTGCCTGTCTCTCCCTTTGAGGAGAACATTGTAACTTTTGAAGCTAACATAGAATGGATCATAACCAGCTTGCTGAGTTGGTGACTTTATGCACAATTAAGCCTTGTTGGGACTTTATTTGTAATAGTGCTGTTAGAGCGTGGGATGCTATTCAGTTCCAAACAACATTCCATTTAATAACTAGGCATTAGTTCACCGACTAAATCAGGGCTGTCACTAACTGATAAGCATCACTGCTTTCCTTTGCCTCACTTGGCTCTCTTGCCCTTAAAACAAAGCATAGCAACAGCGTGACCCTGAGACAAGCAGGTTGGAGGGAGGGTAGACTGAGCAACGATGACCAAAATTCCGTCTAGTCAGAGAACGTACTTTCTCCTCATCTTTTCCTTGCGTAAATATAAACTTACGCCCTTTCCAAGCAGCACCTTAAGTGCCATTAAATAGAAAGTGAAACAAAAACCCAAGCAAAACAAATAACAGCACTGACAACTGCATCTCTGAGATACGAAAAGTGATGAAAATGTATGGAGTGGCATGGAAAAGGTATGCAGCAAAAAATATAAACAAGAATGTTCATAGAAGCATTATTCGTAATAATCAAAACTAAAAACGACTCAAATGTCCATCAAGAGTTGTTGTTGTTGGGTGCCGTCGAGTCGGTTCCGACTCATAGCGACCTTATGCACAACAGAACGAAACACTGCCTGGTCCCGCGCCATCCTCACAATCGTTGTTATGCTTGAGCTCATTGTTGCAGCCACTGTGTCAATCCACCTCGTGGAGGGCCTTCCTCTTTTTCACTGACCCTGTACTCTGCCAAGCATGATGTCCTTCTCCAGGGACTGATCCCTCCTGACAACATGCCCAAAGTATGTAAGACACAGTCTCGCCATCCTTGCTTCTAAGGAGCAATCTGGTTGTACTTCTTCTAAGACAGATTTATTTGTCCTTTTGGCAGTCCGTGGTATATTTCTTTGCCAAGACCACAATTCAAAGGCCTCAATTTTTCTTTGGTTTTTCTTATTCATTGTCCAGCTTTCACATGCATATGATGTGATTGAAAATACCATGGCTTGGGTCAGATGCACCTTAGTCTTCAAGGTGACATCTTTGCTTTTCAACACTTTAAAGAGGTCCTTTGCAGCAGATTTGCCCAATGCAATGCATCTTTTGATTTCTTGACTGCTGCTTCCATGGCTATTCATTGTGGATCCAAGTAAAATGAAATCCTTGACAACTTCAATCTTTTCTCCGTTTATCATGATGTTGCTCACTGGTCCAGTTGTGAGGATTTTTGTTTTCTTTATGTTGAGGTGCAATCTATACTGAAGGCTGTGGTCTTTGATCTTCATTAGTAAGGGCTTCAAGCCCTTTTCACTTTCAGCAAGCAGGGTTGTTCATCTGCATAACGTGGGTTGTTAATGAGTCTTCCTCCAATCCTGATGCCCCGTTCTTCTTCATATGGTCCAGCTTCTCGGATTATTTGCTCAGCATACGGATTGAATAGGTATGGTGAAAGAATACAACCCTGATGCACACCTTTCCTGACTTTAAACAATCAGTATCCCCTTGTTCTGTCCGAACAACTGCCTCTTGATCTATGTAAAGGGTTCCTCATGAGCACAATGAAGTGTTCTGGAATTCCCATTCTTCCCAATGTTATCCGTAATTTGTTATGATGCACACAGTCAAATGCGTTTGCCTAGTCAATAAAACACAGGTAAACATCCTTCTGGTATTCTCTGCTTTCAGCCAGGATCCATCTGACATCAGCAATAATATCCCTGGTTCCACGTCCTCTTCTGAAACCAGCCTAAATTTCTGGCAGTTCCCTATCAATGTACTGCTGCAGCCATTTTTGAATGATCTTCAAATTTTTTCATATGCGTGATATTAATGATATTGTTCTATAATTTCCACATTCGGTTGGATCACCTTTCTTGGGAATAGGCATAAATATGGATCTTTTCCAGTCAGTTGGCCAGGAAGCTGTCTTCCATATTTCTTGGCACAAATGAGTGAGCACCTTCAGTGCTGCATCTGTTTGTTGAAACATCTCAATTGATATTCCATCAATTCCTAGAGCCTTGTTTTTCACCAATGCCTTCAGTGCAGCTTGGACTTCTTCCTTCAGTACCATCAGTTCCTGATCATATGCTACCTCTTGAAATGGTTGAACATTGACTAATTCTTTTTGGTAAAATGACTTTGTGTATTCCTTCCATCTTCTTTTGATGCTTCCTGCGTCATTTAATATTTTCCCCATAGAATCCTTCACTATTGCAACTTGAGGCTCAAATTTTTTCTTCAGTTCTTTCAGCTTGAGAAACACCGAGCATGTTATTCCCTTTTGGTTTTCCATCTCCAGCTCTTTGCACATGTCATTATGATACCTTACTTTGTCTTCTCGAGCCAACCTTTGAAATTTTCTGTTCAGTGCTTTTACTTCATTAATTCTTCCTTTTGCTTTAGCTGATCGACGTTCAAGAGCAAGTTTCAGAGTCTCCCCTGATATCCATCTTGCTCTTTTCTTTCTTTCCTGTCTGTCAATGAACTACTTTTTAGTTTTTTTTCAATGACCTCTTGCTTTCTTCATGTATGGTATCCTTGATGTCATTCCACAACTCGTCTGGTCTTCGATCACTAGAATAGAAAAATAAATTATGGTATATTCATATAGTAAAAACTCAAGAAAGTACCATTCCACTCAACATTGTGAATGACTCTCACAGAACTAATGTTGAGAAAAAGAAGCCAGACTCAAAGGAATGCATAATGCATGATTCCATCTGCGTAAGGTTCAAAATTTCGCAAAATTAATCTATGGTATTAGAAGTCTCTCCCCTTGCCTTTGAGGAGAAATGGGGGTAGAGAAAGAGGTAATTATGAGGGGGTCTACTGGGGGCTAGTAATGATCTATTTTTTTTAATCTGGATGGTAATTACATGGGTATGTTCACTTTTCATCAAACTGTGAACTCATATTTTATGTTCTGTTCTAAATAAATTTTTATTATACTTCAATGAAAAGTTTAAAAATTGTGTTGTAATTACTAATAAATTAGTGTATTATTTTTAATCCACTTTTCATTTTAGAATAGATTTGGATTTACTGAGAAGTTGCAAAGATAGTACAGAGACTATCACTCACTCAGTTTCCTCGATTATTAACATTTTACATTGCAATGGTATATTCATTACAACTAAGAAACCAATGTTGGTTAAATTACTACTGAGTAAATTCTACACTTTATCCCAATTTCACTAGTTTTTCCACTAATGTCCTTTTTGTGTTCCAGGGTCCTATTGAAGACCATACTGCATTTAGTCATCTTGCGTCCTAAATCCTCTCTGGTCTGTGACAATCTGTTTTTTCTTATTTTTCATTGCCTTAACAGTTTTGAGGGAGTCTTCGGCTGTCGCAAATGGTTAAACACTTGCTACCCACCCAGAGGCACTTCAGAAGGAAGTTCTGGTCACCTCCTAGAAAATCAACCACTGAAATCCCTGTGGAGTATAGTTCTACTCCGACACACATGGGGCTGCCATGAGTTGGAATCGACTTGACCGGCTACTAGTTTGTTTAACAGTTTTGAGGGGAACTGGTCAGGTATTTTGTAGAGTATCTGAGTTTGCCTGATGTTTTCTCAGAATTAGAGTGGGGTTATGGGTTTTGGTAAAGAATACCACAGAGATGAAGTGCCCTTCTCATCCACCATATCAGGATATATGCTATCAATTTATCACTTTTTAACCTTCACCTGGCCAAGGTAGTATTTACTGGGTTTCTCCACAGTAGAGTTACTTACCCTCTTTTCCTCCCCCACATACTCTTTTCTTTGGAAGTAAGTCATTAATGCGCTGCCCACACTCAAGCAGGGTGGGGCAAGTAGGGATTAAGCTTTAATTCCATTTTTAAATTCCCATTTTTTTTAATTCATAGTACACATCATTTACTAGCTCAGTTCCTGTATATAGTTTATAAGTAAATATACAAATAAGTCCTTACTATTTTGCTTTTTAGGAGAAGTTAGATGGCAAGTAGTTTGTCGCTTAATCTCTCTTTATTAAATGTTTTCCCGTCTTAATGGAAACTGGTAATCGGATGAATACGGCTCAAGCTAAAGGAAGGATACTTATTTACTTAAAGTAACTAAAAATGCCTGAGTAAGTGATCCTGTGGGCGTTTTCTTCATCAGAGGTAATAGTCACGGCGTTCTGAATATTGGGAAGGGAATGAACTTGCAGGAAGGATTTATATCTGGGGCAGGATAGAGTTTGCAAACTTGGGAGAAGCATGCAGAGCGCCTACAACAAGTATTCCACTTTTCCTCTGAGGATCCATCCATAATCCCTATCAGTCACCTGATCCACCAACTCTGGAATGAAGAAACGCTAACAGCCCACAAATGGGCTGGCGCTAAACTAGGGAGAAATTATTTCGCCAAGGATCTGCAACCACTGCCCGCGGTGGAGTAACTGTGCAATTTGTAGGGCAACGGAGGCCAGAAAGAAGCTCCGCCCTCGGCCTTGGAGCGGGCGGGCCAGAGCCGAAGCACCGTCGGCCCAGCGGAGCCCGACCTCCTTCCCGGCCCCGCCCCTCCTCGGGCCTCTGCCTCTTCCTTCCGGGTGGCGCTGGGCTTGCTCGCAAGCGCCCGCGCCGAAGCGCGGGAGTCTGGGAGCCGCCCCCCGCGCCCGGGCCTCCCGGTGCCGTCAGGTCGCTGGTGAAGCCCGCGGCGCGCGCCTTCCCCGGACCCTGCAGGGTACGGTCCTGACTTGACTTCTCCCTTCTGCGTGTCTCCGTCTTCTTCCTTCGGTGCTGGGGGCGGGGCGGCGCGCTCCGGGAGCCTGGGCGCCGGGCCCAGGCCTCCGCCGGCTGCCTCTCCGTGCCGCCCGGCCGCGCTTGCCCGAGACCCGGAAAACAGCGTACGTGTCTTGGGCTTTGCTTCTCTGCACTAGTCCGCCTGCAGGGCGCGAGGCCCGGCCCCGGCGTCCGCGCGTGGCGCAGGGTTGTTTCCAGCGCGAACTCTGCAGTTAGCCCAGACCCGCCCGCGGTGCAGTCGGCCACCTGCCTGTCGTCTGTATACTTGTTGCTCATGTGCCTGTTGACTTCCTGTTAACACAGTATGGTTTTTTCTAACCTGGCCCGTGTGTTGTTTCCTCAGAGTTGCCACACAGTTCCTGGCTGCAAGCTTGTTTCTATGTTTAGGGGTGTGTTAGATGATGATGACCACCCACTTGATCTGCTTGTCAGGATGTTTGCAGGGCCGGTGGTTTTGGATTTCATTAATGGTTTCCCAAATGCTTATTGCCACAAAGCCTTGGGATGCATTCGCTTATCGAATTAATACAAATAATTAGAAAAATATGCATAAACCTGTGGTCAGGTAGTTGTGTCTCTGTCTGGCTTTATGCCCTGGAGGACTCATTAACACCAGTTGCTGGCATCTCTGTTCAGGTGAAGAACACAGCTTGTCTTACTGATTCCTCCTTGCACTGTGCAATTTCCTAAACTCATTTTTTCCTTCAAGCTCACTTCATCTTCTCTCCTTCTATACTATATATTGTATCCATTGGATGAGTAGAGGGAGATTATCCAGACACGTCAACGCTCACCTAGTCCTTTATTAAGTTTTTGGGGGAAAGGTGCAGTGTACTTGTCTTTCTAGTCACAATATGAATTACCCCATAGTTGTGGCTTGTTACGTGGCGTGGGGTCCCACTGATGTACATCAGAACAAAACGTTGTCAGATTCTGTGGCGTCTTCAGGCTGACTGGTGTGCACAAGGCTATTTTGCAGACACTGTATTTTGAGTGCCTTGCAACCTAGGGGGCTCATCTTCCAGCATAATAATTTGTCGTGATCAGTAGGGTTTTCATTGGCTGACTTTGTGAAGTAGATCGCTAGCCTTTCTTTCCTAGTATGTCTTAGACTGGATGTTCTGCAGAAACCTCTCCACCATGGTGACCCTGCTGGTATTTGGAATGGTAGCACCAAGCCACCATGTATGATAAACTGACAGGTGGATGATGGTACCTCATAGTAGTCATTTTAATTGTTTATTAAATTGGATTCTTCTTTTCACATTTCTTTTTTGAGTACTGATCTCTATTTTGGGGGGATTCGTGAGGGCAGTAGTGGTTCAGTAGTAGAATTCTTATCTCCCGTACGGGGACCTGGGATAGATTCCTGGCCAGTGTACCTCAAATGCGCCACCACCTGTCTGTCAGTGGAGGTTTGTGTGTTGCTGTGATGCTGAACAGGAGCCTCCAGACTGAGACTAGGAAGAAAGGTCTGGCAATCTACTTCTAAAAAATCAACTCACGAAAACCACGTGAGTCACAACAGTCCGATCCCATTGTTCCTGGGTGTTATTGGATTCAATCGTGTCCCTCCAAAATGTGTCAGCTTGGCTAGGCCATGATTTCCAGTATTGTGTGGCTCTCCCCCATTTTGTGACCTGATACAGTTTTCCTGTGTATTATAAATCCTAACCTATATAATGTTAATGAGGAGGGATGCAGTTTACAGGATTAGGTTGTGTCTTGAGTCAAGCTCTTGAGATACAAAAGAAGTGAGCAGAGAAGAGAGGGACCTCATACCACCAAGAAAGAAGGGCCAGGAGAAGAGCGCATCCTTTGGACCCCGGGGTCCCTGCACTGAGAAACTCCTAGACCCAAAGGAAGGTTGATGACAAGGACCTTCCCCCAGAGCTGACAGAGAGAGAAAGCCTTTCCCTGGAGCTGGCACCCTGAATTTGGACTTCTAGACTCCTAGACTGCAAGAGAATAAAATTTCTGTTTGCTAAAGCCATCCACTTGTGGTATTTCTGTTTTAGTGCCACTAGATAACTGAGACAGTGGGGTCGCCATGAGTCTGGGCGGACTCCACAGCAGCTGATAACAACACACCGTGTCAGCACACTAAGGATAATAATTATTTTTCAACTAATGTTTGCATTCACTTTTATTGAAGACCATTTCCTTTAATTGTTTGTTGTTGTTAGGTGCTGTCCAGTTGGTTCCAACTCATAGCAACCCGGAGTACAGCAGAATGAAACACTGCCCTGTCCTGCCTTATCCTTGCAGTTGTTGTTCTCCTGGAGCCCCTTGTTGCAGCCACTGTGTCAGTCCATCTTGTTGAGGGTCTTCCTCTTTTTTGCTGACCCTCTACTAAGCATGATGTCCTTCTCCAGGAACTGGTCTCTCCTGATAACATGTCCAAGATATGGGAGACAAAGTCTCACCATCCTTGCTTCTAGGGAGCATTCTGGCCGTACCTCTTCCAGGACAGATTTGTTCTTTCTTCTGGCAGTCCACGGTATATTCAGTTCTTCTTAGGTCTTCCTTATTCACTGTCCAGCTCTTGCATGCATACAAGGCGATTGACAACACAACGGCTTGGTTCAGGCACACCTTAGCCCTTAAAGTGATATCTTTGCTTTTGAATGAATAAAGAGGTCTTTTGCAGTAGATTTGCCCAGTGCAATGCATCTTTTGATTTCTTGACTACTGCTTCCCTGGGCATTGATTGTGGATCCACTTTAAATGAAATCCTTGATGACTTCAGTGTTTTTTCCATTTATCCTGAAGTTGCTTATTGATCCAGTTGTGAGGATTTTTATTTTCTTCATGTTGAAGTATAATCCATACTGAAGGCTGTGGTCTTTGATCTTGCTTCAAGTCCTTTTCACTTTTAGCAAACAAGGTTGTGTCACGAGTCCTCACCTGATCCTGATGACGCGTTCTTCAAATAGTCCGGCTTCTCGGATTATTTGCTTGGCATACAGATTGAATAAGTATGGTGAAAGGATACAATCCTGACGCACACCTTCCCTGACTTTAAACCACTCAGTATCCCCTCGTTCTGTCCAAACAACTGCCTCTTGGTCAATGTACAGCTTCTGCATGAGCACAATTAAGTGTTCTGGAATTCTCATTCTTTGCAATGTTATCCATAATTTGTCATGATCCACACAGTGAAATGCCTTTGCATAGTCAATAAAACACAGGTAAACATCTTTCAGGTGTTCTCTGCTTTCAGCCAAGATTCATCTGACATCAGCAATGATATCCCTTGTTCCATGTCCTCTTCTGAATCCGACTTGAATTTTTGTCAGTTCCCTGTTGATGTACTGCTGCAACTGCTTTTGAATGATCTTCAGCAGAGTTTTACTTGTGTGTGCTATTAATGATATTGTTCAATAATTTCCTCATTCTGTTGGATTACCTTTCTTTGGGATGGGCAGAAGTATGGATATTTTCCAGTTGGTTGGCAAGGTAGCTGTCTTCCAGATTTCTCGGCATAGACGAATGAATACTTCCAGCGCTGCATCTGTTTGTTGAAACGTTTCAGTTGTCTGTAAGATGGCTAACTTCACTCATGTATAACATGCAGATCCATCTTGACTAATTTGTTTCTGGTCTGGAATCCTTCTGAAATCATGAGGGTCAGTGTCAGGTGAGTGATTGGGGTTCTTGAACAGGCTTTGCCTTGGGCATGATGAGTGGGTAGGTGTGGAGTAAAGAATTTAACTCTACCCAAAGGATTTTGTCTTTTCCTTAATTCCTGAGAGAGAACCTATAAAATGTTGGAATTTCCTCAGTGACTGAGGTATCTTTCATGAGGCCTCCAGGCCATACCTGAGGATTTAAGCTAATACAAGGTGATTCAGGTGGGGGCTGGCCAGGGCAGGAAGACCCACAGCTGATATCAGCTGATCTGAGAAGAGGACATTATTCAATATATCAAACATACATGATGAGGCCCCAATAAAGGCTGTAGGGAGTGTCTGGGTGGCATAGATGGCTAAGTGCTCGACTACTAGCCAAAAGATTGGCAGTCCAGAGCCACTCAGAGATAGGCCTGGCAGTCTGCTTCCAAGAGTTCACAGCCTTGAAAACCCTATGGAGCAGTTCTACTCTCTATATATGGGGTCACTGTGAGTCAGAATCAACTCGATGGCAGCTAACAACAACAAGCAAAGGCTCTGGACATAGAAGTTTTGAGGGCTTGGTAATAGACGTTGGTGCATGTGGGAGGGGAATGAGTTTGTAGGGTACCCTTCCAGACCTTGCCAATGCATCTTCATTTGTATCCTTTTTGCTTTAGTAAAACTGTAATTGTAAGTATAGTGCTTTCCTGAGTTCTATGAGTCCTTCTAGTGAATTATCAAGCCCAAGGAAGTAGTGAGAACCAATAGGTCAGAAGAGAGAAGGCTGGGGACCCCTGAATTTATGGTGGCATCCTGAAAGGGTATTGAGAAAACCCCAAATTTGTAGCCAGCAGGTCAAAAGTGAGGGTGTTGTGGGTATACCCAAGCTTGCAGCTGGCATCTGAGGTCTTGGGCAGACTTGGTAGTCTAGAGGACTGTGCCCTTTAACTTGTGAGGTCTGACCTAATTCCGGGTGGTTAGAGTCAGAGGAAGAAATGTTGCATGTGTATCTGGTGTCAGAACAGAAGTGGAACAGAGAGGAACAGATCTGATAATAACTCAGTTTGGATTGATCCTTATAGTTTGGTGCTATAGAGAAGTGGGACTTGATTTTCCAAATATTAGGACATGCCAACTGGTAGATGTCCTTTAGAGTATGCTGGTTGAAAACAAATAAACAAGGATACCCATAAACAAGGGCATTATATCTCTAACTTGACTCATCATTTGGTCCAAAACAAATGAAGACTAAAGATAAAGTATACAGAACAGTTCCCTCACCCAAAAAATTCCTTTGTGCAGCCCCTTTGTAGTTAGTGCAGTTAACTCCTCTCTCCTCCTCTACCCCGTGGCAACCACTAATTTGTTTCCCTTCCCTATAGTTTGGCCTTTTGAGAAGTATCATATAAATGAAATCATAATACGGAAGCTTTGGGATCTGGCTTCTTTCACTTAGCAAAATGCATTCAAGATTCGTCTGTGCTATTTCCTGAATCAGTAGTTCGTTTCTATTTATTACTGAGTATTACTTCGTTGTACAGATACACCATTATTTATGCATTCATGTATTGAAGGACATCTTGGATGTTTCCAGTTTGGGGTGATTATGCATAAAGCTGCTGTACACATTTGTATATAAGCTTTTATTTGAATGCAGATTTTCAGTACGTTCAGCTAAATACCTAGGAGTGGGATTCTTGGATCATTTGGTAAAGATCTTTTGAATTTTATAGTAAACTACCAAACTGTTTTCAAAGTGGTTATACCAGTTTGCATTCTCCCTGGCAGTGTTTGCAGCATCTGATGTGGTATCATCTTAAAATGTGATTACTCTGTGATTACCTGTTCCCAGGTTTAAGATAATAAATTCTATCTGTCCCAGGATTGACCCTTGTGAAACTAAGTTTAATACCACTCTTGAGTAAAATGTTTCAGGTTTTAAAAATATATTCAGCTGATGGCCAGCTTGGTGTATCTGCAACTATATTTTCATGTTTTTAATGATAGCTTATTACTCAGTTCCATTTTAGAAATTGATAATTCTAAGTCTACTATATACATTCTTTCCACTGGTCTGAAGTATCTAAAACTGTTACCAAAGACACTGTCAGATTTGTCTGATATTTGTATGTTTCATGCTGTCAAATTCTTACTCATAGATTTTTGCTTGCATTATTTAATAAACAAGTGTAAGATAATTTAATTTACAAGTAATGACCAACACGTATTCTATTTTTTTCTATTTTCTTGCGTGTATATAGATAATGACTTTTGTTGGTACATTTTAAAAATGTATGTGTGAGTGAGACGTTTCCTTTTCCCTACTCTGCACACTGAGCACTCTGTACTTTTAATACGCCATCAGAACTTGCATGAGTGAATAAAAGAATCTCTATGATTATTAGAGCATTTTATTGCTCCTAGGTAGAGATTCAGAACAAAAATGACATTTCACGAAATAGCGAATTTGTGGAGTTTCTCAGCATGTTGTGTGTGACTTATTTGACACGAAGCATTTTGTGTGACTGAGACTGCACTTCATGTGCTTGTGTATCTAAGACTGTTTTTATCTACGCAGAATACAAAATCATTACAGTCATGCTACATAACATCCGTTCAGGCGATATCTGACCACATTTACGTCCTTGGTCCCCAGGTTACAAATGTCCTATTTAAGTACAACCCATAGTTACAAACCAACCCCCTTAAAGCCTATTGTATTAAAAATTTGAGATACATACAATGGTTCATAATAACAAATGGGCACCACTTTGCAGTGTGCATCAAAACATTATTATTACTGTTACCATAGTATTTTAAAGATGTTTTAGTGTATTTGGAAGTGTTTCTTTAATTTTTTTATGCATAGAAAGGTACACTATATAGTATATACGAAGACAAACCTTTGACTGATGTTAGATACGAACTATACCTAACTGTTCCAACCTATGTACAAATTCAACTTAAATACAGACGTAGGATTGGAACTCCTTTGTAATCTGGGGACTGTCTGTGTATAGTATGGTGTTCACACAAAATCCAAGATGTCCTTTTTCACGGGATGTATCACGAACATTAAGTGACACGTGACTGTGTACAAAAACCAACTATATTTCTGTATACTAGTAGTGAACAACTAAAACTTAAAAAAGGTTACAGTAGCATTAAAAACATGAAATAATTAGGCATAAATGTAACAAAATATTTGTAAGACTTGTACATTGAAAATACAAAACATTGCTGAGAGAAGAAATTAAACAAGACCAATAGTGGAGATAAAAATAGAACAATAAAAATTAAGTCAATCTAAAAGAAGAGATAGGAAAATAAAAAAGTATATGCAAAAAAAAAAAAAACTTCATACCATACACAAAATTGAGGTAGGTTATAGATTTAATGTAAGAACTAAAACTATAAAATTTGTAGGAAAAAAATAGAAAATCTTTGTGACCTTGGGCTAGGCCAAGAGTTCTTAGATTGGACACATAAAAATATACCATACAAGAAAAAACATGATAAATTGTGCTTAATAAAAGTCAGAAACTTTTCCTCTTTAAAAGATAATATCATGAAAATGAAAAAGCAAGCACTGTTTGGGAGAAAATGTAGAACGTATATGTGATGAAGAGCTTATATCTAGAAAATATGACAAAAACAAAAACATGAACTCAAATAATAAGGAAACAAAGTCTGATACAAAATATGGGCAAAATAGACATTTAACTAAAGAAAATACAAATGACAAGCATGTAAAAAGGTGCTACGTTCATTTGCCAATTGAAAAATACAATTTAAAACCATGAGGTGCCACCACCCACCTACTAAAGCAAACCAAACCTGGTGCTACCGAATTGATTCCGGTTCATACTGGATCTATAGGACAGAGTAGAGCTTCCCCATAGAGTTTCCAAGGAGAGACTGGTGAATTCTAACTGCCGACCTTTTGGTCTGCAGCCGAGCTCTTAAGCACGGCACCACCAGGGCTCCACCCACCTACTAGAATGGCTAAAGACTGAAAATACCAACTGATAGGTGAAGATGTGGAGCAACTGAACCCTCATACATTGCTGGTGGAAGTGTGAAATGGTACAGCCATTCTCAAAGGATTTGGTAGTTTCTTTTAAAGTTAGACGTACATTTACACAAGACCCAGCAATCCCACAACCTGGTATTCACCCGAATGAAATTACTTGTACGTTAATATTCATTCAGCTTTATTCACAACGGACAAAAACTAGTAACAACCTGAATG
The DNA here is from genome assembly GCF_030014295.1 of Loxodonta africana. NCBI lineage: Eukaryota > Metazoa > Chordata > Mammalia > Proboscidea > Elephantidae > Loxodonta > Loxodonta africana. The sequence continues at coordinate 161,895,963 of NC_087342.1, read as the reverse complement.
TCCATCAACAAATGAATAGATACATCCATACATCCATTCAGCTTTATTCACAATGGGCAAAAACTAGTAACAACCTGAATGTCCATCTACAAACGAATAGATATATCCATAATTCAGTAATAGGAGCAAACTACTGATGTATGTATGTCTCAAAGATATGCTAAGAAAAATTAGCCACAAAAGAGTTGTTCCATTTATATGAAACTCTAGAATAAATGACAGTCTGATACGTAGTGACAAAAAGATCAGTGTTTGCCTGGTGCAGGGAATGGATGAGGGAGTGAATTCATTGAGAAGGGATAACCAGGGCACCAGGGAACCCTTTGGACTGATGGAAATGTTCTATATTTTGATTTTGGTGATGGCTATATGGGTCATTGAACTCTATGCTTAAAATGGGATACATTTTTGGAATGTAAATTATAACCGAAGTTAATAGTACACCATTTTTTGTAATTTGCCCTTTTAGCCTAAATGGCTAGTAATGACATCCCTGTGATATTGTACTTGAGTTTTTGTTAGGAAGGCTAACTGTGAATTCAGTGTATTTTTATTAGGTGAACTGTTCTTTGTTTCAACATACAAAGATGTATAGCCAGTATTTGGCTAATATAAATTCACATGATTAGTATGATCTTAATAGCTAGATGGAGGTAACTTTTTTTCTGTCTTCATTAGGTCCGTAAAAATTACCCTCAACCATATATCCTTAGTTTTTAATATTTCAACTTTTAGTTAAATACACCTTATGTATCTGCTAAAGGCTTAAGGTTTTTCTAAATTCACAGTTCTTCCATTTAGATGGTTTATTACCCATCATTAAATGATGAAGAGAAAAGGGAAAATATAGATGTCGTAGTAGCCTGTGACATCTGTATCTGTGGTGCCTTATATTATACCTTGTGTAATTTGAAACATGCCCTTCCTTGTCAATTTGTGAGATAGTACCTAGGACAAGAAGAGGATTTCCATCTTCATTGTGTCAGAAAGGAGTCCTGGTGGCGCAGTGGTTAAGTGGTAAGCTGCTAACCAAAAGATTGCAGTTCAAATCCACCAGCCACTCCTTGGAAACCCTATGGGGCAGTTCTCTGTCCTGTAGGGTTGCTGTGAGTTGGAACCAATTTGATGGCAACAGGTTTGGTTTTTTTGGTTTGTGTCAGAAAATCATCATTCATTCATCCTACAGCACTGCTCTTTTGTTTTTTAAAGCCAGTTCTTTTTTAAAGCACTGACTCCTGTAATTCCTTTTCTTGCTTTTTTGCTACTAATAATTGTATTGGACATATTTCAGAAATTTAGATATGCTTTTTAGACAGTCTAGGACAGAAAAAGAAAAGAGAAGTCATTCTGTCGAATTTTTGTTAGTTGCCATCCAGTCAGCTCTGACTCATGGTGACCTTATGCGTAACAGAATGCCATCCTCATGATTGTTTGAGTCCATTATTGCAGCTATTGTGTCAATCCATCTCATTAAGGAAAAAAACCTGTTGCCTTCGAGTTGATTCTGACTCATAGTGATCCTATAGGACAGAGTAGAACTGCCCCATAGGGTTTCCAAGGAGTGGCCGGTGGATTTGAACTGCTGACCTTTTGGTTAGCAGCCATACCTCTTAACTACTGCACTACCAAGGCTCCTCTCATTGAAGGTTTTCCTCCTTTTCATTGGCCTTCTACTTTAGCAAACATGATGTCCTTTTCTGGTGATTGGTTTTTTTCCTGATGGCGTTGGCAAAGTAAGCGAATCACAGCCTTGCCATCCTCACTCTAAGAAACTTTCTGGTTGTATTTCTTCTAAGATCTGTAGAATGACCTGTTATCAATTTCTAGGTTAAATTGATTCTAAATCTTATCTCTTTTTCCGACAAGTTTATTCCTAGCCTGAATTCTTTGGCTTAGTCACTGCCGTTTGTTCACCAACTTAGCAGAAGTTTTTGAAGAGCCTGCTGTGTTCCAGACTTTTTCTGTCACAACTTTGCATTTTCGAGCTCTACCAGGATTCTTGGAAGAGGGAAGGATGATGTTTACATCTCTGGTTTTCAAGATTATCCCTCTGCCTTTAGTCCTTTTGGGCTTTACTTCTTTCTTCATCACCCATCCCCTTTTACTTCGCTTTTCCCCTGTGCATTTTCATTACTTGTTCTCTTGCTAATTTCTTTAGGGCAGTTTTTGTTTTTTGGATAAGTTCAGGCTTCCAGACACATTACACCCTTTCAGCATCCAGGCCTGAGCATCTTTGCTGCTCATGTGGTAACTGCGTTATAGACTATCCTTAACTTCTTGTACTTACATCTTGGTTATCTGCATCTAGAGCGTTGGGGCCTCTTCCTGGCTGGATCTCCTGCTATCTCCCTTCTGATTCATTTGCCTAGATTTTCAAGAACCTTTGAGACCAGACAGGAGGCTGTTTTATTCCTGTTGATTCACTTGGTTCAGTGAAGAATTCCACCCATTTATTTTGCATCAGATCCTTATTAATTAAAAAATATAATAGACATGTTTTAACTGGAGGAGAATTTACTTAGAGGAAGAGGGCACACATAAAGTGATAAGATACCAGCCCCAGTAGTTTCCTGACTGACACTTACATTTTTATAATGTATTAGTTTTAAGCGTATAGTACAATGGGAAGGTAAATAGTTATGATGAAGAAAAAAAAATGCTTTTGCTAACACTCAGCCTTTGCTCTTCACCAATGTATCTAACACCAGAATGATATTAGCCTGTCTTTTTTTGTCCTTGCTCTTATATTATCACCTCTCTTGGCCTGTCTCTTCTTGCTCTTAGGTTATCTCTCCCACCTCCCCTTTTTCTTAAGGAACTTCTTTTTCTCCCATACCTTTTCCAGTTCTCCATAATCAACCTATGGTCTTAATATAGATTTGGAGTGTTAAAAAATCATTGTATTTGAAGAAATAGTTTTCTTTTACCTCTCCAATCATCTTTCTCATGAATCAATCTTTAATTTCAATCAGAGTGTCTTTGTGGCCAGAGTCAAGTCTCTCTTATGTATTCAGTGACTTCTTTTGTACTAATAAAAGTTACCACTTTTTTATATTCTCTTTGAACAGTCAGATTTCAATATGTATACTATTCCTTCCTGGATGGCTTCAGAGAAGTTCTTACATTTGATTCTTACCTACTGTGTTTCAGTTTTTATTATCCATTTTTTTTCCTTCTTTTTCTCTATATCAAGATATGAAACTTTTTTGCTTCATTTTTTGGTCTACATGTGCTTTACCTTGAAGAGTCATAGATTTAGTTTCTGGTGCTGATTTTAAGCTCATTTATTTTAATTCTCTTCATGCCATCTACTCTGCCAGGCTTGATCCCAAAAATAGAACAAATGTTTATTGAGCGTATATGATGTGTTAGGCCCCAAGCGTATGGTTATAATGAAGGCACATTCTCTGAACTTGAGGAATTCATAGTGTATTGGGGTAGAGAAATATATTGTCTGCACTGTGATTCTCAGTGGTTTGACAGTTATGTAATGATGTGGAAATACTCCAAGATGTGATCTGCAAATCAGTTGTAAGGGAAGTTTCTTTGGGGATGTGGCCTGCATCCAGTATATATACAGACGCGGGGACAAAGCTTCCTCTTGCTTGGCACCCTGCATCTGGCTCGTCATCATCTGACCTCCAGTTCTTGGCATTCTTGCCTGTCTTACCCACTAATCTTGGATTCATTAGCCTCTACAGCCTGTGAGCCAGCAGCCTGCCATCTGACCTGCCGATTTTGAGTCTGTCAGCCCCTGCAGCTACGTGAGTCAGGAGAAGCATCCTGCCTGATGTCTGACCCACGGACTTGGGACTTGTCAGCCTCTACAACTGCATGAGCCATTTTCTTAAGATAAATCTCTCTCTCTTTATATATGTATATGTATACATTTTTACATACACACACACACACACTTCACTGATTTTGTTTCTCTGGAGAACCCAGCCTAAGACAGCAGATAACTGAAATGGCACACAAAATGTAAGAGCAAAGGAAAAGTGGGTAGTGAATATGGTGTGAATTAAGGTATGAACCTGACATTGAAGGATGAATGAGAGTATGCCAAGCAGTGAGCAGAGAAAGAGAGGCCATTCCAGAGCCACCCAGCCTCAACTGACGACTTGAAGATGTTGATGTGTGAAAGCATAAGTACTGTTGAGGGCACAGATATTCTGGTGGGTCTACAGCAAGGGTTCGGGTGTGGCAGTGCAAGGGAGAGGGAGATAGACCAGTGCAAAGGTAGGGGGAACGTCCTCATATATCATGTCATCAAAAAGGCCTTCCTGTAATGGTACCCTTATATATTTAAAAGACATGAGGAGGAAGATGACCCAGGAAGGAGGTTGAGAAGAAGGAGGAGATCTAAGAGCATGTGGTGGTATAGAAGCCTGGAGGGGAAAGACTAGGAGAGGGGCTGACTATGTCAGATGCTGCACCAAATTAAGGTACAGTTCCACTCTTCATTGATATTTTCCTCCATTCCCCCATATCTTCATTTTTAGATTCTACCCAAAAAGCCCTTTTCTCAAAATAGTGTCTTTTGATCAGTTTCAGCAGGATTCATGAATTATAACATTTAAGGTTTGGCCTTTTTTTCTTGATTTGCCACAATCTTATGCACTCTGTTGCATATTGGTGCTATCCTGCAAAGCTATCTCAACCCTTACTTTCTCTATCACTTATTAGCATGTCTTTGTAGACTATTTTGCAAGTGAGAATTGTGTTACTACTTTCTTTCAAAATATGACTGTGCTTCTTTATTGTCTGTCATATCTTTTTTCCATGTCTTTTTACTTTAATATAAGTTGAGAATCCTCTTTTGAGTTTTAAAATTGTTATCCAGATTTGAAAGAAAATTATCATCCAGGTTGCATGAAAATCACAATCCACAACCTAGCCTTTTCCTTGTCCTGGCTCTGATTCATTCTCATTGCCTCCCTTTGTTTATTTCACAAAGAGCCCTTTTCCTTCCTCCCCTTACCTCTGCAGAAGCACAAACCATCTTCTCTGCAGTTCCTGCCATCCTGCTTCTCTCCGCCTCATCGACTCCCCATCTCACTTCAAATCTCAGTGGTAAACATATGTTCTCCCTTGTCTATACCTCTTAATTTCTCTTTTCCACTGTTACAGCTTTCCTTGTAATTGTATTATTTAACTTTGTTAAGCATTTTATAATATGAAAGATGTGGTTGAAAATAAAGTTGTATTATAATAAAATCATGTATAAAGCAAGTTGTTTCCCAAGGAGTATGAAAGTCTCATGATACAAATAAAAAGGGTTGTTTCATATTCCTAGATTATGCTAGTATAAAAGATCAGTGTGTTGTGGAGACTTTCCCAACCCATAATCATTGTTGATTACTGATTGGATTAAGCAGCTAATAAAGACCACCCTATTTCTAATTTTGACTTTTTGTTAGATAGGAAATAATGTTTTTTGTTTTTTTTAAAAATGTTGTGAGAGTCTATAAAGTAGCTTTTTGAATAAACTGGAAGAGAAAGTACCTCTTGAAAGGTTTATTTTATAATCATCCTCTTGGACAAATTTGATATTTATTGTGTCAAGTGGGACCAAAATCTTTTTGTCTTTGATTCCCATTCTCCTCATAAAATAGAGTTATTGTATCTTTTACGTTTTGTTTATTGCCCATTGGGATGTTCATTGGTTATCCCAAATCACCTCCACACTTTTGCAAAAGTCCAGACAGTACATACATGGACAATTTGGACTTTCTGCATTGGTTGTTGTTGCCCATATGAGTCCTGAGACAATGGCACTGCTCCCCCTTTCAGCTTCACTTCCCAGGGAAAAGTAGAGGGAGCTATCCTTTCTTCTCCATATGCTCTTCCCCACCCCCAAAACGCTTCTGTGTATCATCTTAGTAGATTGTGAAGGAGTTTAGAATCAATGAAGGGTGTTAACAATAGGTTTACACATTTCGCTTTTTTATTTCTATGCCTTATTTACTTTCAAAAACAGGTTTTAGATTCTGTTATATTGAATAAGACTGTAGGGAAAAGAATAAATATATTGATTCTTACACTGCTCTTCTTTCAAAAAAAAATTTCTTTTATCATTTTTAGCTTTATCTCACAGAAAATTAACTCTCAAAATTACACTTATCCATAGTTAGAAAAAACGAAGCATCCATTTTGCGTTTCTCTTCTGTACTAAACTATGAACGTAGAACACATATGTACATTTCTTTATAATTTATAACTCACGTATGTTGCCACAATGTAAAATTTTACTTCAAAAGTTTTTATTTAACTTTAAAACAACTTAAAAATTGTATAACCCATATGACAGTCTTAATGTATTTAATATTACCTGCTAACCCACAATAGTAAAAGCCACCTGGTAAATAGTTATAAATCTTGTGGCTTGGTATGTCAAACAGAATTTGATTTTCACAATTTGTCTTAATCTTCATTTTGCCAAAAATGATTAGAAAAGCTCACATGAATAATATTTTGTAGATGTTTCCTTGGTTTTATAAAACTGCTTTACTCTTATGATTAATACGGTTTTAGAAAGAAAGTGGAAGGAGCTTAGTTGAAGCAGTTCATAGATTATAGAGTAAGAAATGATGTACAAAGATTATACAGTGAAACTTATCCATCCATCTTGGCAAACAGTTTTCTGTCCTTCCCATGGTGATCCCCAGGAATACAACATCCAGTCTTCCAATTTAGCTGATCTGTCCATTAAGTCAGGTGCTTGTTATTTAGTTGTTCTTTATTTCCTAGATTTATTTTTACAGTTTAGCTCTACAGCAGTCCCCCTTTATTTGCAGGGGATTCATTCTAAGACTCCTGTGGATGCCTGCAACCGCGGATAATACTGAACCCTATTGTCCTGTGCATCCATACCGATGATAAAGTTTAATTTATAAATTAGGTACAGTAAGAGATTGACAACAGTATTAATAAGATAGAACAATTATAACAACATGCTGTAATAAAAGTTATGTGAATGTGGTCTCCGGGTTCGAGATTTTATTATGCTACTCGTTTAACACTTTAGAACTGGGGCTGACCACGGGTAATGAAACCACAGATAAGGGGGGGCTACTGTATGTCACTGGTTCTTTTTCTTTTAAGAAAGAAAAGGACCAAGTAACTTATTTTTGGAAAATGACCCATTTAAATTTACCTGGAGGCCTATTTTGAAATAAAGTATGTATTTTAAGAGAAAAAGCTGTATCTCAAATTTTGGTGCTAAGGATTAGAGATTTTTGTAGTTGTAAAAAAAATTTTGACAGGTTTGTACTCGTGGTAGGTGAACAGTTTGAATAAAGAAGTGATATAACTAGATAATTGTTTTTCCCCACATCCGTAACATGACCTGTGCTTCAGCACTCGGTGTTACATGTCCTGAGGGGAGTCTGGTTCATTGACTCATGATTTATCAGCATTAGGAGTATGTGCTGCAGAAAGATCTTATTTACTTTAATAGGTGCTTTGTTACCCTTCTCCAGACAAAGTCTTATTCAGATTGTTCTATTATTTCTTGTTCTTGGGTTACAGATTTCCTGCATCTGCTGACTTTACTGACTGCCTCCATTTGGTTCATTTTCTCCTGTGTCCTGTGATTTTTTTTTCTTTTTTTTAACTGTGATGCATCTTCTATGAGGGCTTAGTCTGCTCTGGGTTGTGGAAGCATCCTTGCAAAGAGGTTCTACATTTGTCCCTACCACACCTTAAAGTTTAAAGTGTTTGGAATTACTTAAAACTATATATTTTTTTGGCTTGCTTGTGGTGGGGGAAGTGATCCTAAGTCATGAAGGAAATGTGAATTTAGGTCCATACTGTATGCATGGTACATGCCTGTTACAGATTGAATTATGTCCCTCAAAAATGTTTGTCAACTTGGCTAGGCCATGATTCCTGGTGTTGTGTGGTGGTTCTCCATTTTGTGATCTGATGTATTTATCCTGTGAGAAGGGTTGCAATCTACAGGATTAGGTTGTATCTTGAGTCAATCTCTTTTGAGATATAAAAGAGAGAAGCAAGAAGAGAGGAGAAGGACCTCATTACCACCAAGCAAGGAGAGCCTGGAGCAGCGTATGTTCTTTGAACCCAGGGTCCCAGCTCTGAGAAGCTCCTAGACTAGGGGAAGATTGATGACATGGACCTTCCCCCAGAGCCGACAGAGAAAGGCTTCTCTTAGAGCTGGTGCCCTGAATGCGGACTTCTAGCCTCCTAAACTATGAGAAAATACATTTTTGTTTGTTAAAGCCACCCGCTTGAAGTATTCCTGTTTTAGCAGCACCTGGTAACTAAGGCAATGCCTAATAGGGTTCTAATTTCCCTCTAGTGACTCCCTCCATTGCCTCAGTTGATGTCATGCCTCCTCAAGCTTCCCGGCCAGTAAGTTCAGTTTTCATAGTTCCTGATTTCCTAGATAGGCTTCCTGAGACTTGGTTTTGTGAAGGTTCTTCCAAATGTGACCCATGACTTGGAATAATCTCTGCTTGGGTGGCAGAAAGCCCCCTTCTAACCATTAAGGCCCATAACTGGTTCCATGAGTCAAGTTAGTTTCTGTTTGAGTTTCTTCTCTGCTTCTCACAGCTGTGGGTTTTCCTTGTGTGTTTCAAGCTCAGCTCTTTATTTACATTTTATTAAGCATTTCATTGTGTTTGAATTTGGCTGGGGTTGAGAGGTGGAGGGATGTTGTTACATAATTTTAAATGTTTCCAGACTTTTATAAAAAAATTTTTTTTTGGTTGCTTATCTCCATTCTAGCAACATACCAAACATTTTATGCCTACTACACATACACTTAGCACTGTGAAAAATAAAGATGTTTGCCTAGATTCCCGCCTTTAAGAAACGCACTCCTAATCTCGACTCTTGTGGAGCTAGGACATAGATCTGATACAACTGGAAACCAGTAGGTTCCAGAGAGTAAGCCTTATTAGTCATAAAAAGTGTACTTATGTGGAATAAAGTAGTTGGAAAAGGAATGATAGAGGAAATGAGACTTAAAATATGAAGGGCGATTAGAACTTGACTGGGTTGATTGTTAGACAAGAAGAGATGGATCCAGTTTGAATAGAGCCTTGAAATGCCAAGCCAAGGAATTTAGATTATATTTTGTAGGTTAGAGAAAGCCATTGGAGATATTTGAATGGGAAAGACCTTTAATGCAAGTCATATTTTGCAATCTTAATTCTAAAGTTTTGGAAGGCTCACATATTTCTCTATTAAATAAAAGTTAATACATTTTCCTTCTTTTACGGAGGAGAAGTTAAATTCAAGACTTTACAGGTACAAAAATAAGTATGTTTGATTTCTTATTTATATAGACAAGTAGTCACCTATTCAATGTGGACAGCAGCCAAGCCTGATTATAAGCTAGTAGAGTTGGCTGGGAACAATGGCAGCTGCTGGGAGAGCTCAGGCAAGACTCTTCTCATGGATTCCTCTTGATTGTTAAAGGCTGCAAACTAATTCAAATTTTACAGAGCTGTTTGATGCCAATAAAATGTGTCTACAGACATAGTTTGATGCATAAGCTATGGGTTTGTGACCTTTATATAGAAAGGATTCATTATTATATTTTTGTTATATTTTGTCCTAAATTTAAAAATATTAATTACCCAAAATTGTCTACAAGGTTCAGAAAAATGTGACCTGCTACAATTTGAATACTATGTCTAATAAATGGCTATGTATAATAATAATCTTTTGGTGTATTTGACTTCTTAAGTTGGAAATAAAAATATATTCTGAAACTTTTGTCTTACAGGTAAGAAAATGTCATATTTCAGCCTTTGTACCTGAAGTCAGAATGCAAATTTCAGTCCACATGGATGAGTGCCAACTTTTGCATTTCCTCTGTGTATCCTGTGACCATTCAATCTGGGGTGAGTGATTTCTAAGTATAGCTGGCAACAGACCAGATGCCAGCCAGCAGTGGACTACCCCAACAAATAATGCTAAGAGTTATAAATTAAACACTGTCGGGTGATCTGTGATGTGTAAGGCAGTTAATTTAGTTAGTCTGGATTAACTGTCAACTCCAGAAAGCTACATTCCCATATTATGAAATCTGTACTTAGCATGTTTGGAAGAAAGTAATAATTAATAGAAAATCATTTGTTAAAATGTGAAATTACAGCAATTCTTCTGAATTTACGGCAGCATTTTAGTGGTTCACCATGTGTTCTAAATTTTAATTTTAAAAGTTCAAGGATTTAGGTTGTTGAATGATGGGTACAATTTTGTATGAAATAGATCTTTTTGGATCATACATCTTCCATTGCCTTAAATACCAGTTTTGTTTCTCATATGGCATAAAATTGTATACATTTATAATATTTAGTTTTCTTAGAAATATATTAGATGAATTCTTTATTCCAGAGATTCACATTTTCAGTTTAAAACTTGTTTTTTTTGGAGTTTTGTCCTGGGAAATTACACTGGGGGAAAAGCCTGTTAGTTACCTTTTCCATGCATTTTTCTGCTTATTTATTTTACTTCACCAAGCCATTCATTTTTTAGAACATCCTTCAAAGAGCTCATGCATCGTACTGAGGACACCTGACCTTTCGAAGCTTCATAATTCACGTCTAGATGTCACCAGTCTTTCCCATGTTAACAGTTCTGACTATGTTTTATTATATATGCCTTCGGCGCCGAGCCAGGACAGCTACAAGAGGAGAAATGATGAACAGCCATAGGACTATAGAATCAAACAGCCGGACTTCCCCTCTCAATGCAGAGGTGGTCCAGTATGCCAAAGAAGTAGTGGATTTCAGTTCCCATTATGGAAGTGAGAATAGTATGTCCTATACCATGTGGAATCTGGCAGGTGTACCAAATGTATTCCCAAGTTCTGGTGACTTCACTCAGACAGCTGTGTTTCGAACTTACGGAACATGGTGGGATCAGTGTCCTAGTGCTTCCTTGCCATTCAAGAGGACGCCACCTAATTTTCAGAGCCAGGACTATGTGGAACTTGCTTTTGAACAACAGGTGTATCCTACAGCTGTACATGTTCTGGAGACCTATCATCCTGGAGCAGTCATTAGAATTCTGGCTTGTTCTGCAAATCCCTATTCTGCAAGTACACCAGCTGAAGTACGGTAAGACTTGTTTTTAATGACCTAACTTATATGGCTGAAAAGCCTTGATTGCTGTAATATTTGATGGTCTTTTTCGCCCCCTTATTGGAAACATTTGTTTAAGTAATTTAAAGAAATTTGATTTTTGAAATTTCCTTTAATATGTTGTAGGGGAGGAAAAAACCACACTATGCATTCTTCATACCTGTTAACACCCTACACAGTAATATTAATAGACTGTGAGATTTGTCATAGAACTTACCACACATGAAAAGCACCGTTTGAACTAATTGGGATATGGGCCAATTTGAGAAGCCGGTAGGAAATATGACTTCTAAAATATTTTCAAACAGGCATCATGTTACTACTTTTAAATACTTTGAGTAACTCACAACAGGCCTATAGAATAATATCTGCAGGAGGTTCTTAGGGGATTAGCTTTACTATTTGGTGGATGTTTTTGTTACAGCATGTTCATTTAAAAATGTTGCCTCAAGTAATTTATGCATTCCTCCTAAAAGTCTATTTGCATCATTAATTTGCATAGCAGCTCCCTTCTCTTTCTTTCTCTCTTTTTGTAGTTCAATCTGATTTTTTAATATAATTATTTGACTAGGTCATAAATCTACATTGTTCAAAAATCTAAAAAGTATGTGTAATGCAGTCTCACATACACCCTGTTCCCTGTGTACCTAGGATCCATCTGTCTTCCAGAGAAACTGCATTGTCGGTTTCATTTGTGTTGTGTTTTTCCAGAGTCTCTCTATGCTGATACAAGAAAATACTAATATACGTTTACTTCCTTTATATACAAAACTAAGCATACTATTCACATTGTTCCATACTTGGCATATTTCACTTAGTAGTATCTATGAGTCGGAATCGACTCGACAACAGTGGGTTAGTGGGGTTGGTATATATTGGATGCTTCCAATATAAATACAAAGAGAGCTTCCTCATTATCTTTTTTGTAGTTGCAAGTAATGCACACTGTATATGTACCCCAATTTTTTAACCAGTCCCCTGTTGATAGGCACTTAGATGTTTCCAGTCTTTACTGTTGCAAACATTTGACAGTAAATAACATTGTCATAAGTCATTTCGCATGTGTGCAAGTGTATCTGTGGGATAAATTCTGAGAAGGATTCCTGGGTTAAGGATGTATGCATTTGTAGTTTTGATGTGTAGAGCCAACTGCCCTCCAAAGAGGCTGTGCCAGTTTATAGTCCCACCAACAATGTATGTGTATGCCTGTTTTGCCAAAGCCTCATCCACAGAACTTGTTAATAAATTTTAATATATTTGCCAATTTAATAGGTGAAAAAAATGATACCTAATTTTAATTTTTTTATTATCTGTGAGATTGAACATCTTTTCATGTGTTTAAGAGCCATTTATGTTTCATTTTCCTTGAACTATCTGATCATATTATTTGCCCATTTTTCTATTATGTGTTCAGTTCTTACCGGGTTTTGATGCTTTTTATATCACTTTATTAATTTACTCATTTATTAAATATTTGCATGACTACCATGTGCTGGTAACTATTCTAGGTATTGGAGATATATCAGTGAACAATGAACAAAATGGACAAAAATCTCTGCCCTTATGAGCTTATTCTATTGTGAAGAAAGAGAGACATAAATTAAGTACGCAAATTACATGGTAAATTAGTAAGTGATAAGTACTGCACTGAAAAACAAAGTATGGAAGGAGAGGTACAGTTTAACTGGGTGGTCGGGGAAGGACTCATTGAGAAAGTAATACTTGAGCAAAACATGAAGGTGAAGGGAGCAAGCCATGAAAGTTATCTAGAGGAAAGGCACTGTAGGCAGAAAGGAAAAGCAAAGATAAGGGCCTGGGGTGGAAGTATACCTTGTATGTCAAGGAGTAATAAGAAGGCCAGTGTGGCTGGAGTCCAGTGAAGGAGAGTTGCGGCAGGAAATAAGAGCAGAGCGATGATAGTGGAGAGGCAAGTGGATTAGGGCTTGGTTGATCTTTGTAAGCACTTTTACGCTGAATGAAAGTGGCAAGCCATTGGAGAATTTTGAGCAGACTTCATCAGACTTATATTCTAATAGGACCAGTCTGCCTTTTGTGTTGAGACTAGACTAAAGGGGGATAAGAGGGGAGACAGGGTATTATAATAATCAAGGTGAGAGGGGTAGTGCTTTGAACTAGGGTTATAGTAGTAGCAGAAATGGTGACAAGTGGTTAAATTATGTATGTATTTTAATACAGACAGATCGAATATGTGGTGAGAGAGAGAAAGAGAACAAAGGAGAGAAGATTCACATATAACTCCAAGGCTTTGGACCAGAGTAACTGGAAGGATTGAGTTATAAGTAACTGAGGTGAAAGATTATGGGAAAATAAGTTTATTTCTGGTAGGTAGGGGAGGAGCAGTGTTAAGTTTGAGATTCCTGTTGGACAATATTCTTGGAGATATCCAAGAGACAGTTCGATACACTAGTTTGAAGTTCAAAGGGAGGTATGGGCTGGTGATGATAAATTTAAGAGTCTTCAGCATAGAGAAGGTGTTTAAAGTTGAGAGTACCAAATGAGAAGAGTAAGAATCAAGAACAGAACCCTGGAGTACTACAAGTTATAGAGCTTGAGAAGATGAAGATGAAACAGCAGACGAGAAGCAAGCAAAGTACAGGAGAGGCCAGTGAGGTAGGAGGAGAACCAAGAGAGTGTGGTATTCTAGAAGCCAAGTGAAGCCAGTGTTTCCAGGAGGCAGGAGTAGTCAACCATGGTAATGTTGCTGAGAGGTGTAGTAAGATAAGAACTCAGAATTGATCATTGATTTTAGCTATGTGGAGGTCATGGTGACATTGATCACAGTAGTTTTGGAGTAGTGGTAGGGAAACATTCCTGAATGGAATGGGTTTAAGAGAGAATGGGAGGAGAGGACTTAGAAATGCAAGAATTGGCTATTTTTTAGGAATTTTGATATAAAAGAGATGAGAAAAATGGGAACCTATCTGGACAGAGGTGCCAGGAGAGGGTTTTGTTAAGATTGGACAGAGTATAGTGTGTATGTCTCATATAGGAATAATATAGTGAGAGAAATTGGTGATATGAGAGAGATGGGGAAAGTGCTGGAGTAATGCTATTGAGTAGCTAAAGAAGATGGATTCTCATGCGCTGGTGGAGGAGATGACTGTAACCAGGAGCGTGGGCATTTGTTTCATTCACAGAAAGTAAAAGAAAGGTTCAGAAGCTGGTAGTTGGGTAGACATGAAGAAAACATGTGGAAATTCTCTTCTGATTGCTTCTGTTTTCTCAGTGAGGCCAGGCTCATTAACTTTGAGTGAGGGTGGGCAAGGAAACGTTGCAAGTGTGACTAGAAAGGTAAAGGTATGGAATAATCATTTCAGAGAATGAGAGGATTAGGGAAATGATGTGTAATTGCCAGGAAATATTATGACCAACTTAAAGTTAATTAACTTTATAAAATACGGAAATTAATCCTTTGACTATGATATGTTGTTGTTGTTGGGTACTATCAAGTTGGTTCCAAGTCATAGCAACCCTGTGTACAACAGAAGGAAAACACTGCCAGGTCTTGCGCCATCCTCATGATCCTTGCTGTGTTTGAGCCCATTGTTGCAGCCACTGTGTCAGTCTGTCTTCCCCTTTTTGCTGACCCTCTACTTCACGAAGCATGATGTCCTCCAAGGATTGGTCCCTCCTAATAACATGTCCAAAGTACATAAGAGGAAGTCTCACCATTTCTCTTCTAAGAAACATTCTGGCTGTATTTTTTCAAAGACAGATTTGTTTGTTCTTTTGACAGTCCGTGGTATATTCAGTATCCTTCACCAACACCATAATTCAAAAGCGTCAGTTCTTTGGTCTCCCTTATTCATTGTCCATCTTTCGCATGCATGTGAGGCAATTGAAAATACCACATAGTCCTCAGAGTGACACCTTTGCTTTTGAACACTTTGAAGAGGTTTTTTGCAGCACACTTGCCCAACGCAAAATGTCGTTTGATTTCTTGACTGCTGCATCCATGGGCATTGATTATGAATCCAAGTAAAATGTAATCCTTGACAACTTCAGTATTTTCTGCATTTATCATGATGGTGCTCATTGGTCGAGTTGTGAGGATTTTTGCTTTCTTTATGTTGAGGTGCATCCATACTGAAGGCTGTAGTCCTTGATCTTCAACAGGAAGTGCTTCAAGCAAGGTTGTGTCATCTGCATATCACAGGTTGTTAATGAGTCTTCCTCCAATCCTGATGCCTCTTTCTCCTTCATGGATATATCCAGCTTCTTGGATTATATGCTTAGCATAGAGATTGAATAAGAATGGTGAAAAGATTCAACCCTTACACACACTTTTCCTGATTTTATACCATGCAGTATTCCCATGTTCTGTTGGAACAGCTGCCTCTTGAGCTATGTACAGGTTCCTCGTGAACACAATTAAGTGTTCTGGAATTCCTGTTCTTTGCGATGGTACCCATAATTTATTATGATCCGCGCAGTCGAATGCCTTTGGATAGTGAATTACACATGGGTAAACATCTTTCTGGCATTCTCTGCTTTCAGCCAAAATCCATCTGACATCAGCAAAGATAATCCTTGTTCTACATGCTCTTCTGAATCCAGCTTGATTTTCTGGCAGTTTCCTGTGGATGTACTGCTGAAACCATCTTTTACTTGCATGTGATGTTAATGATAAACCAAACCAAACTGAACCAAACCCAGTGCTGTCGAGTCGATTCTGACTCAGCAACCCTATAGGACAAGGAGCACCTGGCGGATTCAAACTGCTGACCCTTTGGTTGGCAGCTATAGCACTTAACCACTATGCCACCACGGTTTCCAATGATATTGTTTGATAATTTCCACATTCCTTTGGTTCACCTTTCTTTAGAATGGGTACATATATGGATCTCTTTTAGTCAGTTGGGCAGGTAGCTATCTTCCAAATTTCTTGGCATAGAGTATGAGTGCTTCCTGCATTGCATCTGTTTGTTGAAACATCTCAGTTGGTATTCTGTCAGTTCCTGGAGATCTTGTATTTCACCAATGCATTCAGTGCAGCTTGTACTTCTTCCTTCAGTACCATCAGTTCTCGATCATATGCTACCTCCTGAAATGGTTGAATATCAGCCAGTTCTTTTTGGCACCGTGACTCTGTGCATTCTTTCCATCTTTTGATGCTTGCTGCATTGTTCTACATTTTGCCTATAGTATCCTACAATATTGCAACTTGAGACTTTTTTTTTTCCTTCATTTGTTTCACCTTGAGTAATGCCAAGCATGTTCTCCCCTTTTGGTTTTCTGACTCCAGATGTTTGCACATTTCATTATAATACTTTGTCTTTTCGATGCCCTTTGAAATCTTCTGTTCAGCTCTTTTACTTTATCATTTTTTCCTTTTGCTTTAGCTACTCTGGAGCCCTGGTGGTGCAGTGGTTAAGAGCTTGGCTGTGAAGCAAAAGGTTGGCGGTTTAAGTCTACCAGCGGCTCCTTGGAAACACTATGGTGCAGTTCTCCCCTGTCCTATAGAGTGGCTATGAGTTGGATTTGACTTGACAGCATTGTTTGGCTCAGTTTTGTTAGCTACTCTATGTTCAAGAGCAAGCTTCAGAGCTTCTTTTGACATCTGTTTTGGTCTTTTCTTTCTTTCCTGTCCCTTTAGTGACCTTTTGATTTCTTCATATCTGTTGACCTTGTTGTCATCCCACAACTCGTCTGATTTTCAGTCATTATCGTTCAGTGCGTCAGATCTGTTCTTGAGATGGTCTCGAAATTCAGGCAGGATATACTCAAGGTTGTACTTTGATTCTTGTGGACTTGTTTGAATTTTCCTCAGCTTCAGCTTGAACTTGCATATGAGCAATTGATGGTCTATTCCGCCCCTGGCCTTGTTCTGACTGATGATATTGAGCTTCTCCACAGTCTTGTTCCACAGATGTAGTCAGTTTGATTCCTGTGTATTTCATCTGGTGAAATCCATGTGTATAGCTGCCATTTATGTGGTTGAAAAAAAGTATTTGCAGTGAACAAGCCATCAGTCTTGCAAAATTCTATCATGTGATCTCCGGCATTGTTTCTCTTACCAATACCTTATTTTCCGACGACTGGTCCTTCTTCTTTGTTTTCAAATTTTGCATTCCAATGCTAATAATTAATCATTGCATCTTGCTTGCATTTTTGACCAATTTCAAGACTGCAGAAATTGGTAAAAATCTTCAATTTCTTCATCTTTGGCATTAGTAGTTCGTGCATAAATTTGAATAATAGTCGTAGTAACCAGTCTTCCTTGTAGGTGTATGGGTATTATCCTGTCACTGACAGTGTTGTACTTCAGGATAAATTTTGAAATGTTCTTTTTGACAATAAATAGCTATAATAACAATAAAAATTGGGGAACTGATAGACAGTTGTAAGTATTGACTTTTCTACATAGGCATAGGAGGAAATGGAATGTATGGCTAATTCCCTCCGTATATAACTGCCCCCTTTGCCATGAGACCAGAAGAACTGGATGATGTCTGCCTACCATTAGTGAACATTTGATCAAAGATTGTGCAGAAGAATCATGATCAAAAGAGGAAAAATGCAGAATAGAGTTTCAAATTCTAATGGAATTCAGTAGAGTTCAGATTTTTTGGAGCCGTGGAGGCTGAATGAGCCCCTGAAATTATTGCCCTGAGATAATCTTTAAACATTAAACAAAAAATGTCCCCTGAAGTCTTCTTAAAACCAAACAGTAGTTTAGCTTAACTCGTAAAGGATGTCTGCATTGTGCCTCTTTAAGATTTATCCATACGGGATCGAATTTGACAAAACAACTCCAAAGATTAGATGGAGAACTTAGGGGCATTGAGTTTACGTTAATGGGGGAGGAGGACTTCAGAAAAGGAGGATGAAAATGGCTGCACAGCTTGAAGAATGTAATCAGTGCCACTGAATTGTACATGTAGAAATTGTTGACTTGGTGTATGTTCTGCTGTGTATATTCTCAGCAACAAAAATAAAATAAAACAACAGATGAAATAACGGCATCACTTACCATCACTATCATTTTCATAAAGGAAACCTCAATTTATACCAAGAAATTATAGCAATCAGAATCTGAGAATAATGAACTTTTGGCAATTTTACAGCGACTTATATTTTTTATATGTATGTGCGTTTTTTTGTATACACCAGTATACATTCTCTTACTTTTCACAATTTAGTCATGGAAAACTCCATCTGGTACTATTGTTTGGGAACCACTGGATTATATTGCCTATTACTTTAGTTGAATACATAGTTTTTTGCCCACCTTAGAAGTTAGCCAACAAGAGAGTACATCAGATAGCCCGCACAAACCACAGCCTCGTTTAGCCTGAGACCAGAAGAACTAGATGGTGCCTGGCCACCACTACCGACTGTTCTGACCAGGGACACAATAGAAGGTCCCAGATAGAATGGAAGAAAGATGTAGAACAAAACTCAAATTCCTAAAAAAGGCCAGCCTTACTGGACCAGTAGAGACTAGAGGAACCCCTGGGACTGTGGCTCTAAGATACCCTTTTAACTTAGAACTAAAGCTGCTCTCGGAGGTCGCCCTTTACCTAAATAATAGATTTGCGTATAAAATTAATAATATCACCCGTGAGTACTGTGCTCGCATAAATAATCAACTGTATGAGACCGAACGGCCAACATTTACCCTACAGCAAAGATGAGATGGTAAAGAGGGGCAGGAAGCTAGATTAATGGAAACAGAACAAACAGAATGGAAATGATGAGAATGCTGACACATTGTGAAAAATGTAACCAATGTCATAAACAATTTGTATAAAAATTGTTAAACAGGAACTTAATTTGCTGTGTAAACTTTAAAACACAATAAAATATTATTTAAAAACAGTACATTGGAGTAGTTCAGGACTTTGCAGAAAATGGACATATAGCTCCAGACCATTCAAAATTTAAAAGCAATCCTTTCCCATTTCATGAACCTACATTTCATTATTCAGTGAGTGAAGTAGAAGAGGTTGATTTTTTTTTTTTTTTTGAATCGGAATGTCAGTTTGTTAATTTCCGATTAGAGATGGGTTAGGAGGTGGGCAACAAGAAGATTCACCTTTCAGAATATTTGTTTCTTTTATTCCTTCTGTTTTCCTGTTCTGTACTCTCACTTTGAGCTGCTGAAATGGAACAGGGCTGGCAAAAGAACTTTCTTTCTGTGGACTACGGCACTCGATATGCTTAATAACCAGGGAAAATTTTGTTTATGAGGAAGCTTTGTGCACCCCATGTGCCTGACTTCAAACCTGAATACAAGCCAGAAAACTTGCTGTCTCTGTTTTCCATTAGTGAAACATCTCTCTTTCTTTCTTGTGTCCTTGCTACTTCTGGGAGCCTGGAATTCCCCAGCTGTAACAGCACTTCAGCAGTTGCAGAGAAGAAAGTGGTTTAATGATTTGTTCTCCAGTTCTGGACACATAGTAGGCATTCAGTGCAGTCAAAGCACTGGAGGAGGTAGACCAACAGAAAGAGAAATGAGTGGTATGTGAAGAGAATGCTATCGGTTACCACTGGAGAACTGAGTGCTGAAACTGTGGACTGAAGCGCAGCCTGAGAGGGATTCCAAGATGAATTTCCCACAGGTTATCCTCTATCTTTGAAATACTTAGGGCATCAAAGTTTTTCCGCATTTGTCCAGTAGATAAATACAGTGTGTGAGAATAAGTAGGAAACATAAATGTACAGACAATACTGATTAAAGGAGTTAAGTCACATCAACACTGCTCTAGGTCTAGAGAGTTAAAAAGAGTTGGGGGTATCTCCCAGAAAAGGATGTGTGTGTGTGTGTGCGCGCGTGTGCATGTATGTATGTGTGTGTGTATGTACACATACACATGCATGTCTGTACGCTTGTGTTTGCTTGAACAAGACTGGTTTTTAAAATTCTGGCTTTATATTTATAGAATAAAAGAAATTGGCATATTCCCTCTTGAGTGTAATAGACACCTTTCTCTTTCTAGCTTTGCAGTGATGCATTCTAGTTCCATTAGGGCGTCTTAAACAAAAATTCACTTGAGCACATACACCACAGACTCAGTTTGTATTGGTCTCAGAGTTAATGTTAATTTTATTCAAATGGCCACAGGCCTGCCTATAAAATCATTTTTTCTCTTTTTTAATTATTTTTCTTTGTTACTTTTTAGGTCACTGAGAAAAATCAAAGTAAAATATAAATAAACTAATGATTTAGACATACTTCAAAATCTTTCTAAAAACTGATAAGATCCTTGTATTCTTCTGCTTTAACTATGCTATCATATTTACAACTTATGATGTATGTATGTATAACTAAATATATAATTTCCATTCTATACAGAAGCAGAAGAGAAATTATGCTAAAATAGCATTAATCCTGATGTATTCAAGCATACTACAAATGTTAAGGTAGTCATTTTGACCTTCTGTTCTGCAAGTAGAAATAGAGGTCTTTAGTAGATTAACACATCATTAAAATATAGTATTTTTGCTTTAATCCGTCTTTCTTTAGGTTAATATTTGTAATTTATAACTTAATTTACATTATGATGTGGTTCAAGCTATACATGAAGCACATGTGTCGTGTGCATGTTTATTTATTGCGAAGTACTTGGTGGAGGTGATTTCCATATTACATTTTATGTTTTCTGTTAGGCCTTATAAAAACTCCTCATTGAAGCTAAACAATAAAATAGACTGGTTGAGTCTGCATGTATTGTAACTGATATAGGCAGTCAGTTCACAGAGTCCTGAGTGGACCTTGTTTCCTGGACATGAGACATTCCTCTAACATCATCTGACGTCACTTTGCAGTAGCAACACAAGAATAAGTAAAAACAAAGTTTGAATTTATTTATTGTTTGAAAAGTAATGATTAGTCTGGTTAGAAAGTGGAGATTAGTTCATTTGGAGAGTAGTAGAAAATATAATTCACATAATATATGTTAGATGCTTGCTAGGTACTAGAGATACAAGGATGACTAAAACATAAGATACAAAAGGTGAAATTCAAAAGCATGTAAACAAGAGACAATATGATTTAAAAAAATTCACAAAACTTGATAATAAAAAGAAAGAGAAAATCAAAGATAACATGACAATGTTGAGTACGAGGCCAGTAGCAGAAACAGGAAAGCTGGAAAGGGGAACCTTTGTGAGGCAAGATGGTCAGCTTAATTTCCACAATGGGAGACCTTTATCCTTTGTGCTTTATTCTTACGCTAAAGCTGAATGTTGTTCTTCAGGTACCTCTAACTACCAGTCACAGAGTTAAAGCTGACTTATGAAATCTGCAAAAAAGAACTTTCTAGAGAGTTGTAAAAATAATTCAAGTAACAAGGTCTATGGCATTTAGTTTTTAAATCTTTCATATCTTGGAAATAATACTTGTGTTTTGATTCCAACTACTTAATGCCTTTTCTTCACATTGTACTTTCTTAGTATGGGGTCATAACTTTACGGTAACGGTAGATCTCATCCTAAACTGTATTATAGGGAAGTTTTTTTCTTTGGCAGATGGGAGATTCTTTGGTCAGAGAGACCTACGAAGGTGAATGCTTCCCAGGCTCGCCAGTTTAAACCTTGTATTAAACAGATAAATTTTCCCACAAATCTCATACGGCTGGAAGTAAATAGCTCTCTTCTGGATTATTACACTGAATTAGATGCGGTTGTGCTACATGGTATGAAGGACAAACCAGTGCTTTCTCTCAAGACTTTACTTATTGACATGAATGATCTAGAAGATGATGATTATGAAGAAAAGGATGATTGTGGAATGGACAGTCTTAACAAAAAGTTTAGCAGTGCTACCCTCAGGGAAGGGCCAAATAATGGATATTTTGATAAACTACCTTATGAGGTAAGCAAAAAATATTTAGTAGCAATATTGGACATAACAGTATAGGTTTTTAACTGTTTAGATATTCATGGTCATTTTGCTAGATATTAAAGGAGTAGAAGCATTGATATGGTACACATAACCTGATATACACTACTATATTTTGATTTTTGAAAAACAAGACAAAATTATGTTAAGTAATTTCACCTCTTTTGTTTTAGATTGACTTTAATAATTCTGGATGTACTACTAAATATATGTTATTGTATCACTAACAATAAGGAGTCCCTGGGTGGTGCAAACAAGTAAGGGCTTGACTACTAGCCAAAAGGTTGGTGATTCAAACCCCACCCAGAGGGACCTTGAATGACAGGCCTGGAGATCTGCTTTTGAAAGGTTACGGCCTTGAAAACCCGATGAAGCAGCTCTACTCAGCACACATGGGGTCACTATAACTTGTGGAATCGACTGGACAGGAACTAACAACAGCAATTAACAATAATCAATACAAGTAAACCAGTAGTAAATTATACTCATTCATAATTATATAAATGTAGACAATATGTGCTCAACTGAGTACATTTATGTTACAGATGATTTGCTGTTAAAATTAAGAGAATTAATGACATTGTGAGAAGAATGCTTATTCCACTTAGTAGTCCACGGTTTCTTCAAGCTTCGTTTATTCTTCTATACTGACTCTGTTCTATATTCTTATCACTAACTATACTTTTTGGTCTCGGCAGACAGAGTCACTTTACTTAGAAATATTTTTTTGTGTCTAATTTGAAGCTCTGTTTTCAGTATGTCTCTACAAGGACACTCTGCAATATATTTCTCATCCCTGGCTCCCATGCATTAAATACCAGTAGCATATCAGTCATGTGACAACCAAAACCTCTCCCCACATGTTTCCAAATACCGCATGGAATTGGGGCAGGGCTGTCCCTTGCTGAGGACTGCTGTATGTGGTTACAAATAATCAAATTTCTTTTTAAGAAAAATTTACTCTTAGATTTTAACCAGTTCAGACTA
Organism: Loxodonta africana; assembly: GCF_030014295.1. Lineage (NCBI taxonomy): Eukaryota > Metazoa > Chordata > Mammalia > Proboscidea > Elephantidae > Loxodonta > Loxodonta africana. The sequence goes on along the minus strand of NC_087342.1, from coordinate 161,872,992 downwards.
TCCCCCTTCCAAATTGGTGGGTATTTCAGGTTTCATTGTAATAACATAAGTAGCTTAACTTTCATGGGACAATAAGACACCTTTGAATGCCAAACAGTATTAATAACTATAATGTCTGTACAACATTTTACAGTTTACATCCTGTGAAGTAGCTAAAGTTGCCACATAAAGATGAATTTAAGAGCCCAAGGTAATTCAGTCAGTCAGCCTTGGAAGTAAGATCCAAGCCAGGACTTCTATTTCATGTCTTGTGTTATGGAAAGGAAGCTTCACAGATTGGGTAAGAGCCTTCTGGCCTTTAATGGTGAAGATGGAGGAAAGATGAAGGAAGAGTTGAGTTGGGGAGAGAGAAGACCATGGGGTATTGACAGTATTGTTGGTAAATGGAGAATAGACCAGCAGGAGGTCAGGGTGAGAGGCAGGAACATGTTAGAAAGCTAGTACAATAATTCAGGCAGGAATTGATGAAGCCTGGGAAATAGGAAGGTTTGGGGAGGAGATGAGGTGAGAGGAACATCCAGAGTCTCAGAAGGTACACATCAAAACAAACTACCGAATGTGGGGATGAAGCAGGAAATGAGAGGGACTTTTAGGTTTCCAGTTGGAATGACTCAGTGGATAAATGTGCCATTAATCATAAAACTGGCATTAGTGTGTGAGTGTGGAAAAGACACATTGACTTTGAGGTCCCTGTGATTTATCAAAGCAGACTTGCTGTTGAGGACAGTAGATAGTTGCCATTTGAGTTTGAAACTCAGGAAGATGTTCTAATTTAGATCTGAGTGAATCTACTCAAAAGAGGGAAAGGGAACCAGGGTAGGTGAAATTTATCAGTAAAACTCTAGAGTGAAACTAAAGGGTTAAGAATGGAATTCTGACTTCTGAGGGTCACACAGAAGAAGATTGGAGAGTCTTAAGAGCAAAGTGTTGTGAAGCTAAGAAAGTACATAAAACATAAAAAGGATATTGACTGCTTCAGAGAACTAAGAAGCAGGGCTTCGAATTTGTTTTGGTTCCTAGGAAGTTATACATGAGAATCACCTGGAGATCTTGTTAAAGTATAGATTCTGATTCAGTATATCTTGGGTGGAAATGCAAATTCTTAGCAGGGATTCAAACTGGAACAAACTGGTCCAAAACCCTGGTTAGAAGTGCCCACATTTGGAGATCACTGATGGCCCTTTACCATGATCAGTTCAATGGAGGCTAACCATATGGTAAAGGATGAGACAACCTGACCATACTTGGTTAAAACATTAAGAGGGGAGGAAGCAGAGCCAAGAAGTGTTTACATTCTGCGTATGAGCAGAAAAAATACTTCTGGTAACATACTACAATTATGGGCTGAAACATGGATAAGGCTCTCCACCAATAATGAATAATTCATGGCATCCTGGCTAATAATCTGTCACTTTGTGCCACACTCAAAAAAGAGCATATCAAAATAAGGGAGAGTAGGAAATTAGTATAGGTAGGATCTACCCTAATTTACTTTATGAAGAGAAAGAGATAGGGGTGAGTGAAGGAGGGTGTGCAGGGGGAAAGGTTTATGTTTGGATGCAGGCTAGGAGAGATTTCAGCATGTTTATATGTTGAAGAAAAGGACCCAGTAGGGAGAGAAAGCTTGAAATACATGTGAGGGATTTAATTTATACAAGTACTGTATAAGAAACCAGGAGACAGAATCAGTAGTTACAGAAGAAGGTGTAAAGAATACCATGTAAAGAGTTAATGCTGCAAAACACTGAATGAATGATCACAGTGAATAAAAAGAGAAACTCTTATAAAAAAAGGCAATTTGAAGGTAACCCAAATTATTTAAATAAAAAAAAAAATATGTCAAATGATATAATTTTTCCACAGTTGAAAATAATTGTGTGAGTAGAGTTTTGGTAGTCCTTCCCAACACATCACATCCTGTATTCATTATGGTATCAAATGGTACTTTATGCTAGGATACGCCCATATAAAAACACATTTTGACAGATGGTAGATTCTAGATGAGTAATAATTAATGGGTATTAATTTTTTTTTTTAATGTAGGTATGAAACCTGTTACCTTTTATTTAATCGTCCTCTCAGTGATTTTTCATTACTTTTTCTATTTTGGTATTTGCCTAACATGTAATATTAAGTATCATAGAATGTTTTCACACAGTATACATCTTTTAATATAGTAACTTTTTGGAACCATGCCAGAAGTTGCTAGGGATTGTTTAAATTACAGATCATCTGGAAAGAGTAAATAGTTTATCCTCTGGTGCAGGGATATATCTAATTTTAGTGCCTCTTCGCATTGATTGCTTAAAAATTCTGCGGAAATAACTTATAGTATTGTAGTTAAAACAATAAAATTTTAATTCATTCTACAAAAATTTACGGTTGCCAAGCTCAGGTGGTTCATAGGTTCTTTCAAACATTTAAGGAATGTATAATTCCTATATTATTTAAACTCTTTCATAGCATAAAGAAAAAGGGAAGTTGTCAACCTTTTTATGAAGCCAGTGTAAACACTAATTAAGATAGCACACAAAAAAGAAAATTACAGACCAGTTTTACTTATGAATATTAATACGAACATCTTAAATAAAATAACAGCAAATAAAATTGTTTTAAAAGAATAATAAGATGAAATAATCCAGAATTTATACCTGGAATTGATGTTGTTTTCATGTTAGGGAATCTATTTATATAATAATACTATAGTGCTAAGTCAAAGGAAGAAATCCTACAGCCATCTCAGTAGATGTATAAAATTGCTTGACAAATAACAACTAGATAGATATCCAGATTTTTATCCATTTATGATTTAAAAAAAATGCTTTATGAGCGTATCTATTAGTTGTTTACCACCCAGGAAAATTCTGGAAAAGGAGAGCAATAGAAAGGGCACTAGCCCCTGTCAGATATTATGAAGCTCCAGTATTGATATTTGTGAGTTGACAGTGAAGATAGATTCTAATTTGCAACCAAACAATTCAATGCATTCCAACACCTAAACTTTTAAAAGTTGAACACAGTGCATATTTATTTGACTTAGAAAGCTATTGATAGGGAAGAAATCATGGAGAAATAAACAGAGAATCCAGAAACAGATCAACAAGAAAAAAGGGAACATTTGCAGCTTACTTGGCAAAAAGATAATTTCTATAATTAAAAAAAAAAAAAAAGCAAATAAAAACAACTGTGTCATGCTGGGGTTGTTTTGGGTTTTTTTGTTTTTGTTTTGCCTTTCAGAATGGCAAAATTTAAAGGCTTGATATCAGTGGTGCCTAGGATATAGGTGGATGGATACTTTTATACATTACTCATGGGTACATAAATTGGGTGAAAAAACATTCTGAATGGCAGTTTTGCATGTATATTAAATCTTTTAAATGCATGGCATTTATACCAAGAATATATTGGAGAAGGTTTTGAAGGTGTGCATATATACATACATACATAATACAATGATATTGCAACATTATTTGCAACAGGAAAAAGAACAGACAATGTTATAAAATAGAAAGGGTGAATCTGTGCAGATACAGGATGATTTACAAGATACATCGTTAAATGAGAAAAGCAAGGTACAGAACAGCGTATATGGTATCATTAACTTTTAGTGCAGATCCAAGAGTAGAATTTCTTACACATTTGTAAGGGAGAGTAAAAACTGTCGACAGTGGTTATCTCTGGGGAGAGAGGCTGGTAGACGGAGAGTAGAAAAGGAGAAACTTCTCATTTTATACCTTTCTTAAATGTTTGGGTTTTTAATTTTTTACCTGTATTTTTTTTGTTTGTACAGTATTTTATAGGTCAGTAGGGTTATCTGAATAATGAGATTATGGGATAATTTTTAATTTAATTTCTTGTATTTCCCTGTTTTAAAGCATACACCAACACACACACACACACCTTAATGTTATTTGTTAAAAGCCTAGTTCAAATGTTAATAGCAAAAGTAGCCCAAACGTTATATATTCAAGATTTATGTTAGTCAGTCTATTAGAAACGTTGTTTAAACATATTTTAAAGAACATTTTGTGGTCATCCTTTATTCCGTAAAATTTTGGCCTACAACAGTGAAATTCTGACCAGAAATTAACACTGAGCCTAGATGGTGAAATAGTTTGAAGAAAAATCTTTAGGTTAAAGGACATATTTATAAAACAGAAATTATAGCTAGATTAAATATACCCACTGCCATCGAGTCAATTCTGACTCATAGTGGCCCTACAGGACAGAGTAGAACTGCCCCACAGGGTTTCCAAGGAGCGCCTGGCAGATTTGAACTGCTGACCTTTTGGTTAGCAGCTGTAGCACTTAACCACTACGCCACCAGGGTTTCCAGATTAAAGATACAGCAGTAAGTAAAAAACTCAACTGCCTCTCTTTTTTTTGCCACTTAACAAATATTTGATCTCTTTTTTCCTTTGTGTTTTATTTTTGGTTCAGAATAATATATTTAGCAATAGTTCTTTGAAAACTAGAAGCTTTTAACTTCTTACCCATTAAGAAAAACATCTTGGACTAGTTCAAGGAGGCAATTTTAATTAGAGGTAAAAATCGTTCTAATTACACCTCCTTAATGCTCTTTGTACCTGTTTGCTACTCCACCGTCACTGCCAACTGCATTTTCTCTTTCTTGGAATTTTGCAATCATCCCCTGGCTGGCTTTTCATCCTGCTTTCGTACCTCCAGTAGTGCCCCTGCAGTAATTTTTCTAAAACACAAATCTGACCTTATCAGTCTGCAGCGTGAATCCCTTCAAGGCTCCTCATTGCCCTTTGTAACCCAGTCCCTTGCCATTAGTCCTGCCTTTCATCTGGATACCCCTCCACCTTTTAAAAGTGAGCCTTCCTGGCACAAGTGCACTTTCACTTTGGGGTCTGATCTGTGTTTTGTGTGGGCTCCAGTAGCATTCTGTGTTTCTCTCCATCAAAACTGTTACAGCAAATCATTGTAATAACCAGCCCCGCTGTGCTCTAAGCAGTGAGAGTAGGGATTCCTTTCTCACCAGTATCTGGCATAGTAAAAAAAAAACGTTCACTAAATACAGAGTCTATAAAATATTGTATTATTCAACAGATTATCTTCCAAGATACATGTTTGTACCCTAAGAAAATGGGTAGTCAACACAAGCTGAGTATACTTCAAACAATTTGAAATGTAATATAGTCTTATACATGTATGATTTCTTTGCATTTGGATAATTATGTTGAATGTTGATTTATTTTCTATGTGAAAATATTTTTATAAAATATATAATAGTGTTCTTTATTATTTTTATATGCTTAGTAAAATGATACTTGTTGTTTTTCAGTCTTGATAATATTGGTTTCTCTGTTTTATATAGCTCATTCAACTGATTCTGAATCATCTTACACTACCAGACCTGTGCAGATTAGCCCAGACTTGCAAGCTACTGAACCAGCATTGCTGTGATCCTCTACAATACATCCACCTCAATTTGCAGCCGTACTGGGCAAAACTAAATGACACGTCTTTGGAATTTCTACAGGCTCGCTGCACTCTTGTCCAGTGGCTTAATTTATCTTGGACGGGCAACAGGGGCTTCATCTCTGTTTCAGGATTTAGCAGGTTAGTGCAAAGCCTTGATGAGATTGTTTCACCGTCAGGCTATATTTCCTGTGTTTTCACAGAAGTTTGAAATTATATGCCATATACTTCAAAGATATAAAATAAAGAAGAAATACATTTTGTGTATTATTCTGTTCTGAATACTGGTGCTCATAAAAATGAATGAGCTTTACCATCCCCTTTAGCCAAACTTCATAATAATATGAAGGGAAACTATGTGCTTTACCTCAAATTTTTCAAATCTTATGTAACTTTCAACAGAATTTTTTTTTTTCCTTTCTGGTATTTTCAGCACAGATGATTAACACATCTTAAAAAGTATTTCCAAATCAAAATCTACCTCTCTAATGTGATTTGTCAGAAATGGAAAACAATTTATTATAGAACATTTTTAATTAAATCTTAATTACGTGTGCAATACATCACCCAAATTTAGAAGCTCATTTAAACTAATTATGTTGAAAATGCAATTGCATGCTAAACAGGGGACCACACTTGCAGACCTGCCCAGGTGTTTTTGCTCCTTTCTATTTAAGCATTTCGTTTCCTTACTATTAAATGTCACCTGTTAAACATTTGAAAGCTTGCACAAGTGCATACTCATTTAGTAATGCCATAATAATTTTTCTTATGTACAAACAGGCGTTTTTCTCTTCATGATGGTTGTTCTCATTGTAGGTTACAGTATAGTCCCATCATTTTCATTCAGTTAAGTAATGAAAGAGTAGAAACTTTGGGGAAAATTACCTGTTATTTTTGATTAGTAAGTAATCTTTTACCCTGTTTCTAAAATCTAAAACTGAACTACAAATATCCCTGTACACATCCCCAGTTGACTACATTCTTGGACAGTGGTTTATAAATTAGAAATTTGTATATTGGGCCTTGCTTCCCCTTCACTCAGATTTCAAAAATAAAGATGTGGTTCCAGAAATAAATATCTGATTCCACTAGATTCGGATGAAGTAATAATGTTTAAAATAGTAACAGTGTGTTCAAAATGCTAACAGTGATTGTTTATGCATCAAAGTAAAACATAAACACATGCAGTAACGGTTGGCAGTACATAGTGAAACCATGAATGCACTGGATTTTCTTCTACCGGATAGAGGTTAGGGGAAAGGGTTCTTAGATAAAACATTATGGTATTGTGGGTCAGAAAGTCAAACGATTTTATAAAATGTTATATGTACAAAATTGTTTTTGGTTATGTAAATTTGCTTAACAGGGGATATCTGGAGAAAAAAATACAGCTTACATAGTCCTTCCTACTTCCTCCTGCCACAGCTCACATACTTCATCTGCACGTTTCCTCTGCTAATAGGACCAGGAAGAACTGAAGCTAATGATCATTGTGGGTATTTAGTGCATATAGCATCAGTCATAAACCAAGGCTAACTGAATACAAGAACAGATAGAACAACTGGTGTCAGTATACATTATTTTACATTATGAGGACCTTTAGGGTATTTTAGTTATCCTCATAGCTCTTCAGACAATGTTTTTCACTATTAGGAATTTATAAAGTGTTTGTTTTCACCCTTTGTGTGCAAGGTATTGTCGACCATGTAAAGAGGTATATGTGGTACATAGTTCCTGCCTCCAGGCTACAGAGAATATAAAGATAAATACATAAACATATCCTTTATATATATGTAAATAACAGGATAGCAACTAACGAGTATAGACATTAAAGAAAACATAGGGAGTGAATGGCCGAAGTCCAGCTTCATTGATCAAGTACTGCATATGACTATGATATAATGAGTCAAATGTAAATGCAATATTAACTCAATTTTTTAAAATTCTGTGTAGCCCGTTCTGGTGTATGAGAAGCAGCATCCGTTTGCAGAAGAAAACTTAGCAATGCTGTGTTTTAAATTTTAGACTGATAATGGATAAGATCCTTTACAAGGTTAGAGATTCAGTCTCCTTCCTTACCAGCAATTTCTCTTCCATTATCAATTCACCCAGGGTAGTTGCTGTGGGGCTGTTTGAATAACCACAAAAGTGCATACATTAAGTTCTTCATGTTTTACTGTAGTATTTCAGCCAATAAAGCCACAAATCTTGATAGCGTTCCTTTAAGCATAGTCACTGTTCCCATTAAGAAAAAAATTTTAAATAACGGGAAGAGATTCTTTTGGGGGAAGGGGAGTATTGAAGTTTTGCCGACTGATTGCTGTTGGCCCCCTTGACTTGACTGCTGAATTGATAGTCATTATGGCTTGTAGGCAGCATTCCCAGAATAAACAATAAATATTCATAACTTGATTATTAATGAATAATCTATGAATAAGTATGGTCTATTTATGCTCATTACTGTGAAGAAGACTTATTTATACTTTAAAGAAGAAAAGTGTATTTTTAAACTAGAGACCAATGACAATGAGCTGCTTTTTTAGCAAGTCTCTGGGAAAAAGTTTGATATAATTTATTTTTATTGCCTAAAAACTTTATTCCCACATGTTAAAACTGTTTAACTGGATTTTAAAGTTTTTTTTTTTTAGGAATTTGTAGTATTCAGGATAGTAGGGAAATCAGTTAAATTGGAATAATGAGAACTTAACACTTTTAATCAGTTATTAAAATCCTATCTACAGATTTGTGATTTGCAACTTCGAGTACTGCTCACGCATATCATTACTCATTAAAATCACATCTAATATAACTACTTTCCTTTTCTAATATGGCTCCCTAAAGTCTTGGATATCTCTTTGCCTCCCTGCCTATTTGTGCTTTGGGGCTAATGACATCATTCAGATGTTCAAAAAGCCTTGGGTTCATTTTCCTGCTACCATTTTTTTTTTCAGTTACCCAAACTAATCATCTTGATCTCCACCTCAGTTATACATGGGTTTTCACCTCTAACCTCTCTTCTTGTTGTAAGTAGCATATATTCATTCCTTCAGAAGACATTCTTGGGGATTTTAAATGCAAGAAGTTTAATAGATGTTTTGACGCAGAGCTTCCGTTTTATGGTCCAAAAAGCTTATTGCCCATTCATAGATTTGTATTTTCGGTTGTCTGCCTTTGTTTTTTACAGTTGTCTTTTTTGGCCTGCCAACTTCTAGAGAGTAGAGATAATTTTAAGACTTTCTTTCCCCTTCCTTCTACCATTGCTAGATAGTACCATACACAGCTAAGCAGGAAGTTTTGTTTTTAATGGCTTTATTTTGTATCAGATATATTAAATAATGTTCTAAATTATTTGAGATTAAAATTATCTGAAATACACTTTTTATAAAACTCATTGAGGGTCAGCTAACACAACATAAGATTAGAAATCAGAAAGATGGATCTTTATACTTAATTTTCTCCTTACCTTTATACTTCAGGCCTGTTGTGAGGATTAGTGCCTTTTATTTTGTGATGAGTAAACTCAGATTAAATCGTTCATTCATGTGATGTTAATTATTTTAGGATACAAGTTACCATTTTGTAAATTACTTCTTATGTACTTGTATTACTGTGGACAAATTAATTCACCTCATAAGAATAAGCAGTTTATTTCTCTCTCCAGAGACTCCCTTTTTTCATAGCAGGAGACCTAGTTTGGGATTGTTTATGTGAACTTTGGTCTTCTCATAATACCATCAATATCAAGAAATACTTTATGAGAATTCACATGGAATGAATAGGCTGAAGGAAATGAAGAAGCTGTCATTCTCCTTTTAAGTGACAGATATCACAGTTGAGATGAATAAAAAGATGATAAAGACAAAAACATATATGTAATTATGCATTAAAAAAAAAAACTTACATGAAGAGAATTTAAAAAAAGAAACAAGGGTTGAGTCCAGCTAATAGAGTTTGTTGCTACTTCAGCCTCCATGGGATGGAGATGTTTAGGAAGAGAGTATAGGGATATTGAACAAATGATCTGTTCAGAGTAGAAATATGCACTATAGGAATCTTTGAGAGACAGAGTCAGAAAGGTAGTATAGGCATGATCATTGTGTTTATTGTGCTTTCAGATTCTACCATTGGTTAAATCAACCTGGCAAATTTTTCACTGCCTTGGTAATAGTTGGCTTTCTGGTGATTATTTTGATATCACTCTATAATTCTTTGGAGGTGAAAAGTTCACTGATGAGAGAAAAGAGATATCAAGGCATTCTAAATTCAAATATCTTAAAAAAGTAAAACAAAGTGCTTTGCCACATAAGGAAGACCTTAAAACGGTAAGGTGCCTACAGATTTTAATAATAAGAGCGTTAATATATTCATTTAACTTTTATAATCTGCAAATGATTTTAGATGTGTCAAACAAAAATAGGATAGCCTTTAATACTGTGAAACCCTACGTCCATTTCTGGATTGCTATCTTACGAGTAATGAAGAATCCCTACAATTGCTATATATTCTCAAAGTTAGGTAAAAATAGGAATTTCATCTTATTTTGAGGGAGATAGGATTCCCAATAACCACAGGATTTTGAGCAGAAGAGCGACCTGACATCCTTTGAATTTTAATAGGATTACTCTGGCTCCTGTTTGAAAAATAGACTGAAGGAGGAACAGAGACAGCAATAGGGGACCATTAGGGCATCACTGCAATAATCAGGGACGAGAGAATGGAGCACAGGGTCCAGGTGAAAAACCCCCAAGTCACTAGAACTTAGTAGTTTCAATAATAGAGGAAAATTAAATCCACTAGGTGAATTTTCATAATTGTAAGATTCATTCAACGAAAGCTCATCACATGTTTGTTATGTGCCTGACATTGTGATAAATACTGGGTATACTAATAATCTATTTAAAACACCAAAGGATTTGAGGCAGCTTATAAAACCCAATATAAGAAAATTAATAAGAATATTGAGATTAAAAGGAAATAATGATTGGAAAATAAGTGATGCTACAGTACAATTTAGCATATAGAGTTGTCAGATCCAGGCATGTCATAATTTATTATATACTTGGCTACCTACATGGCACAAACAGTTTGTACTTGACTGCTAACCTAAAGGTTGGCCATTTGAACCCACCCAGTGGCACCATGGAAGAAAAGTCCCAGCAATCGCTTCCATGATTACAACCAAGAAACCCCTAGGAAGCAGGTCTACTCTATAACACATGGGATTGCCATGAGTTAGAATCAATGCGATGGCAACAAAAACAACCTCTGAAATAGATCCAGAATCTGAGTACATACGACCACATCTACTGCTATCACCTGGACACTGTGTTCCATCCTCTCTTCCCTGATTATTGGAGTGATGCCCTAATGGTCCCCTGTTGTTGTCTCTGTTCCCCCTTCAGTCTGTTTTTCAAACAGGAGCCGGAGTAATCCTATTAAAACTCAAAGGATGTCAGGTCACGCTTCTGCTCAAAACCTTGTGGTTATTGGGAATCCTATCTCCCTCAAAATAAAAGCCAAAGTCTTTATAGTGATACACACTATATGAGCTGTACCCCCCGCCCCCACCTACTCCTCATCTCCCCCTCACTGCATGCCTCCTCCTTACTGTTCCTCACTCTATGTGTTATCCAGCCCCAGAGACAATTTGCTTGCCCTTCTGGAATGCACTTCCTCTAGCTATCTCCCTAACTCACTCCCTCACTTCCTTCCTTTAAGTTTTTGTTCACCTTAGTGAGGCTTCTCTGACCACCCTGTATACGCTTGACACTTCCTATTCTTCCCTGCTTTTTTCTTTTTTTTGGTCCCCTCCTTGGTACTTTTCACTTTCTAACATTCTATTTAGGGGGAAGTGGTGGTTCAGTAGAAACCCTGGTGGCATAGTGATTAAGTGCTACCACTGCTAACCAAAATGTTGGCAGTTCGAATCCACCAGGTGCTCCTTGGAAACTGTGGGGCAGTTCTACTCTGACCTATAGGGTCGCCATGAGTCGGAATCGACTCAAGGCAATGGGTTTTTTTGGGTTTAGGGTGGTTCATTGGTGGAATTCTCACCTTCCATGGGGAGACCTGGGCTTGATTCCCAGCCAGTGCACCTGAAGTGCAGCCACTGCTCATCTGTCATTGGAGTCTTGTGTGTTGCTAGGATGCTGAACAGGTTTTAGTGGAGCTTCCAGACTAAGATTAAGCCAAGTAATACAAGGACTAAAAAGAGAGTCCATTGAGTTTGACATTTAAAAGCAAACAGTGAATTTACAGAGAGCAGAACACAGATTGCAGTTGGTTAAAGATGAAGGGATATTCAGTGTACATAAGTTGTTGTGGCTACTAGGTTATTGACAGTATTTAAAATACAATATGTAGCAACTGAATATTTTTCTTGTATGAATATGAGATGGCCAAGATGTAACTTTTAATGTTTGTGGAATGCTGTAACCTTTACAAGCTGCTTTCACGTCTTATTTGATGTTTAAAACCACGAGGTGGTATGGTGAGTGGTGTTATATCCTTCAAGTTTGCCTTTCACAGCTGAGGAAATGCTGAGACTTGGGTAAATGCCTTTCCTAAGGTCACATGCAAAGAAGTAGTGGAATAGAGCAAAAAATACGTCTTTGGCTTACAGTTCAGTGTTACTTTATTGAAATAAAAGTGCTCTGATTAGTCAATTTTATTGTGTATTTGTAACCTCATTAAATCATTTAGGAAAAAGATGTAGCAGTGTGAAGTGTTATTACTGATGTGATACTGATAGGCAAGAAAATGTCAAGAGAACTGGAGAGAAATAACTGGTGCATTGTTTAAGCGTTCAGGTTGTTCAGTTAATGAAGTTTCATGGACTCAAATACTGTTATTATTATTGTATGCCATCAAGTCGATTCCAACTCATAGCGACCCCGTATGATAAAGTAGAACTGCCCCATAGGGTTTCCTTGTCTGTAATCTTTACGGGAGCAGATTGCCGGGTATTTTCTCCCACAGAGTGGCTGGTGAGTTCAAACCACCAACCTTTTGGTTAGTAGCCAAGTGCTTAATCACCACACCACCAGGGCTCCTTATACTATTGTTAGAATCATATTTACTTTTAGATTGTTTTCAGGTGATGATTATGGACAGGTATATCCTTCCACCCCAACCGATAATATAACTAAAATAAATAACTGTGACTTCTACTCTGATAAGGAATTTTGTGTCCTACACTTTGGATTATATGTGAAGCTGCAGTTGAACATCTCATAATAATTTCAAAATCAAGCTATCTAACTGCTAAATAGTAACACGGGGAACATACCATAACAGTACAGTTAAACCGACCCAAGAATTTTCTGAGTTAGAAAAGTCTGGTCTGATTTGTTTGGGGTCATTTAAAGCAGTCACTTTATGTGTAGTGTTCAAAATATATTATCCAGTATTGAATGGGTATTGCTAAGGGGGGGGGAAATATCTTCCAAGAGCTTACAGATTTTTGTTATGTTTTGTTTGTGGCTTTACCAACTCAGATATGAGTTATAGGTAAGTAGGAGAAATACACCCTCTGCTGAATTTTCCATTTAGCATTAGCTGACTTTTTAAGTGATGTTACTCTGGTTAATTTATCTTCTCAGGTTGATTTATTTTGGCTTAACCATGTATATTTCAGTATGTAATGAATGAGAATTTAGGCAAAGCAAGTTTTACATATTCCCTAATTGAAATCCATTTTTCTAAGAGTGTCTTCTTAAAATTGATATTATTCCAAAGTCCTGAAAAAATATCTTTTAATTTTATAAAATTCACACAGAACATTGTTTTTACAGGTTCTTGAGGGTTTGTGGATCTGAATTAGTACGCCTTGAATTATCTTGCAGCCACTTCCTTAATGAAACTTGCTTGGAGGTTATTTCTGAGATGTGTCCAAATCTGCAGGACTTAAATCTCTCATCCTGTGATAAACTGCCACCTCACGCTTTCAACCACGTTGCCAAATTATGCAGCCTTAAACGACTTGTTCTCTATCGCACAAAAGTAGAGGTAAGAATTGCTGTTAGTTGCCTTGGAGTCCATTCTGACTCATGGCAACCCCATATGTAACTCATCATTTATATCTTTGCTACTTTCACTGAAAATTAAGCTGCCTTGCTCATTGTAATGTGATTTCTAATTTTGAAATAGATTTAAGTTTCTGATGCTATATGGATACTCTAAAATTATTAGAGCTGATTCAGTCATTTCCAAGTTAATTAAGAGTCTATTATGTTTATCTTTTGAAATTATAAGGTTTCACCTTCTGAACCCTCTTAAAATTTTGCAGTGCTGTTCATGTTCTTGAGTAAAGAAACAAGCAATGGGCTGTGAACTGAAATGCTGGCAGGGACTGAATTAGAGAAAAAGATAGGAGGATAGTATGCAAGAGGACATTTGCATGGAGGGGGACGAAGCAAGGTGGAATTTATTCAGGATCAGATTTAGGGGTTAAAATTCCTGATATCATAGTGCAGGGAATCTCTTTATAGAAAAATATACTCATGTTATTTTTGTATAGCTATGTATGTCTACCAGCTTTTTTTCACATAATATCTGTAGGACGTCTTTCCAAATCAGTACATATAGTACCTGACTCTTCAGTGGCTATGTAGTGTGCCTTTATATGTTATACCGTAATGTGTTCGACCATTGCTCAAATGATCAACATTTAGGTTTTTCCAGTAGTTTTCCTTTTACAGATTACCTAACAATAACATTCTTTTGCTTATCACTTTATATATGCATGCTAGTCCCAGAGGTGGTATTGCTGGGCTGAAGGGTATGCCCATTTGTTGAAGGTTAGCCGTTCAATAAATATGTGTTAAATGAATGAGTAAAGATGACCAAATTACTTCTCTGAAATGAAATATCAATTACTTTCCCATTATACTGGACCCTTGCCAGTCTTGACTGTTACCTTGGTCAAGGTACCTAACCATTCAGTATCTCAGTTTCTTCATATCTAAAATAGGGATAATAAAAACAAAAGTCTCAGAGTCATTGTGAGAATTAAATTATGTATAAAATGCTCAGATGATAGCTGGAACGTAGAAACTCAATAAATGTTAGCAGCCAATAGTAGTAATAGTAGTATCATCATTATCATCATCATCATGGCAATTTTGTAGCATGTTTTACTATCTTCTAGGGAAAGTCCCCCCTCACTATTTATCCTTTTTAGACATATTCTTGTAAATCCTTGCATATTTATTCTTCAAAATATATCTTTTAACAATTTGTCCAGTTTCTCAAAAATATGCCATTACATTCATTGTAATTCATTTTTCTTTCTAATAAATCTTAATAATAAGTTCACATAAGTCTTATTTTACTTACAAGAAAATGTGATAGTTTTCTTCATAGAGGTCTTATGTCTTTCTGGTTAAATTTATTTCTTTTGTTTTACAGTCACTATTTTCTTTTCCATTAAATTTTAACTGGTTATTCTTACTTTAAAGAAAAATGTGATTTTTTTTTTTGTATATTTATCTTGTATCTACTCACCTTATTAAATTCTTATATTTATACTAACAGTTTTTACTTAGGCCTAGTGGATTTTCTAATCATACAATCACATAATCTGGAATTTAATTACTTTTTCTTTCTTTTCCAGTATTTATAGTGTTACTGCACTAGGTAGAACTTCATAAATAATGTGGGAATACAGTCATAGCAGACATACCAGACTAATATAGTGAGAATGACTTTAATGTTTTAGTTTTTTATATTCATACAGCAAGTACTTGAGTATGTATTATGTGCCCTGGTGGTACAGTGGTTAAGAGCTCAGCTGCTAACCAAAAGGTCAGCAGTTCGAATCTACCAGCCGCTCCTTGGAAACCCAATGGGGCAGTTCTGCTCTGTCCTGTAGAGTCACTATGAGTTGGAATCGACAGCAACAGCAATGGGTTTGATTGTTTATTATATGCCAGGCACTGATCTAGGTACAGAGACTTCAGTAATGGACTAAACAGACAGCTACTCATGGAGCTTCTGTATTTATATGATGTTTATTGTTGCTTTCTGGTAGTCTTTATCATGGTTATTTAATTAAGGTTCTTTGTATGTAAAATGAGAGGACTATCCCTGAATGCTGATTTAAAAATGATATTAGCCTATGGTGAAATGACCCACCATTTGAGGTGGGTGTAAGATTGTCAGCTGCCTCTTTACTAGTACGCTTACTGTTTTATTGGCCTGTGTACCATAAAATCTGATGAACTGCTGAGCAGTATAATGCCTCACTTCAAATGTTTCTGGTTAACTTTAACTTTAAGAAGAAATATTGCATACTTAATTATTAAATGAGATTTGGGAAGGAAAAACAGGATAAAACCCAAGAAATTATGTTACCTTGCTAGGCATGTTAGCTCTGTGATGATTTGTGAAGATATGTCCCTTGGTAAGCTTTTAAGTGTTATATATTAATATGATCTCAGTGGCAGGGAGTCATTAAGTAGGCTACAGTTTTCTTCAGTTTACCTCAAGAGACTGGTAGAATGTGACTATATTCTCTATAAATTTATCAGGAAAAAAGTGTGATTTATGAGTATTGGGAAGATTTTGTACCTCAAGAGTGGAGATATATACATATGTATCTAAGTCTAGATACCATCAGCTCTCCTTCCCGCAGTTATTTAAATATAGATGTAAAATGATTGTAGGAATACATTAAGTAAAATTTAGGTTGTGTCCTTTGTTATTTCATATTAAAATTTGTTTTTATTAGTCCATCTGTTAAAATACCATAAATATCACTTATAAATTTATACTATATAGTTTTTCTGACATTGAATATGTAGAAAAATTTTATGAAACTGATATTCCTTCAGTGCTTTCTACCTAAGCTCTAAACCAACCAAAAAACCAAACCCAGTGCCATCGAGTTGATTCTGACTCATAGCAACCCTACAGGACAGAGTAGAACTGCCCCACAGAATTTCCAAGGAGTGCCTGGCGGATTCGAACTGGTGACCCTCTGGTTAGAAGCCGTAGCACTTAACCACTACACCACCAGGGTTTCCACCTATGCTCTACTCACTTCTATTACTTCTTATCTGTGGGATCTACATTAGACCTCCACTTCCGTAGTAACTCAGAGAAAAGATGAGGAGGCAGCACAGTCAGCGGGTGTTTTTGTTTCTTTTTAAACAAGCAGAAGCCACAGCACTGGTATTCGTATCAGTCTGTAAACACCTCTCTTGTCACTTGAGCGCAGCATAATGACACCCCCTTCTTCTCTCTTCCATACACACACGCTTTCAGCCCTGTACTTACTGATGTTAGTGGATGAGAGCAAAACAGAAAAAGACTGAGAAGGCAAGACTTAGGAGACTGGCCTACCTCTGAGTCTTCCAGCTAAACAGATATTATACACTCTGCCTGTTTTGAAAAGAATGAGCAGCAATTTGTTTCAGCTGCCTCTGCTTGCTTGTTCTAAGGAAATATGAGAAGAAAAAGAAAAAATACTGATATGAACTTCTTGGGAGAGGTTTTTTTTTTTTAAAGGAATACAGGTTATCCAGCACTACTTTTGTCTTGTTTATCTAAACCTTGCAGAATTCTAGCACAAGCAAAAAATTGGTATTACAAAATCGGACTATGTTATCACATACTGACTTCAGATAGGTAGATGTATAATGTAGCAGAGTTATATTTATGCATCTCTATATAGTTTACATTTATAGACACAGTACATTTTTGCCACTTTGTAGGGGTTAAGTCTGTGTGCATAGTGAATAAAGCATTAGGAATACCAGAAACCTGTTGAGCCAAAATTTAGGAAAATTTACTGAGTCTATTCTGTGTTTGCTGTCCTTGACATTTTGCGTGTTATTTAATTCTTACACCAATCCAATGGTGGTAGGTGGCATTCTCATCTTATAGATGATGAAATTAAGATCCCAAAAGATGAATAAGTTGCCCAGTGGTGCAGAGAGGTGCGTTACAGAATCAGAATTTGAATCCAAGTCTGGGGGCGTCAGTGTTACAGTTAAAATCATAAGATATATAAGGGCATAGAATAGTAGTTATTGCAATAGTTTGGCTGCCTCTCTCTAAAACGAATTTTTCTTATCACTCCTTTTCTAATTCTGAATTGATAAGGAAATATTATGTTACAACATGTACAACACTGTGATCAAGTGTAAAATGCAAACTATTCTAGTATACTAAATTACGTCTCATAAGTATTTTCTAGTATCAGATATCTTATTCTGCAAGGTATTGGAATTTTTGTCTTATTTTTTTTGAACAAACTTTGAAGTCTTAATTCTGAATTTATAAATCACAATTAGTTATTCAGATTGCATTTAGAAACATTTAAGTAAAAGCTGCTTCAAGGGTATGATTAATATAGGCCAACTTTCAATTTTATACTGTAATTATACTATAATGGAGAGGAGCATTGGGACAGATAATTCCCAAAATAATTTTGACATGTGTTCTTATGTATGGTTGGCAATAGCCAGGCCTGTTGCAGGCCTAATTACTCATGAAGAAAGAACCCTGGAGAATGGAACTGGCAGGAGCAGAATTGTAGTATATGGTAGTACGTAGATTCTGGGATGCTGATGTGGCTTTGCCCTAAGCCCATGGTAAAACGGGCAGTGGGCCCAGTGCCCTCTGACAGTTTTTACCAACAGGGGTGCTGCGCTGATCACCCAGCCTCATAGGCACCCCAGTCAGGAACTAGGGCAGCATGCTAGTACGCATCCTTTCTACTGTTTGATTGCTGCTTTGGTAGTAAACGGAGTGAAAGCAACCTTAAACCAAGCCCCAGGTGTCATTATCACCACTTTTTGAGCCCAATGTTTTGTGATCTGGCCTAGCTCAATAAGGTTTTTCTCCCCAGTTCCACTGCTTTGGCTAATATGATAGTTAGCACCCCACAGTGAGAGAAAGCAGCAATAGGATCTTGCTGAAGTGACAGGTAGACTTTAGCTATGATTAACGCTGCTTAGCAGTGAGGTTAGGGAGACTGTTTCACACACTATTTGGTAATTTTGAAACTGGGAAGATAACTAGGTATTATCTAATTAATCTGTGTCATATACCCAAGTTACAAAAGCCCAATCCTTACCTTGGCCTTCTCACTTAAATGCCTTATGTGCTTGGGTAAGTCACTTAGGCTAAGTTGAAAGTTTATCTATGAAAGAAATTGCACCATATCACACAGGTTATTTAGAGGATCAAATTAGGCCATATGTGTAAAAAAAAAATGTAAATTAGGTCTCCTTTCCACTGCTATCGAGTCGACTCTGAATTATAGCAACCCCATAGGGTTTCCAGAGCTGTAATCTCTACGGAAGCAGACTGCCACATAAATTAGATGCATTTATGTAAATGTGAAAGTGATAGTGTAGATTTACTCACTGCAGTCCTACATAATTGCCCCTGCTTTCATAAAATATCTTCCTAAATAAGAGGATCATTCCTGTCATGTGTTGATTTTAGATTTAAGCTGAATTATCTCTTTGACCCTATGATTTGTTTCTGGTAAAAGGAATGATCATTCCTAAATGTTAAGCTTCATAATGGCAGGGATCATATTTGCCTGCTAACTTCTTTATGGCTAGTAGAGAACAGTATATGGTACATAGTAGGTGTTTAGTAAATTTCATGTTGAGTAAATAAATGAAGGTTATCTCTTCTCAGTTCAGTTTCTCATTATTAGATAAATTAGTAAGCCTAAGATAAATTTGTCTATCTATA
Organism: Loxodonta africana; assembly: GCF_030014295.1. Taxonomy (NCBI): domain Eukaryota; kingdom Metazoa; phylum Chordata; class Mammalia; order Proboscidea; family Elephantidae; genus Loxodonta; species Loxodonta africana. Next base: position 161,853,831 of record NC_087342.1, on the reverse strand, counting down.
AAATAACCGCATTTAGTAATCAGGTGGATGGATGGATCTATCTGCCATTTGGAATAAAATATTTGAATTGTATTTGTTCAGGATTTTTAGCCCAAAAGATAGTGAAATAAACTGTAGTTGAATTCAGTTTTTTTGTTTGTTTTTATTTATTTCACAAGGTCTTTTTCTTTCTGTAGCTGGGTTTAGGATTATAATGAAAAATCCTGCCATCAGAGAAGTAATAAATGTCTTCTTACTGCATCAGCCCAAAAGTAAATAAATCAATGAATAAGCCAATTTCTGTTTGCAGAGCCTGAGGCCTGTATTAGTTGAATTTCAGTAGAGTGGAGAGCACTAAATACATGCATAGTAAAAAAAGGATACTATGACTAAAGAGAAACTGGACTGCTATATATATGACCATATATGTATGCTAGCAATGTCACAGGTTTATGCTTCGTTGGAGGATGGTCTGTGTTGGGAAAACTTTAGAAGAAATGACCCTGGAACTGAGATTGAGGCCCTGTTTACTGCATGATTCTAGAAATAGGTTGATAAATGGGCCTTTTTTTTTTTTTAACTGGTGGATCTTCAAGGTTGCGTAGAATTAGGCGTAAGATGGAAGCTTAGAACAAAAAGGCAGGAAAACTTTAGTGTAGCCTACCATCCATGGGCACCACTTGTCTGTCAGTTTGTCATAGTGTGGTAGCTTGTGTGGTGTGGTGATGCTGGAAGCAATGCCGCTGGTATTTCACATTCCAGCAGAGAAACTCAAGGTGGACAGATTTCAGCAGAACTTCCAAACTAAGACAGACTGGGAAGAAGGACCTGGTGATCTACTTCTGAAAAAATTGGCTAGTGAAAACCTTGGGGATAGCAGCGGAACATTGATGTATTGCCAGAAGATGAGTCGGTAGGGTTGGAAGAATCTCAAAATATGACTGGGGAAGAAATGCCTCCTCAAAGTAGAGTCAACTTTAATGATGTGAATGGAGTACAGCTTTTGGGACCTTCATTTACTGATGAGGCATGACTCAAAAAGAGAAGAAACAGCTGCCAAAACCCAAACCAAAGCCCGTGCCATCGAGTCAATTCCAACTCATAGCGACCCTATAGCTTCAGACACCCATTAATAATCAGAACATGGAATGTACAAAGTATGAATCAAGGAAAACTGAAAGATGTCAAAACTGAAAGGGAGTGCTTGAAGTTCAGTATCCTAGGCATTAGTGAGCTGAAATTGTCTGATATGGGCCATTTTGAATTGGACAATCGTATGGTCTCCTATGCTGGGAATGACACGTTGAAGAGGAACAGTGTTACATTCGTTGTCCAAAAGAACTTTTCAAGATCTATCCTGAAGTACAACGCTGTCAGTGATAGGATAATATTCATACACCTACAAGAAAGACCAGTTAATATGATGATGATGATTCAAATTTATGCACCAACCTCTAATTCCAAAGATGAAGAAATTGAAGATTTTTACCAACTTCTGCGTCCTGAAGTTGATCAAACATGCAGTCAAGATGCATTGATAATTACTGGTGACTGGAACGTGAAAGTCAGAAACGAAGAAGGATCAGTAGTTGGAAAATATGGCCTCGGTGATAGAAACAACGAAGAAGATCACATGATAGAATTTTGCAAGATCAACAACTTAATCATTGGAAATACCTTTTTTCACTAACAAACAGTGACTATACACGTGGACCTCACTAGATGGAATATGCAGGAATCAAATTGGATACATCTATGAAAAGAGATGATGGGGAAGAGCTCAATATCATCAGCAGAACAAGGCCAGGGACTGACTGTGGTACAGACCATCAGTTGCTCTCATGAAAGTTCAAGTTGAAGCTGAAGAAAATTAAAACAAATCCACGAGAACCAAAATATGAAATTGAGTATATCTCACCTGTACTTAGACACCATCTCAAGAATAGATTTGATTCATTGAACACTATGGCCAAAGACAAGACAGACTTTGAGATGACGTCAAAGACATCATATGTGAAGAATGCAAAAGATCATTAAAAAGACAGAAAAGATCAAAATGGATGGCAGAAGAGACTCTGAAACTTGCTCTCAAAGGTAAAGTAGCTAAAGCAGATGGAAGAAATGATGAAGTGAATGCACTGAACAGAAGGTTTCGAAGGGAAACTCGAGAAGACAAAATATTACAGTGAAATGTGCAAAGACCTGGAGTTAGAAAACCAAAAGGGAAGAACACGCTCAGCATTTCTCAAGCTGAAAGAACTGGAGAAAAATATTTATGCCCCAAGTTGCAATTTTGAAGGATTCTTTGGGCAAAAAATTAAACAACGTAGGAAGCATCAAAAGAAGATGGAAAGAATACATGGTCACTGTACCAAGAAGAAGTGGTCAGCGTTCACTTAACTGTGCTCATGTGGAACCTGTACATAGACAAAGAGGCAGTCACTCAAACAGAACAAGGGGATACTGCATAGTTTAAAATCAGGAAGGGTGTGCCTCAGGGTTGTATCTTTTCACCATTCTTATTCAACCTGCATGCTGAGCAAATCTGAGAAGCTAGACATGAATGCAGCATCAGGATTGGAGGAAGACTTGCTAACAACCTGCGTTATGCAGATGACACAACTTTGCTTGCTGAAAGTGAAGGGGACTTGAAGCACTTTCTGATGGAAGTCAAAGAGTACAGCCTTCAGTATGGATTGCACCTCAACATAAAACAAAAACCCTCACAACTGCACCAATAAGCAGCATCATGATAAACAGAGATAAGATTGAAGTTAAGGATTTCATTTTAGTTGGATCCACAATCAACGTCCATGAAAGCAGCAGTCAAGAAATCAAATGATGTATTGCACTGGGCAAATCTGCTGCAAAAGACCTCCTTTAAGTTTTTTAAAAAGAAGAAAAAAGGATGTCACCTTGAAGGCTAAGGTGTGCCTGATCCAAGCCGTGGTATTTTCAGTTGCTTCAGATGCATGCTTTTTTTCTCTTTTCACAAGGTTCTTATGTGTGATAAACATTGATAGCAAGTACTTCTTTAGCCATATATGATGATTGATTTTTACATGAAGGTAGAGAGGTGAGAATTTAACTCATTGAATAGACTTTTAAATACTTAAAAAAAACTTTGAAATAATTTCAGACTTACAGAAAAAAAAACAAAAACAGTTCCCATTTTTACTTTCACCCAGATTTCCCTACTATATGCATACTTATTTTTTCCTGAACCATTCGAAAATGAGTTCAGAGCATAATGCCCTATTATTCCTAAAAAAAAAGGGGGGGGGCGTTATAAATAGAAGAGATAATTCTCCTTTACCCCTTAAGGGACATATCTGCAAATTACTCTTAAATACTTGTAAAGAATGGCCTAAAAATAACTTTTTAACATATTATGTGTCTTTTTAACTTAAAGTTTTCAAAATCAGTCCTGTGCATTTACTAAAACAGTCTGGATTACTGTTGGAAGTTTGATTTTGTTTACTTTTATTTTGTTTGGAAAAAATGTCTGGGGATGGGGGGTGGGAGTTAAGCATGATAGGTAGCTCAGTAAGAATGTCATTCTGTTGCTTAGCAGCAGGCAAGAAAACCAGGAGTGTTTTTTAAAAGTTAGAGTTATAAATGGAACACCTGCATCCAGTTTTGATTGCCCCACTTCAAGAATGATAGAGCATAAATTGAAAGAATCTGAAGAAGTGAAAAAACTGATTATAGGTATTGTGGGGGACTAGTATATGACAGTAATCTATAAGTTTCATTCCATAACTGTTTACTTCGCCTACTAGGCTATGTTGGCAGTTTCAAATAACCCATTGCCTTCATCTTCATGAACTAGAAGACAACAAAGTAGTTGATCTTTACTTCTGTTTCAATATCAACACTTTTCTCCCTTTTGTTTTTTCCCATGCCTCTTTATTCAGCAGAGTGAATATATAAGTAAAAATGCATACTACTCTGTCTATTGATGAGAATGCCTGGCTTTCCCACAAAGATTTTATAAACTGTCTTTTGAAGAGAGCATGATTTGATTTAGTGCCATGAATTTTATTTCTGACACAGAGATTTTGGTGGTCTCCTTACTGCATTCTTATTTAATTTAAGGAGTAGGGGTAACCATTCTTTTAATAGAGATAGTGCAGATAACATATTCAGGCTGTGAGGCCAAAATGTATGGCAAATGGAAGAGATGACCTCTCCCTTAATAGAGTCAGAGATGATAAACTAAGACCAAGAGGAGAAATTGAAATAGAAAGAACCTACTCTGGTTACTGTCTTAGTTATCTAGTGCTGCTGTAACAGAAATACCTCAAGTGCATGGCTTTAGCAAACAAATTTATTCTCTCATAGTTTAGGAACCTGAAAGTCTGAATTTAGGGCACCAGCTCTAGGGGAAGGCTATCTCTCTGTTGGCTCTGGGGGAAGGTCCTTGTCTCCTTTCAGTGTCTGTGGGCCGTGTGTCCCTTGGGGATCTCCATGTGTCTTGGCATCAGTCTTCTCCTGGGTCTAGGAGGTTCTCAGCACAAGGACTATGGGTCCAAAGGATGCACTATGCTCCCAGCTCTTCTTTGTGGTACTGAGGTCCATATCTGCTTGCTTCTCTCTCTTTTTATCTCTTACAGCATAAAACTAAAGTAAGGGCATGACTTCTATAGGGGTGGTAAGGGTCATGACTGGGGTAAAGGTGGTGACTTCAGCCACATCCTGTTCTCTCTAGTAAGGCGATGAATCAAGATACCTCTCACCCTAGTCCTACCTCATTAACATAATGGACAACTCACTCCCAAATGGGACCATAACTATAGGCATAGAGGCTAGGATTTAGAACACACCACAAAATGAAAGATAATTACGTCAGATCACAAAAAATGGAGGACAGTCATACACTGCTTGGAATCATGGCCTAGCCAAGTTGACACGTATTTTGGGGGGGACACAATTCAATCCATAACAATTATCTAATGTGACTAATGCAGACTGTCATTAACTAATTGTCATCTAAAATGCAGTCTATTTCAAATAGAGTAATTTAGATAAAATATAAAACAGAAGGATATTAGTAATTGCTTTTGTTTTTAAATAGAATCCAGAGATGTTAAACATTTTAGTCATGTCATATAACGAAACTAACATACTTTAATAAAGTCCTTGATGTATGTCTCCAGGCAAGACTGTATCATATTCCTTTATCCTGATTCACTTTGCAGAAGTCCCAATGGCAATGTGAGACTTTTGTTGGGGGAGGGTATATGTGATTTGAGCAGATTGGGTTGTGGTTCAGTCATATTTAAGAAGTCTGACTTGTCATGCAGCGGGGGAAGGGATAGTCCATCTCTTGCAGGATAGACTCATGTCAGCCACATACATGACAAGTGACCAGTAAAGCGGGAACAAGAAATATACCCGGAAGCTATTAGAAACGACTGATTAGCACATTCTCTCACTGTAGGGCACTCCTTGTAAACTCTGTGGGGCAGTTCTAGTCTGTCCTGTAGGGTCGCTGTGAGTCAGAATTGGCTCGAGGGCAACGGGTTTGGTTTTTTTTTTTTTGGTTTCACTATAGGCATGTCATAAGGGAAGCCAAATTATAATTATAAGGGTTGTTTGGTGATTTTAGAATGAGAACACTGAGGATTAGTTTTGTAATTTAAATGCTTAAAGGTATCAACACAGAGCAGGTTCACACCTTCATCTTCACAGGAAGGGAGATGTGCTTCTGGAACAAGTAGATAAAGTCCTAGGGCCATAGCATTCTCTTAGCTGGATATCATTTAGATGAACAGTGTCAACCAACATATACCTCATACTCCTCTTACATGCTTCCCTGCCAGTCCAATCCGTACTTGCCCCTTTCTGATTGAAACATTTTCTTTAAATATTCAATGAGGTTACTGTCAGGTTCAGCTAGTGTGTAAATTGACATGTCTTTTTGACTACAAATCTCTGCTATCATCCATTATGGTTTGTTATGGACAATGGTCAGTTTAGTCATCTGTGAGCAGAAGTGTATTTAACTGTGTTATCAAAAGGTCCACTACAGTGGTAAGAACAGAGTAAGTTCTGAAATGAGACTATAAAGCAAATGTGAATATTTAGCCTTAGATTTTTTGCCATCCTACATGACATATATTATATATTATTAGGATTTAACAAATTATTTGAGCAGCATACTGAAACTTGAACTATAAAAGCTGAAATTCTGAGTGTGTGGTCTGGGATAGCTATAAAAGATCTACAGTGAGATTTAGACAGATTTTCTTTCTCAAAAGCATGTGTAAGGAACTTTATTAATTAGTCGTAACTTTATTAGTTTGTCTTTTGGGACCTTTAATCTTTTTAAAGATCAGTCTGAATTCTGACTTTTCCACTACAATGTTGATCTTAAAGTTTAACTTTTAAAAGACAACCTTATTGCCAACTTACGATTATGTATCGGTACATAACCTATACAATATTTTATATTTAAACTGAATGAAAGAAAACAATTTTGAGATAGATGGCCCATAGCAGATCTCATTAAAGTAGTTGAGTATAACTATTCCTGAATGATGATTGTTTAATTTCTATATATAGTTAGTTTCAAGTAATTTGAGTAGCTCTCAGAATACTTCAAATTTTATTTCATACTGCCTTTCCCCAAATTTATTGAGATTGGAACACAGGCAAAAAAAAAAAATTAATTACAGAAAGATAATCACAAATATGTATGTGTTTTAAATGATTGTGTTCTTAGGATTTATTTGTTGGTATTTGTTTTGCAAATTTTTGAATTTTCATTTAATGAATATACTTTTATAAGATCCCATCCCACTACTTGTAGATTGCTATGATGTGTTTGCAATGCATCATGATTAGTGAAAAGACTTTTTTTTTTTGATCAGATGATGTCACTGTTATCTATATGTTAATTGTGGTTGTCTGTATCTCTAATATGTAAACTTGTTGCATGTTCCTTTATCAGTTTGCTTTCTAGGAACCATGTTTTAGAGTACAGGATACTAAAAGGGGTCCTGTCTCCCTGTAAGAGAGTGTTATAATTAGAGATTGCATTCCTTATTAAAGATAAACAGCAGTTAATTTTTAACACAAACCAATAAAATTTATAAATTATAATCACTATAAGCCTGTATTAATCTAAAATAGTGAAGATAAGCACTGCATACATTATTATACAGTCTTAATAAATTATCAAATGTACATAACCCAGTGCCGTCGACTCAGTACAGCTCTACTAAGCCATAAATATGAACTGTATAAAAGTTATATATGAGTACAGGTAGTCCTCAGATTATGAATAAGTTCCATTCCTGAGTCTGTCTTTATGTTGAATTTGTAAGTGGAAACAGTTAGCTATGGCTTGTATCTAACATAGATTAGTCAAATGTTTGTTTTAGTGTACAGTATATAGTGTACATTTCTATGCATAAAAAACATTAAACACTTCCAGATACACTAAAATATTTTTGACATAATAATACAGTAATAATACTAATAATGTATGATGCGCATCACAAAGTGGCATCCATTTGTTATTACAAACCATTGTATGTATCTTAAATTTTTTACATAATAGGCTTTACAAAGATTGGTTCATAACTGTGGGCTGAACATAAGTCAGACATTTGTTACCAGGGACTGCTTGTATAATAAACATCAGTTGTCATCTTTATTAAGTATTTTGTTTACCACTTTAGAAGTCTAGAAGATGGGAGACTATGAAGTTTATGGCTAGCATCTTTTAAAAGCTGTTACTAAAAATTTGAATTCCTGCCTTCTGTTACCTCTTAATAAATTTCATTTAACAAGTAGAGACATAAATAATAATTCATTATAACTGCATGGCACTTCATGTCTGTTTACACCAAACTTTCACATCTATTTTCCATCATTTCACTGACTAAAACTGTTTTTGAAGTTGAAATCATTTTTTTGAAGTATTCATTGCAGCGTCATTTGGCAATAATAGTATTTTTTCCCTTTTTTTTTTTTTATTGAGCTTTAAGTGAAAGTTGAGAGCAATATTTTAATTCTGATTACTGACAGTGTAGAAAAACAGTATCCTAGAGATATTATGGAGTTCTGGTGCTGTAGTGGTTAAGAGTTAAGAGCTCAGCCATTAACCAAAAGGTCAGCAGTTCAAATCCACCAGCCACTCTTTGGAAACCCTATGGGGCAGTTCTACTCTGTCCTATACAGTCATTATGAGTCGGAACTGACTTGATGGCACCTCACAACAACAACCCCCCATGTGTCTCTCAGTTTGTCATACTGTGGGGGCTTGTGTGTTGCTGTCATGCTGGAAGCTATGCCACTGATATTCAGATACCAGCAGGGTCACCCATGAAGGACAGGTTTCAGCTGAGCTTCCAGACTAAGACAGACTAGAAAGAAGGACCTGGCAGTCTACTTCTAACAAGCATTAGCCAGTGAAAACCTTATGAATAGCAGCAGAACATTGTCTGATATAGTGCTGGAAGATGAACCCCCCAGGTTGGAAGGCACTCAAAAGATGACTGGGGAAGAGCTGCCTCCTCAAAGTAGAGTCGACCTTAATGACGTGGATGGAGTAAAGCTTCCGGGACCTTCATTTGCTGATGTGGCACTACTCAAAATGAGAAGAAAGAGCTGCAAGCATCCATTAATAATCAGAACCTGGAATGTAGGAAGTATGAATCTAGGAAAATTGGAAATCATTAAAAATGAAATGGAATGCATAAACGTCAATATCCTAGGCATTAGTGAGCTGAAATGGACTGGTATTGGCCATTTTGAATTGGACAATCATATAGTCTACTATGCTGGGAACGACAACTCGAAGAGGAATGGTGTTGCATTCATCGTCAAAAGGAACGTTTCAAAATCTATCCTGAAGGACAACGCTGTCGGTGATAGGATAATATCCATATGCCTACAAGGAAGACCAGTTAACACGACCACTATTCAAATTGACGCACCAAGCACTAGGGCCAAAGATGAAGAAATAGATTTTAATCAGCTGCTACAGTCTGAAATTGATCGAACATGCAATCAAGATGCATTGATAATTACTGGCGATTGGAATGCAAAAGTTGGAGACAAAGAAGAAGGATCAGTAGTTGGAAAATATGGCCTTGGAGATAGAAACAATGCCGGAGATCGAATGATAGAATTTTGCAAGACCAACGACTTCTTCATTGCAAATACCTTCTTTCACCAACATAAACGGCAACTATACACATGGACCTCGCCAGATGGAACACACAGAAATCAAATTGACTACATCTGTGGGAAGAGACAGTGGAAAAGCTCAATATCATCAGTCAGAACAAGGCCAGGGGCCGACTGTGGAACAGACCATCAATTGCTCATATGCAAGTTCAAGCTGAAACTGAAGAAAATCAGAACAAGTCCATGAGAGCCAAAATATGAACTTGAGTATATCCCACCTGAATTTAGAGGCCATCTGAAGAATAGATTTGACACATTGAACACTAGTGACTGCAGACCAGAGTTGTGGAATGACATCAAGGACATCATCCGTGAAGAAAGCAAGAGGTCACTGAAAAGACAGGAAAGAAAGAAAAGACCAAGATGGATGTCAGAGGAGACTCTGAAACCTGCTCTCAAATGTCGAACAGCTAAAGCAAAAGGACGAATTGATGAAGTAAAAGAACCGAACAGAAGATTTCAAAGGAGCTCTCGAGAAGACAAGGTAAAGTATTATAATGACATGTGCATAGAGCTGGAGATGGAAAACCAAAAGGGAAGAACACGCTTGGCATTTCTCAAGCTGAAAGAACTGAAGAAAAAACTCAAGCCTTGAGTTGCAATAGTGAAGGATTCCATGGGGAAAATATTAAATGACGCAGGAAGCATCAAAAGAAGATGGAAGGAATACACAGAGTCATTATACCAAAAAGAATTAGTCGATATTCAACCATTTCAAGAGGTGGCATATGATCAGGAACCGATGGTACTGAAAGAAGAAGTCCAAGCTGCTCTGAAGGCATTGGTGGAAAACAAGGCTCCGGGAACTGATGGAATATCAATTGAGATGTTTCAACAAACAGATGCAGCGCTGGAGGTGCACACTCATCTATGCCAAGAAATATGGAAGACGGCTTCCTGGCCAACTGACTGGAAGAGATCCATATTTATGCCTATTCCCAAGAACGGTGATCCAACCAAATGTGGAAATTATAGAACAATATCATTAATATCACATGCAAGCAAAATTTTGCTGAAGATCATTCAAAAATGGCTGCAGCAGTATATCAACAGGGAACTGCCAAAAATTCAGGCTGGTTTCAGAAGAGAACATGGAACCAGGGATATCATTGCTGATGTCAGATGGATCCTGGCTGAAAGCAGAGAATACCAGAAGGATGTTTACCTGTGTTTATTGACTATGCAAAGACATTTGACTGTGTGGTTCCTAAAAACTATGGATAACACTGAGAAGAATGGGGATTCCAGAACACTTAATTGTGCTCATGAGGAACCTGTATGTAGATGAAGAGGCAGTTGTTTGGACAGAACAAGGGGATACTGATTGGTTTACAGTCCGGAAAGGTGTGCATCAGGGTTGTATTCTTTCACCATACCTATTTAATCTGTATGCTGAACAAATAATCCGAGAAGCTGGGCCATATGAAGAAGAACGGGGCATCAGGATTGGAGGAAGACTCATTAACAGCCTGCGTTATGCAGATGACACAACCTTGCTTGCTGAAAGTGAAGATGAATTGAAGCACTTATTAATGAAGATCAACGACCACAGCCTTCAGTATGGTTTACACCTCAACGTAAAGAAAACAAAAATCCTCACAACTGGACCAGTGAGCAACATCATGATAAACGGAGAAAAGATTGAAGTTGTCAAAGATTTCATTTTACTTGGATCCACAATCAACAGCCATGGAAGCAGCAGTCAAGAAATCAAAGACGCATTGCATTGGGCAAATCTGCTGCAAAGGACCTCTTCAAAGTGTTGAAGAGCAAAGATATCACCCTGAAGACTAAGGAGTGCCTGCTCCAAGCCATGGTATTTTCAATTGCATCCTATGCATGTGAAAGCTGGACAATGAATAAGGAAGACCAAAGAAGAGTTGACGCCTTTGAGTTGTGTTGGTGAAGAATACTGAATATACCATGGACTCCCAAAAGAATGAACAAATCTATTTTGGAAGAAGTGAGGCCAGAATGCTCCTTAGAGTCAAGGATGGCGAGACTGTGTCTCACCTACTTTGGACATGTTGTCAGGAAGAATGAGTCCCTGGAGAAGGACATCATGCTTGGCAGAGTACAGGGCCAGTGGAAAAGAGGAAGACCCTCAACAAGGTGGATTGACACAGTGGCTGCAACAATGAGCTTAAGCATAAGAACGATTGTAAGAATGGCACAGGACTGGGCAGTTTTTCGTTCTGCTGTGCATAGGGTCGCTATGAGTCAGAACCGACTCGACGGCAGCTGACAACAACAACACAGCAAAGATATTGTAGGAGGAAATGGGTTAATCGGATTTATAGAGGTTGAAAACTGACTGCATAGATGTGTTTTTCAAACCTGGGCATTTCCACATTCTCTGGCTTATCCCTGATGAGACTAGAGAAAGTCATGATACTGTTAATTCATGATTGCTCACTTTAGTGCCACTTGGCAATTCTTTTTTATTTGTTTGACTCCTTGTCGCATTCCTCACAGCACCTCATCCAAAGTCATCCTTGTTTTTTCCTTTAACCATCAACTCCATCACCTCATATCATCGTCCTGGCATTTGATCTCCTCTTATTTAGGAAACATGAGGGATATCATTTGCCATGAATCTCTTTTGTCCTGTGTTAGTTCCTTTTTAAGGTGAGGATAAAAGTGACAGTTCTTTTAAATATTAAGTGAATGTTTTCATTCCCAATTTAATGTACAGATGGTTTAAGCAATTCTAAAATATTTGTCTGAATAGCTACAGTTTGCCATGAATTCTCCTTCTAAGACTTGAAATTCCTGCAGAGAAAAAAATGCATCTACCATTCCACAAGATATTTCTAGATACATATGATTAAAATCTTAATTAATTTACAATCTTTAAGATAGACAATAAGCAATAGATAACTCTCCTCTAGAAACATTGCAGACAGGTTAATATGGTGTTCTTGTCAAGTATTTTTTGTTTGTTTTAAATTCTTATTTTTAATTAGAAGAACTGATTCAACAGGGAATTAATTTCACACTACAGAGAAATTGCCCCAGCATGGGTGTACTCAGTTAGAGCTAGGTGATAGTGTTACATGGCTACCCAATCTACGCCAGCTGGAAGGATGAAAATCTTAGAGAAAGGAGGCATTTTGGCCTTGACAGATATACTGATAAATATGTAGTGACACTCCAAGGAGTAATAGTGATTAAGAAAAGATATAGATAAAGAGGCAGTTCAATGAAGAGAGCCTTTAGAGTTGGACTTACTTGAGTTTGGAGTTCAGCCACTTACTATGTAAAAGCACCCCAGTCAAGGCAGGAGATCAGAGTAGGACTCACTGCTTGAAATGAGGCTAGGGACAGACCATGTCACACTTCCAACTGGGGCCATGGAATTTACAAAGCCTGAGTCTGTAAGAGGTGTCATTGACCCAGCCTATAGCCAGTATTGAGCCAAGCGTCTAATCATTCTGCAGTAGGCCAGTGTCACTACAGAGCAGAAATTCCACACCTTCAATAGCAATTGTGATTCCAAATTGGAGACAATCTATAAGACCATTAGGTAGGGAAGATTTAAAAGGGTGGAGGTGAGAGAGTGGAACATTCAAAGGAGTGAAGGCATCTTTTAAAAAAGAACAAGAAATTATGAAGCATAAATAGGCTAAAATAAAACAAGAGCAAATAATTGTGATAAGAAGCAAATTAGAAGTCCAGGAAATAAATTATAGTCATTGAAATTTTAAAACATTCAGTAGATAGGATTAAATTAGACACAGTCAAAGAGAGAATTGGTAAATTGGAAGATAGTTCTAAAAAATTTACTCAAATTTATAAAAGCTGCAAATATCAGGTACTATTGTAAGTTCTTTATATAATATGTAATACATATGTAATATTTATTAACTCATTTAATCCTCACAACTCTATTCATTCATTTAATAAATATGTATTGAGTGTCAATTATTATCTGGCACTGTCTTATTTATCTATTGCTGCATAATAATTCCCTCAAAACTAAGTGTCTTAAAACAACCAACATTTAATATCTAACGTAGTTTCTGTGGATCAGGAATCCAGGAGTGGCTTAGTTGGGTGGTTTTGGCCTAGAGTTTCTCATAAGATTCAGTGATTTTTCAGCTGATGGTGCAGTCATCTCAAGACTTGATTGCAACTGGAGGATCTGCTTCCAAACTCACTCATATGGCTTTTGGCAGAGTTTCTCTATAGCTTTTGGCTAGAGCCTCTATTTCTTGCCACATGGGCCTTTCCATTTGTTACCTCAGTATCTGCATGACATGACAGCTGTCTTCCCTTGAGTGAGTGATCCAAGAGAGAGACAGCACCGAAGAAAGAAGCCATAGTCTTTTTTTTTTAATATAATTTTTATTGTGCTCTAAGTGAAAGTTTACAAATTGAGTCAGTCTATCACACTAAAACCCATATACACCTTGCTACACACTCCCAATTACTCTCCCCCTAGTGAGACAGCCTGCTCTCTCCCTCCACTCTCTCTTTTCGTGTCCATTTCGCCAGCTTCTAACCCCCCACCCTCTCATCTCCCCTCCAGGCAGGAGATGCTAACATAGTCTCAAGTGTCCACCTGATCCAAGAAGCTCACTCCTCACCAGCATTCCTCTCCAACCCATTGTCCAGTCCAATCCATGTCTGAAGAGTTGGAGAAGCCATAGTCTTTTTATAACCTAATATCAGAAGTGACGGAAACCCTGGAGGCATAGTGGTTAAGTGCTACGGCTGCTAACGAAGAGGTTGGCAGTTCAAATCTGCCAGGTGCTCCTAGGAAACTCTATGGTGCAGTTCTACTCTGTCCTATGGGGTCACTATAAGTCAGAATCGACTCGATGGCAGTGGTTTTTTTTGGTTTATCAGAAGTGACATACTATAATTTCTATTGGTTAGAAGCAAGTTGCTAACTCTAGCCCATACTCCTGGGAAAGGGAGTTAAATACACCTCTGGAATGAAGGAGTATAAGAGAATTTCTGTACATGTTTTTTAAACCCCCACAGGAAATGTGGTGCTCCAGCATTGGCCCTTGGGCGGCTCCAACATGCATTTAATGGGAGTTCCAAAAAAATAAATAATAAAAGGAATGATAGAGAAGCAATATATAAAGAGATAATTATTAAGAATTTTCCAGAATTGAAGAAAGACATGAGTCTTCAAATCAAATGCACACTTAGGATATCAGGCAGAATAAATAGAAAATAAATCTTCGTCTAGAGACAGAGTGATTAAATTGTAGAACATCAAAGGTAAAGAGCCATAAGATAACATAGAAAAGACATTACAGAAGAAGACAATTAGTAGACTTCTTATGTAAACAATAGAAGCTAGTAGGCAGTAGAGTAGTAACTTCAAAGTGTTAAAAGCAAAAACTGTCATTCAAAAATTTTGTGCCTGGCAAAGCTTTCATTCAAGATTTTGGGTAAATATAGGGACTAAATAAGCTATTTAACTTTCTTTAACTCAGTTTCCTTAGCTATAAATGAAAATAGTGATATTTATTGTCTTAGTTATCTAGTGCTGCTATAACAGAAATGCCACAAGTGAATGGCTGTAACAAAGAGAAATTTATTCTCTCACAGTCTAGTAGGTTACAAGTCCAAATTCAGGGCATCAGCTCCAGAAGAATGCTTTCTCTCTCTATCAACTCTGGAGGAAGGTCCTTGTCATCCATCTTCTCTTGGTCTAGGAACATCTGAGCACAAGAACCTCAGGCCCAAAGGACTCACTCTGCTCCTGGCACTGCTTTCTTGGTGGTATGAGGTCCCCCTCTCTGTATGCTTCCCTTTCCTTTTTATCTCTTGAGAGATAAAAGGTGGTGCAGGCCACACCCCAGGGAAACTCCCTTTACATTGGATGAGGGATGTGACCTGGGTAAAAGTGGTGTTATAATCCCACCCTAATCCTCTTTAATGTAAAATTACAATCACAAAATGGAGGACAACCACAGAACACTGGGAATGATGGCCTATCCAAGTGGACACGTATTTTGGGGGGACACAATTCAATCCATGACATTTACCTTATAGATTATCTCTTCTGTTCACAGATACATCCAAATTATCTAGACTAATACCTGACACATAGTAGGAATTCAATAAATATTCACTGAATGAATAAATGAGTGAATAAGTTGTTGTGAAGATTAAACAAGTTAATATAAAAAGAACTTACAAAAGTGCTGACATATTGAGTACTAGATGCTTGTTGTTAAAATTTTACCACCCAGAGACATGCACTAAACTATTAAAGAATATTTTTCAATGAGAAGAAAATTTCAGTAAGGTGTCAGATCTAAGAAACAGACATAGAATTTGATAAAATGCCAGTAAAGTAACTAACAATCATGGGAAAAAAAGGAAGGCAAACTAATCGCTTTGTATTTTTTTAAAAAGGTAAAACTAAAATTTTTATGATGATCCTAAAGTTTATATGAAAGCACAGATGACCAAGAACACGAAGATAATTTTGAAGAAAAAAAAAAAAGAGGTATTTGCCTTACCAGATATGAAGACTTACTGCAAACTGTTGTAATCAAGACCAAAGTATTGGTGCAGGAAATGGCAAATAGACCAGTGAAAAAAAGATCCAAAAATATACTCAAACATATATGGAAGTTTAATAAATGGCAGAATGCATCACAGGTCAGTGAATAAGGGGTATCTTCAGTTAGCTGAACTGGACAGGTTGTTATCCCTATGGGAAAAATCAAATTTTATACCCTACCACGTGATAAATCTATTCTAGTTGGGTTAAAAACCTAAGTGCGAAAAGAAAAACTTTTAAATGTCATTAAAAAAAAAAATTAGAATACTATTACTTGGGTAAGGAAGGACTTTTAAGAAAAGGTAACAGTGTACAAACATGAAGGAAAAATGAACAATGTGACTATATTAAAATTTAAAGGCATCCTGGAAGATCCTGTAAACAAAGTGAAAAGACAAGTCTCAAATCGAAAGAAGATATTTGTAATAGGTATAACTGAAAAAAATTAATGTCCAGCGTAAAGAATTTCTATAAATCAAGAAAGAAGACACAAATAACCCAATGAAAAAATCAGCAAAGGATATGATCAAGCAATTCACAAAGCAGGAAATATGATTGGCCAATCAACATATGAAGAAATCTTTAATCTTACTAGTAATCAGACTAATGCAAATTGTACCATTCCATATCCGTCAGGTAGGCGGATGTTAAAAAGGCTCAATAGACTATACCTCAGCAAAGATGTGGGGATGCAAACACTCTTATACTGCTGATGGGAGAATAAATTGATAGCACCACTCAGGAGAGCTGTCGTACAAATCTAATAAAGTTGAAGATGGGTGTATACAAACACCTGGAAATGCTTCCTCTGGTATGTGTACTAGGGGAATACTTCTATAAATGCATAGGGACACGTGCGTAAGAATGTTTATTCCAGTACCGTTGGTAATGATGAAAATTGTGAACAACCCAAATATCCATCAAATGAGAACCTTCATTGTAGTATGTTTATTCAATGGAATATTATGTTACTGTTGTTGTTGTTAGGTGACATCAAGTCAGTTCTGACTCATAGTGACCCTATGCACAACAGAACGAAACATTGCCCGGTCCTGCGCCATCCTTACAGTCGTTCTTATGCTTGAGCTCATTGTAGCAGCCACTGTGTCAATCCACCCAGTTGAGGGTCTTCCTCTTTTCCACTGACCCTGTACTCTGCCAAGCACGATGTCCTTCTCCAGGGACTGATCCCTCCTGGCAACATGTCCAAAGTAGGTAAGACGCAGTCTCTCCATCCTTGCTTCTAAGGAGCGTTCTGGCTGCACTTCTTCCAAGACAAATTTGTTCATTCTTTTGGCAGTCTGGGGTGTATTCAATATTCTTTGCCAACACCACAATTCAAAGGTGTCAACTCTTCTTTGGTCTTCCTTATTCATTGTCCAGCTTTCACATGCATATGATGCGATTGAAAATACCATAGCTTGGGTCAGGCGCTCCTTAGTCTTCCGGGTGACATCTTTGCTCTTCGGCACTTTGAAGAGGTCCTTTGCAGCACATTTGCCCAATGTAATGCGTCTTTTGATTTCTTGACTGCTGCTTCCATGGCTGTTGATTGTGGATCCAAATAAAATGAAATCCTTGACAACTTCAATCTTTTCTCCGTTCATCGTGATGTTGCTCACTGGTCCAGTTGTGAGGATTTTTGTTTACGTTGAGGTGTAATCCGTACTGAAGGCTGTGGTCGTTGATCTTCATTAATAAGTGCTTCAATTCATCTTCACTTTCAGCAAGCAAGGTTGTGTCATCTGCATAACACAGGTTTTAAAGAGTCTTCCGTCAATCCTGATGCCCCGTTCTTCTTCATATGGTCCAGCTTCTCAGATTATTTGTTCAGCATACAGATTAAATAGGTATGGTAGAAGAATACAACCCTGACGCACACCTTTTCCGACTTTAAACCAATCAGTATCCCCTTGTTCTGTCCAAACAACTGCCTCTTCATCTACATACAGGTTCCTCATGAGCACAATTAAGTGTTCTGGAATTCCCATTCTTCTCAGTGTTATCCATAGTTTTTAGGAACCACACAGTCAAATGTCTTTGCATAGTCAATAAACACAGGTAAACATCCTTCTGGTATTCTCTGCTTTCAGCCAGGATCCATCTGACATCAGCAATGATATCCCTGGTTCCACGTCTTCTTCTGAAACCAGCCTGAATTTCTGGCAGCTCCCTGTCGATATACTGCTGCAGCCATTTTTGAATGATCTTCAGCAAAATTTTGCTTGCATGTGATATTAATGATATTGTTCTATAATTTCCACATTTGGTTGGATCACCGTTCTTGGGAATAGGCATAAATATGGATCTCTTCCAGTCAGTTGGCCAGGAAGCCGTCTTCCATATTTCTTGGCATAGACGAGTGAGCACCTCCAGCGCTGCATCTGTTTATTGAAAGATCTCAACTGATATTCCATCAATTCCCGGAGCCTCGTTTTTCACCAATGCCTTCATAGCAGCTTGGACTTCTTCAGTACCATCGGTTCCTGATCATATGCCACCTCTTGAAATGGTTGAATATCGACTAATTCTTTTTGGTATAATGACTCTGTGTATTCCTTCCATCTTCTTTTTTTTTTATTATTAACTTTTATTGAGCTTCAAGTGAACGTTTACAAATCAAGTCAGTCTGTCACATATAAGTTTATATACATCTTACTCCTTACTCCCACTTGCTCTCCCCCTAATGAGTCAGCCCTTCCAGTATCTCCTTTCGTGACAATTTTGCCAGCTTCCAACTCTCTCTATCCTCCCATCCCCCCTCCAGACAGGAGATGCCAACACAGTCTCAAGTGCCCACCTGCTATAATTAGCTCACTCTTCTTCAGCATCTCTCTCTTATCCACTGTCCAGTCCCTTTCATGTCTGATGAGTTGTCTTCGGGGATGGTTCCTGTCCTGTGCCAACAGAAGGTTTGGAGACCGTGCCCGCCGGGATTCCTCTATTCACAGTCAGCCCATTAAGTATGGTCTTTTTATGAGAATTTGGGGTCTGCATCCCACTGATCTCCATCTTCTTTTGATGCTTCCTGCATCGTCTAATATTTTCCCCATGGAATCCTTCACTATTGCAACTCGAGGCTTGAATTTTTTCTTCAGTTCTTTCAGCTTGAGAAATGCCGAGCGTGTTGTTCCCTTTTGGTTTTCCATCTCCAGCTCTATGCACATGTCATTATAATACTTTACTTTGTCTTCTCGAGACGGCCTTTGAAATCTTCTGTTCAGTTCTTTTACTTCATCAATTCATCCTTTTGCTTTAGCTGTTTCACGTTTGAGAGCAGGTTTCAGAGTCTCCTCTGACATCCATCTTGGTCTTTTCTTTCTTTCCTGTCTTTTCAGTGACCTCTTGCTTTCTTCATGGATGATGTCCTTGATGTCATTCCACAACTCGTCTGGTCTGCGGTCACTAGTGTTCAATGCGTCAAATCTATTCTTCAGATAGTCTCTAAATTCAGGTGGGATATACTCAAGTTCATATTTTGGCTCTTGTGGACTTGCTCTGATTTTCTTCAGTTTCAGCTTGAACTTGCATGTGAACAATTGATGATCTGTTCCACAGTCGGCCCCTGGCCTTGTTCTGACTGATGATATTGAGCTTTTCCATTGTTTCTTCCCACAGATGTAGTCAGTTTGATTTCTGTGTGTTCCATCTGGCGAGGTCCACGTGTATAGTTGCCGTTTATGTTGGTGAAAGAAGGTATTTGCAATGAAGAAGTCGTTGGTCTTGCAAAATTCTATCATTCGATCTCCGGCATTGTTTCTATCTCCAAGGCCATATTTTCCAACTACTGATCCTTCTTCTTTGTCTCCAACTTTTGCGTTCCAATCACCAGTAATTATCAATGCATCTTGATTGCATGTTCGATCAATTTCAGACTGTAGCAGCTGATTAAAATCTTCTATTTCTTTATCTATGGGCCCAGTGGTTGGTGGGTAAATTTGAATAATAGTCATATTAACTGGTCTTCCTTGTAGGCATATGGATATTATCATATCACCGACAGCGTTGTACTTCAGGATAGATTTTGAAACGTTCTTTTTGACGATGAATGCAACACCATTCCTCTTCGAGTTGTCGTTCCCAGCATAGTAGACTATATGATTGTCCAATTCAAAATGGCCAATACCAGTCCATTTCAGCTCACTAATGCCTAGGGTATCAATGTTTATGTGTTCCATTTCATTTTTGATGATTGCCAATTTTCCCAGACTCATACTTTGTACGTTACAGGTTCTGATTATTAATGGATGTTTGCAGCTCTTTCTTCTTATTTTGAGTCGTACCACATCAGCAAATGAAGGTCCCGGAAGCTTTACTCCATCCACGTCATTAAGGTCGACTCTACTTTGAGGAGGCAGCTCTTCCCCAGTCATCTTCTGAGTGCCTTCCAACCTGGAGGGCTCATCTTCCAGCACTATATGAGACAATGTTCTGCTGCTATTCATAAAGTTTTCACTGGCTAATGCTTTTCAGAAGTAGACTGCAGGGTCCTTCTTCCTAGTCTGTCTTAGTCTGGAAGCTCAGCTGAAACCTGTCCTTCATGGGTGACCCTGCTTGAATCTGAATATCGGTGGCATAGCTTCCAGCGTCACAGCAACACACAAGCCCCCACAGTATGACAAACTGACAGACGTATGGGGGATGGAATTTTATGCAACAGTTAAAATCAATGAACTAGAGCTATGTGTATCAACATGGGTAAATCCCTGACAAACAGTGTTGAGGGAGATACAGAAGTAAATGTACACTATAGTGCCATTAATGCAAAGACCATGCAAAACAGTATTTTATATTATTGATGGATGCACAGTGTGTAGTGAACTTACATTATTTTCAAGTGTGTTTTTAAACACCAAGTAGTGATGATGGTTACTTTTGAGGAAGTATATAAATGGATGGAGGGATCAAATAGAGAGGGATAAGCAAAGAAGGCAAAATGTTAGGATTTGATAAAGCTGAGTGGTGAGTAAATGGGTATTCATTTTTTGGACTGCATAAAACCAAACCAAATCCATTGTCAAGTCGATTTCAACTCATAGCTGTAGGACAGAGTAGAACTGCCCCAGAGGGTTTCCAAGGAGCAGCTGATGGATTCAAACTGCCAACCTTTTGGTTAACAGCCGGGTTCTTAACCACAGCACCACCAGGGCTCCAACGCTTGTCTGTATATTTGATAAGCTTCCTAGTAAATAATTTAAAAATAAATTGTCAAACAAATGTCATGACAGTTACACATACATATGTGTATGTATATATGTATGTGTGTTTTTATTAAAGTTTCCTTCCCATAAGAATATGTGGGATCTGCTCTAAAAATCCTCTCTGATGTACTCTGAATCTTGCTCATGGGAAAATCTTACAAAACAACCTTATTGGTATTTTAATAAAAACCAACCTAATGTCATTTACCCACATACTACTAAGTTAACTTATTTTCATATACCCCTTCTGTTGTTAACATTCTGAGAACTAAATAGGATTGTCTCATAAATGTTATGTTCTGTTGAAACTTAAGCCTAAAATCGGTATACAGTTTTTTTTAACGGTGAAAAAATAAAATAGACTTAAGTCTAGTATCCCCCTAGGACATATTATAGCTGTTGTTATTTTTTCCTTTAAGTAAGCTTATTATACCTGAAATACTTTATTGCTTAATTTTCTCAGTGAGAATCTTATCTGGGGCCTGACCAAATGTTGTAATTGGCAGATTCTTAACCTCCCCTCCAAATGATATGTCTTAGTTTCTGAACCCTTAGAACAGGTTAAATAGAGTTGTATAATATTAACTTTGCTAGGTGTGATGTAGTTCAGATGTTTAGACCAAAACTTTGGCCCATAAGTTTTAGTTTATAAAAGAAAACTAGTGTTCTGCATTGTTTTGTTTTTACAGCTTTTCATAGCAGGCATATCATCAAATGAAACTTTGACCACTTAAAGATATTTTAGGAGTCATGATTATGTAGCCATCCAGCATATCTCTGGGTTTCTTTAGTGGTGAGACCGTTTTCATTGCATAGGATAGATGGGCTTAAATGGCAGGAACATGACTAGAAAGTACATGTTATATATGTTTAAGTCAGCATGTTGCTAGTGACAGGTGCTCAATGGTCATTGGTATCCTTGTCAGCAGAGAATCATTTGACATTAAAGTCACCAGCTCAATCCTGATTTGGGGTGACTGTATTGGCAGTTCCATCGGGGTGCAGCTGAACAGTGAATGTCAGAGCTGCCTCTGTTCTTCAAGAGTGTCACCAGCCCTCCTCTGTGGTTGTTTTTTTTTTTTTTTTTGGTGGGGTAGGGTGGAGAACTGGTTTACCCTAGCTTTTTGTTCAGTCTTAACCATACTTTCAAATTGCTTACCTTTGGGAACTGAACCAGGAGTTCATACGGAATATAAGCTCTCTTTAGGCCATGCAAAACCATATACAAAATGATGACTTAAGTGAAGACTAGTAATGATTACCTTGACTCCAAGCCAATCAATGGTTAGAGCACCTAGGGACTCATTAAATGGCATTTGTGGTATCTGTAACCTCGGTTTTGAGCTTTTTTTCAAGAAAAGCAGTGACAGCCTTTAAAGTCTAATTGACCTCTTCTCTTTGTCTCACTTTCTTTCCCTTTCTGTATTTGACTCTGATGTGGTCCCTGATGGCAGCAAACAGCACTGCTCAGCATTTTGAACTTCTGTTCAGAGCTTCAGCACCTCAGTTTGGGTAGTTGTGTAATGGTAAGTATTTAAAAATTCTCTGTACTCTTTCTCTTGTTCACCTGTGTAAATTTTATGTTCCCTTCGCTGGCCTGCCCTATTCTACCCCAGCCTATCTTGCAATTTTTCAGATTTAAAGTTAACTACTTTGTACTCCACTTTCAGACATTTTTTGTACATTAGAGAGTATGTCTTTGATATTATCTCTGAGAACAGGGAAAGTATAGCGTGGTCGACAGGAGTTGCATTTTGCCTCAAGCCAGATGTTACCTCATACAAACGACTTACCTCTCTTGATTTCTTTACGAAATAAGATACCAGTCACGCACACAGATGCTAGTAGTTTAGTAAGTTTTTCATAAAGCTAAATTTAGTTTTTAAATTTCTGAAATTTTTTTCCCTGGAAATGTTGCTGATAGTAATTTGTTTTTGTGGTTGCTTTATTAACCTTACTGGGAAAAATAGAAAGATGACCACTCTATGTTGGAACTAAATTTTTTTTTTTTTTCTTTTTTAATTTTAGTTGTCTGTGAAACCTAAATGCTGAGGGACTGTTAGACTAGATGATCTCTTAAAGTCCCTTCTAGATTTAAAATTATAATTTTATGTGCCTCTGAGTTAATGAGAAGACTTAAATTTTTTCATCTAAATTACATGACTTTTAAACGGATACTTCAAGGGCCAATAGAATTCTTGGAGTGTTTGGGTATTGCATGCACTCACCAGAAGTGTATCTGCCTGTATAACTGACTGGAAATCCATTCCTCTTTACTTCCCTACCACCAAAAGCAGACTCAGGAAATCTTCAGACCATTCCACATTTACAGCCACATAGTAAAAAAAAAATAAAAATAACCTGTATAACTGACTGGAAATCCATTCCTCTTTACTTCCCTACCACCAAAAGCAGACTCAGGAAATCTTCAGACCATTCCACATTTACAGCCACATAGAGGACCTAAATAAGCAGGATGTTTGCAAGATTCCAGAGCAATTCTCCTGGTGTCCTAAGCTTGAAATCAACAGGCAGGGTCCCTGACCTAGAACAGATTGCATTTGAACATCTTTTGGGGCTCACCAGTGGGTTCAGAGCTGCCCCATGATTTGCCAGTATAAGAGTATAATGGTATATTTGTCTGCATGTCCCCGTGGTCTTTAATTCCGATGGTTGGGCCTGCTTAAACCCCAAGTATGGGCTCAGGCCCGTCCTGGACTCTGGAAACAATCTTGGGAGCCACTGACTCAGCATTCCAAAACCAAACCAAACCCAGTGCCGTCAAGTCGATTCCGACTCATAGCGACCCTACAGGACAGAGTAGAACTGCCCCATAGAGTTTCCAAGGAGCGCCTGACGGATTCGAACTGCCAGCCCTTTGGTTTGCAGCCATAGCACTTAACCACTACGCCACCAGGGTTTCCGACTCAGCATAAACCAAAAAACCCCAAACCCGTTGCCATGAAGGGAGATTCTGACTCATAGCAGCCCTATAGGACAGTAGAACTGCCCCATATGGTTTCCAAGGAGCAGCTGGTGGATTTGAACTGCAGACCTTTTGGTTCCAGCCAAGCTCTTAACAGCTAGGCCACCAGGGCTCCTAGGTCTCCTTACTACTGGTCAAATTCTTACCTTGGTAAACCATTTTACAGGTTTATGTGGGTCCCTTTGGTGGTTTTTCTGTGTAGATTCTATTGTGTGTTGATTGCAGATTTTGTGACAATAAACCAACCACTTTACTGTCACTTGGATCTTTGCTTATTGCTAGTCTGCCCACTTTAGATGGTAAGGGCTCTGTTCAGACTTGGTATAAACTAAGCCCATTGCCATCGAGTCGATTCCAACTCATAGCGATCCTATAGGACAAGGTATAGCTGCCCTATCCAGTTTCCAAGGAGTGCCTGACAGATTTGAACTGCTGACCTTTTGGTTGGCAGCCATAGCTCTTAACCACTACGCCACCAGGGTTTCCAGACTTGGGCTAGTGGTACCTTAATCCGTCCGTTATTTACCTCTCTTAAATCTGGAGCAACATTCCCTAGAAAAGCAGACCTCTGACCATGGAAACTTTATAGTTGGAATTGTATGTATTTTTATAGGTGGAAGCCTATGTATTTTAACTTTACATCTGTATTTTCCAAAGCTGACTCATGGAATATTAGACCTTTGGGATATTCCATTTTTAAAAGATGCTTATGTGGAAGGGTAGGGGTGAGTGGGGGAGATTCCTAATCAAAATTAGAAAATGATGCTACTATATCCTACTCTTGGAGTTTCAGAATGGTATGTCCTACAACAAAGAAAATTGTTTACCTTTGCTTCAACTAGTGTTTTTCAGCCTTCCCTGACTACTGAGCCCATTTTTCCATAGCGCATCTATTAAGTGCCGCTTTAGATAAATTTGCTATTTTTAAATTGAAGTATGTAGTTACTCTTTTTTTTTTTTTTTTAGTTACTCGTAAGATTGTTACTACTGATATTTATTTCCCAAGAAATGAAGTTTTAAGGAATGAACAATGAAGTTCAAAACTACTGCTAACATTGCTGTTACCATTACTGAAGTCATGATCGGGACAGCACTGTGTACTTGTCATAGAAATACTGGTCACAGTAGGTCCAGTGTTCACCAGGACAGTGAGACAGCTCTTGGTTGATAGTTTAATACCACGTTTACCTCTCAGCTTCTTTTCTGTTAATTGAGTAAAAGGCAGATGACTCACTTGATATTTTATTTTTGAATCAAAATAATAACAATTTTCAGATTTGTGATTTTTATGAAACTTGTCTGCATAGAGTGCTGTGTTTATGCACAATGATTATGACCTATCACATGTCTTCTCTATCATCATTCTCTAAATGGCATATTTTTTCAGTATTGAATGCAATGTTGATACTGAATTAGTTGTGCCACTTTTTTTTCTGAAACTAATCTCTGTGCCACGAGTGCCAGTTTGACAGATTTGCAGTGACAAGAACTTCTGAAGACAACTATCCCATCAGTAACAAAGCTAGGTATTCTAGTCAGAGCCATAAAGATTTTTGCTATGACTCTTTGGAAACTTCCATTTTTTCTTAGATTGGAAAGAGAATTTTTAAAAAATTTCTTTTTTGAGTAGTTGATCATCTCTTTGGTTTCAAGTTTTAGTATCCACAGTAATAGAAAGTAGTGAAAAAATAGATAATAAAATCCCAAAGTAAGTAGAATCTTGCTTTAACCATTCATTCCAGCCTTCTCATCCACCAAATCTTTTAGCAAATTCACCAGCAAGTATATTGGCTAGAATTAGGTTCAACTGCCATTGATCAAAAAACCCCACATGACTAGGAAGTTTATTTATCTTTCATATAAATGAAGCATTGAAGGTGAGTGATTCAAGTTGAAAAGGTGGATCTACTCCTGAGACTCTTCAGAGACTCAGATTTCTAGCTTGTTCCACAATCATTGTTATTGTTGTTAAGTTTATTCTCACTTGTGGTGGCCCTATGTGTGCAGAGTAAAACTGCTCCTTAGGATTTTCAAGACATTTCAGAAGCAGATCTCCAGGCCTGTCTTCTGAGGCATCTCTGGATGGGTTCAAACAGCTAAACTTTTG
Organism: Loxodonta africana; assembly: GCF_030014295.1. NCBI lineage: Eukaryota > Metazoa > Chordata > Mammalia > Proboscidea > Elephantidae > Loxodonta > Loxodonta africana. The sequence continues at coordinate 161,827,825 of NC_087342.1, read as the reverse complement.
GCTAGTAGTTGAGTGCTTAACTGTTTACAGCACCCAGGGACTCTTACCACCATCCCTAAGATCACAATATGACCTAATGGCTCAAAATAGAGCTCCAGCAAAGCGAGCAGTGGAGTATAAGGAAAGGACACTTAGGGACATTTTCTAGAAGTTGCATATCTTTTGAAGCTTACATCCTGTCATCCAGAACGTAGTCGTATGACATAGTTTGTAGCAAGGAAAGCTAGGAAATACAGTTTTTATCCTGGGTAGCCACTATGTGCTTATGTAAAAACCAGAATAAAAGTTGTTGTTAGGTGCTGTCTAGTCAATTTTCGACTCATAGTAACCCCATGTGATGGAGCAGAACTGCCCCATAGGATTTTCTAGACTAATCTTTATGGTAGCAGATCACCCGGCCTTTCTCCTGCAGAGCTGCTGGGGGGGTTCAAACACCAGCCTTTGGGTTAGTGGTTAGTAGCTGAGCGCTTAACCGTTGCGCCACCCTTAAGTCACGTTAATAAATTGAGCTTTGTATTTCTTTTCTGCCTAAGTAGTCCCAGGAAGAGAGGAAAAGCAATGAAGTAGCCTGTTGGTAGGCTAAGAGAAAGAGAAATAACGAACATGCACAATATCCTAACTTAGTAATCAGCCCGTAAGTCTGTGCTGCCCAGTATGATACCTACTGCTAGGCCACATGTGGCTGTTGAGCACTTGAAACGTGGCTAGTCCAAATTGAAATATGAGGTAAGTGTAAAATATACACCAGGTATTGAAGGCTTAGTACCAAAAAATGTAAAATGTGTCAATATTTTAATATTAATTATGTTTGAAATGATGGTTATAGGTGTGTTGGATTAAATAAAATATATTATTAAACTTAATTTTATCTATATCTTTTTACTTTTTAATATGACAGAAAATTTTAAATTACATACGTAATTTGCATTTCTGTTGGATACTGCTCCTCAAAGTAATTTAAAGTTGGCTAAATTACAGAACTGTAAAACCTAGCTTACATCTTCTTAGATTTCCTACTAATTGTGTGATCCTGGTCAAGTCACCCAATTTCTTGGCGACAGTTCCTCTGTGACATATGTCATGTTTTTTTGTAATTAGTGATAATGAATGAGAAAATAAATGTGAAAAGTATCTAATCTCTGAGGGAAAGAAGAGTTCTGTGTAATTACTCTGTGTAATTCAGAAGGGGATTTTAATTAGTAAGGGGAGGGGGAATGTGTTGCCTTCAATCCAGTAAAAACTATTTGGTTTGATTCTTATTTACCCAGTCCTGAATTTCTTTGTGCCTGGTGTGTTTAATAATGCTGTGAACATTTCACAGCAAAAACTCTTGAAGGAATTTCTCACTGAATATTATCCTGACAGAGAATTAGTCCCTATGCCCCTGAGATTTCCCTGATAGAAATTCAACACAATCAGAATCATGGGTTACAGAAAGTTTTTTAATTGCTTCTTTCTAAAGAAGCTAATTGTCCAAACTAGCTATCAAAGCTACAGTTTTATGTTGTTTGGGTGTACTCACTTAAGGAGACAGTTATATCCCAAGCCTGTTTCTCCTACTCTTCTCTATGATATCACCATACATACACACAGTTGCTGAAGACCAAAAACTTAGAAAATGTTGATTCCACTCTTTCCATCTTTGCTTCTGACACCAATTTATATCCCCAAATCTGTCTATATCTAAGCCCTCATCACTTCTCCTTTCAACTATTGCAGACCTGGGCTTCTTCCTCCATTCTTAGCCACCATAGTCCACTCTTCAGACAGCGACCAGAGGGGTTTTTATTTTAACGTAAATCATATTATGTCACTCATCTGCTTAAAACCCTCCACTGACTTCCTGTGGTACTTAAAAATAAAAATCCAAACTCCTTCCATGGCATAAATGCCCTGGCCCCTGCATAACTATGCCCGCCTCGTAACCTGTTTTACTCCTTCACTGCCTTTGGGTCATACCGATCTTTTTTCTTTTCCTTGAATGCGCAAAGCTCAGTCTTGCCTTTGCACTTGCTCTTCTGCCTCCAGGTCTTCTCATGGCTGGCTCTGTCTTTTCATTCAGCTTTTAGGTTAAAGGTTATCTCTTTAGGGAAGCCTTCTCTGGAGATCTAACAACCACCACCACAACTCCTGAAACTATTTGCTCTCACCCCACTCTGTTTTATTGTTTTCTCACCACTTAACACTCTCTGGACTAATTTTGCTTATTTAGTTGTTTACATGTCTTTCCCCAGAATATGTGAATGAGGTTGTCTTTGTTTTTTTTTTTTTTTTTTTTGGTTCATTGCTTTTCCCAGCATCTGGGCAGGTATAGCACATAGTAGGTGCATAAATAAATATTTGTTGAACAAATGAATTAACAAATGAAGAAGAGAAAGGAGATAATCAATGGAAAGGTTTGCTGTTTTCTTTTCCCTTGACTTCAGATAATAATTTTGGTACCTGCTTATAACAAGATCAAATGAACTTCTTAGAAGTAACCTGTTTAAAGAAACAGTATTAAAACATGTAAAGCCCAAGGACTGAAATGTTTAATCCTTGATTATTAGACCTTTATTCAATGAGCATGAAATAAATTATTGAGCCCCACTAATAACTGGCAATGATTAATATATTGTAATCTAAATGTTTAATTATTGTATATTTAGTCTGCAAATGCCTCGTTTAACCTAAAACTGGTATCCTTATTAACACTACCAGCATTCCCACATAGTGTTTGAGAGCCTAACAAAATGCACATCTTTGTCGGGGAGATTTTGTGTACCTACCAAAGCTTATTAATCACGTATAAAGTAGAAGAAACTGGGCCCCGTCAATGAGCAGCAGCAAGGTCAAAGTGATAGGCATAAAAGAGCAATGCATAATCCTCAAATTCTTCATGAGAGACTGAGGGTTTCAGACTGCTTTGGGATTTAATTCATTAATGTCCTCTGTCTGGAGTTCTGTTAAATGGATTTTTAAGTAAGTGATTACTCTTGCTGTTTTATGAAACAGTGGCAGATCTGCGAGCATGTGTGGGCCGATCTGTATTAACGAGAATGTGGGTATGTTTACATGGAAGCAAACAATAGGAGATGATTAAGAATGTTCTAACTTGGCATAAACAGTTTGCCTTTCTGAGCATAAAATATAAGCGATTGCAATTGTTTAATTTCCAGATTGAAGACTATGATGTGATAGCTAGCATGATAGGAGCCAAGTGTAAAAAACTCCAGACCCTGGATCTCTGGCGATGTAAGAATATTACTGAGAACGGGATAGCAGAACTGGCTTCTGGGTGTCAGCTTCTGGAGGAGCTAGACCTCGGCTGGTGCCCCACTCTGCAGAGCAGCACCGGGTGCTTCGCCAGACTTGCACGCCAGCTTCCAAACTTGCAGAAACTCTTTCTTACAGCTAACAGGTCTGTGTGTGACACAGACATTGAAGAACTGGCAGGTAATTGTACCAGATTACAGCAACTGGACATACTAGGTAAGGATACGGTATATAAATTAGGTTTAAATCCTGTTTCTTTGATACAAAACGTAATTTAAGACTTTTTGCAAGAAAAGAAAAAAAAAAGCTTCTTGGATACAATAAAAATGTCTTTGTAAGACTGCTTGGTTCAGTAGGAAATGCAAGATAGAGCAATTGATAGTGATTACATATGTACTTAAGTAAAATAGGACTTGAAACACTGCCAGCATCAGTTTTCAGTGCTGAATGCAATATTAGTCAATTGAAAATGCCTGACCTTGTTCACAGCCTTGAGGGCAATAACAAAATTTTATAGTTGAACCTATCAGAAAGCTCTAAATAACTACTTTTTGGTCTAGTGAGAAGAGTGAGAGTTCACATGAGCTGCGTTCTCCATTTTTATGAAGGACAGAAAAGATGAAATTAATCTGTTTGAATACAAGTTAGATAAAAGCTTCTTGATATTAAATTCTTGATTAAGTAATGTGAAATTTCCTTGCCAATAATCCTTGTTTTTAGGACTAGTTCTACCCCAAGGCAGGTCTATTGAACATCTTTTTCCAGTTCTGAGATTTCAGTTCCGTGTCCTTACTGCATTCGTCAGCGAGGAAGCCTGTGAGATGCTGTGACCTTTTATGTTAGCCAAGCTCACAGCACCACCAGTGCCTTTGCCCACACCATTGGTACTCTGTCACCCCGCAGAGCACTTGCTCTGTGTCCTTGAGAATCTGTCAGTACTACCGTGAAGTGGAATAATTAGTCCATAAAGTGCTTCTATATTCTCTCCTGATTTTAAACATTCAGTAAAAAGAAAACCTGAAGACTTTTAACACCTTTGTGGTTTCAGTTAAAATCTCTGCACAGTCCAGGTTTATGACATATTTGTGGATGCTGTTTGTATATAGCTGTTCAATCTACTTTTAGGCAGAAATTCTTGCATAGCCGTTATATGCACACTTTGGGCTAGATACTATTCTGTGTTATAATTTAACCTTCACAGCTCAGGGAGTTGGGTATTATTGTCCTTCCATAGATGAGGGCACTGAGATTCAGAAATACGTTGGAGTCCCAGGAGTTAATAAATGGTAGATAGAGCAAGGGTTAGTTCCCAAGTTTTTTTGCTGCATGGTCAGTTCTTTTTTTTTTTTTTTGATACACCACACCCACTTACCTTGCTTATTTTCCTTCCTACCCATGCTTCCTCCTTGAATTAGCCTAGATCTTTTATAAGATAAATATTGAAAAGTTCAGGGTGAATGAGGAAAGGGCCTCTTCAAATAGATCGCTAATAGCAACAGGCTTCACTTAAAAGGATGGTGCTAAAGTTGGTTAAAATCTATTTTACAGCTACGCCCTCCAAAAAGGAAAAAAAGGCATCATACACTTGGTTACACTAGTTTTGAAGAATAGCCGGTGTCTGAAAGAGATTCTTTAGCACCATAAAGAAGTCAGTAACACTGATCCTAAAACAAGTGCACATTTGCAATGAACAATGGGTTCAGTTGTCAAGTGGCCTAACTTTGAACTAGTAAATGTATGAATTACTTTACAGAGGCATGAAAGAAAAATAGGTAAGAAGTATAATGACTCCTTTTTAAAAAAAAATAATAATTTTATTGTTGAGAATGTATACAACCAAAGCATGCACCAATTCAAGTTTCTACATGTACAATTCAGTGACATTTATTACATTCTTCAAGTTGTGCAACCATTCTCACTCTCCTTTTCTGAGTGTTTCTTCCCCATTAACATAAACTCACTGCCCCTATCTAATCTTTCAAGTTGTTGTCAAATAGATCTTAAAAGAGATAATGCTCAAGGCAGACTTTTTTTTTTTATTAACTTTTATTGAGCTTCAAGAGAACGTTTACAGATCAAGTCAAACTGTCACATATGTTTATATACACCTTACTCCGTACTCCCACTTGCTCTCCCCCTAATGAGTCAGCCCTTTCAGTCTCTCATGACAATTTTGCCAGCTTCCAACTCTCTCTATCCTCCCATCCCACCTCCAGACAGGAGATGCCAACACAGTCTCAAGTGTCCACCTGATACAAATAGCTCACTTTTCATCAGCATCTCTCTCCTACCCACTGTCCAGTCCCTTTCATGTCTGATTCAAGGCAGACATTTTTTACTAGTTAACTATTGTTTGGTTTTAAGAATACTTCAGGGGATATTTATGGTTTAAGGATTAAAAATTGTCTTAGGGCTGTAGTTTCAGGGATTCAGCCAGCCTCCATGGTTCCAGAAAATCTGAATTCCCGCTTTCAGGATGCATCTGTAGAATCTTTGATAAAATAGTCAGTAATGGTCACCGGGCACCATCCAGTTTTTCTTGTCTCATGGCAAAGGAGGCAGTTGTTCATGGAGGCTATTGGTCACACATTCCATTTTCTTCTCCTGTTCCTAACTCTTCTTCTTCCTCTGTTGCTCCAGGTGAATATAGACCAATTATTGTGGCTTGGATGGCCACTTGCAAACTTTTAAGACCCCAGGCACTACGTACCAAACTAGGAGGTGGAACAGAGCATTAAGCACCTTATTAGGCCGGTTAACTGAGATGTCCCATGAAACTGTGACCCTAAACCTTTAAATCCATGAAGTGTTTGGTTGTACATAAGCAGCTGAGGCAGCTACTCTTTTTTTTTTTTTTTTTGTCATTGTTGTAAATATATTTATCACACAACTTTCTTATGGGTGTACAACTTATTGACAGCAATTACATGAACTGGCTGTGCAAGCTTACCCTTAGTCAGTGCAATTTTTCCACCACTGTAAACCAAAACTCAGTATTCCATAAGCAGTAATTCCCCCTTCCCTCCTCCCTTCCACCCCTAGTAACCAGTAATAAACTTTGGTCTCTATATATTTGCCTGTACTTGTCTTTTGATGTAAGTGAGATTATACAACATTTGTCCTTGTGTGATTGGCCTATTTCACTCAGCATAATGTTTTCAAGCTCCATCCTTACTATAGCATGTATCAAGACTTCATTTCTCTTACTGGCTAAGTAGTAGTCTATTATGTGTATGTACCACATTTTGTTTATCCATTCATCTGTTGATGGACATTTAGGTTGTTTCCACCTTTTGGCTGTTGTGAATAGTGCTACAGTGAAGATTGGTGTACAAGTATCTGTTTGAGTCTCTACTTCGAAGTCTTTTGGGTATATATCTAGGAGTGGAATTGCTGGGTCATATGATAGTTCTATTTTTAGTTTTTTGATGAACCACCACACTGTTTTCCACAAGATCTATACCATTTTGTATTTCTACCAGCAATGGATAAGGGTTACAATTTCCCCACATCCTTGCCAACTTTTTTTTTTTTTTTTTAACTTAGCCATCCTAGTGGGAGTGAAATGGTATCTCGTTATGGTTTTGATTTGCATCTCTTTGATGGCTAGTGACATTGAGCATCTTTTCATGTGTTTGGTGGCCATTTGAATATCTTCTTTAGTGAAATGTCTATTCAAGTCCTTTGCCCATTTTATGATTGGGTTAATTTTCTTTTTGTTGTTAAGTTGTCAAAGTTTTACGTAAATTTTGGTTGTTAGATTCTTATTGGATATAAGGTTTCCAAAGATATTTTCCAAGTCTGTAACTTGTCTTTTCACTTTTTTTTGTAAAGTCTTTTGATGAACAAACTTTTTAATTTTTATGAGGTACCATTTATCTATTTTGTCTTTTGCTGTTTGTGCTCTAGTTACTGTATTAGATAATCCATTGTTAAAAGCTAGGCCTGATAGCATTGCCCCTGCATTTACTTCTAAGAATTTTATGGGTTTAGTTTTCACATTTAAGTCCTTAGTCCATTTTGAATTTGTTTTTGTGTATGGTTATGAGGTATGGATCCTGTTTCATTTTCCTGCATGTAGAAATTCAGTCTTCCGAGCACCATTTATTGAAGAAGCCCTTGGCACTCTTATCAAAAATCAGTTGACCATGCATGTGTGGGTTTATTTCTGTACTCTCAATTCTATTCCATTGGTCTGTGTGTTTATTGTTACACCAGCACGAGGCTGTTTTGATAACTATAGCTATATAATATGTTTTAAAATAAGGAAGTATGAGTCCTCTTACTGTGTTCTTCTCTTTCAACATTGCTTTAGCTATTTGGGACCTCTTGCCATTCCATTTAAAGTTGAGGATTGGTTTTTCCATTTCTGTAGAGAAGGCTATTTTAGTTTTATTTGGGGTTGCGTTGAATCTATAGATGGCTTTTGGAAGTGTTGACATCTTAACAATATTAAGTCTTGTTATCCATGAATGTGGAACATCTTTCCATTTATTTAAGTCTTTTTTAATCTCTTAATAACAGTGTTTTATAATTTTCTTTGTATAAGTCTTTCACATCCCTGGTTAGATTTATTCCTCGGTATTTTATTCTCTTAGATGCTATTGTAAATGGAATCATTTCCCTAACTTCCCTTTCAGATTTCTCACTGCTGGTATATAGAAACCCAACTGATTTTTGTTTGTTGACCTTGTACCCTTTGACTTTGCTAAATTCCTCTATTAGCTCTAGAAGTTTTCTTGCAGACTCTTTGCGATTTTCTGTGTATAGGATCATGTCATCTGCAGACAGAGGTAATTTTAATCTCTTTTCCAATCTGGATACCTTTTATTTCTTTTTCCTGTCTTATTGCTCTGGCCAGGACTTCTAATACAATATTGGATAGAAGTGGTGAAAGTGGACGTCCTTGTCTTGATAACGACTTTTTAAAAAATATTTGTAACTTTTATGAGCCTAAGAAGAAGGCAGTGTCATTATCTACTACACCATAACTATGTATAAATGGAAGACAATTATGCAAATATATTGAAACCTCACATTTCAACTATAAAGAACACAGTAAATAATATCAATAGTAATCAGTAATTATTAATAAATAATAATAACAGCAAATTTACTGTGTTATGTACTATTCTCAGCATATATTAACTGATTTAAGTCTCACAACAACTTTACAAGGTAGTTTCCATTTTAGCCACAGATAAGGAAACGGAGGCTCAAACAGGTCAAGAGACTTGTTCAGGTTCTCAGAGCTAATAATGGTGGAATCTAGATTTGAACCAGTTTATGCTTGTAACTGCTATGCTATATTTCTTTCTTTAATATTTTCACTGTTGAGTTTTGGTTTCCTTTCATCCATAAGTGTTAGAATCCTTCTCCTTCCCCCTCCCCTTTTTAAGGATCCTTTTTAAGCCAAGATGATAGTCATTATTTTATTTGTCGTTTTGTGATTAGAACATATGAGTGATGAGTGGCATACCTTTTTCATACTGAAAATACTTATTGATCCTCAGTACAAAGCTAAGTAAGAGACAGTCTCTACCTTCAGAGTTTATAATATGGCAAGAAGGAGTAAAACAAATATATAGATAGCTGTAATGCAAGCCAGAGGCAAGTCCATTTTGATGGGACTCAAAGAAAACGGAGAACCTATATGATTAGAGAAATAAGGAAAAGCTTTATTTAAAGGGTTAACAAATACTTGAAAGAGATCCTTGAAAAGTAAATAGGAAAAGCCAAAAAGCCTTTTGCTATGCAAAAGGAATAGCATGAAACAAAAGCGTAGAGGTTGAAAATACAGAATATCTTTGGAGAATAGGCAATTTAATTTGACTTAGAAAGGCAGTATAATAGAGGCTTTCATGGAGCGTTTTGAACACCAGAGTGAGGAATCTGTACAAAATTAAATAAGGAAGATCTATTATAGGATTTTAATTAGGAAAATGAGTTATATATTCAGAGTCATGTTCCAGGAATATTAATCTGGAAAAAAGTAACAGGTGAATTGGAGAAGGAGGAGATCAAAATCAGAGAGATTAGCTGCAATAATCATGTAATAAGGGTGTAAATCAGGATGATAGTATTGGAAAATAACCATCCACTTCTTCATTCTTTCATTCATTACACATTTATTGAGCATATAGTGTGTCAAGGATTGTTTTAAGCACTAGAGATATAATAGTGAACAGGACACATATGGCCCCTGCCCTGAAGGAGCATGCAGACTCTGAAAACGTAGCTATGTGATAAGTGGATAACAAAACAAAAACACACAGTGCTCTAGAAGCATAGGACAGGGAACCCTGGCCTAGTTAACTTTAAATCTCCTGAATTCCTTCTTTAGCATTCTCTTAAGTTTTGGGGATCTCCTGATTTATCAGGAAACTCAAAATCTAACGAGCAAGACTGCCAAACAGAAAACATGATCACAACCCTAGATGAAAAACACCTAGTTTTTTAGTTGAGGCTCTCTGATCTTCCAAAACCGAAGCCCCCTTGAGATAACGTTGGTTTAAAAAAAACATACATACATACATCATGTGTGTGTATGTGTATAAAAAATGAAGATGCAGGTGTATCTCTCAGATCCCATGAATAAGAGCTGTGGTCAGACCTCAGGAGAGATTGGAAAACCATCAAAAGGCAAGGAAGCTTTCTTTTTTTTTCTTCTACATATTCAAGCACCCCACCCTCTGCTGCTGTACACTCACAAAGACATTTATGTCTGCTTTTCTTCTCATTCTGGCCACTACTGCTTTTCTGGGTATATGTGGCCAAATATAACAGCTGCATCCCAGCCTTATACTTCTTTAATTCAAGGGATCTGTGGATGCTGAAGGCTTCACTGAATCCTGGTCTTAAATTCCGAAGAGAGTGTGGATTGGTTTGTCTGATGTCCAGTCACAGCCAGGATAGCAGTACAGATATAGCTTCTGGAGCCCTTGGTTGAAAGGGAGTAGAAAGGAATTCTCAGGGGGAAAGACATAGATTAACATTTCAGAACTTTTACTGTCCCTGCCAGTTGATATGTATATGTAATACGATTGTGGTTAAAGCAAGGTATGTTTTACAACAGCTGACACTTGAGAATCAAGTAATATTTGGTATTTATTGAGTGCCTGCCATGTATTAGGTGCTTTACATATTTATATAATTTGGTTTCCAACTGCATATTCCATGATCACTTTAAATTTAACATGGTTTGAATAGAACTCAAGGAGCCCTGGTGACACAGTGGTTAAGGAGTAGTCTGCTGGCCAAAAGGTTGGTGGTTCGAACCCACTAGCCACTCCACAAGAGGAAGGTTTGGCAGTCTCCTTCTGTAAAGATTACAGCCTTTCTTTTAAGAACTGTCTATTTAGAATCAACTTGACAATAGCAACTCGGAAGATTAGATAGGAACTTTAGGGGGCAGTGAATTTATGTTCCTAGGGGAGGAGCAACTCAGAAAAAGAGGGTGAGAATGGTTGCACAACTCAAAGAATGTAATCAGTGTCACTGAATGGTACATGTAGAAACTATTGAATTGGTATATGTTTTGCTGTGTATATTCTCAACAATAACAACAAAAAATTTTTAATTTTTTCAAAAAAGATTACAGCCTTGGAAACTCTATGGGTCAGTTCTACTCTGTCCTATAGGGTAGCTATGAATTGGAATTGACTCAACGGTAATGGGTTTTGGTTTAAGTAGAACTCGTCATCCATCATCTGTCTTGCAGTAGTGTCATTTTATGCTCACCGCTACTGTAAAACTCATCAAATTATATTGTTATTTACTTTCAACTCTGGTCAATGAGTTCCTTAAAGGAGACACCTGTCTTACTCATCTTTGCATCTACAGTGCCTAAAACAGAAGCTTCTACAAGGCAGTTGCTCAGTAGTTGCATTACATGGAATTAGAGGTTAAATCATTGTAAATATTGCTGTCTGATTTGACCCATGGATTAAGGAAAATGAGATGTGAAAACAGTTTGAATGGGTTAACAGAAATAGGAAAGTCTGAAGAAGCTGATTTGAAGGGAGAAGATATAAGAATGAAGATAGTGGGTGGGTAAGGTATTGACAGGATTCAGGTCCTAGATACCAACCTGGCTGGGAAAAGTTAGGTGTTTTTTTGGTTTGTTTGTTTACAAAACCATTTCAATATAAAGTCTTTTATTTTAAAAATGTTTTTTTAATTTTCAAAAGGTAATTTATTTTAAGTGTATTTCAAATAAAAAAACAAAATACAAACCTGTTGCCATCTGCTCAGTTTCGACTCATAGCAATCCCATAGGACAGAGTAGAACTGCCCCATAGGGTTTCCAAGGAGTGGCTGGTGGATTTGAACTGCCAACCTTTTGATTAGCAGCCAAACACTTAACCACTGTGCCACCAGGGCTCCAGTAAATAATAGAGGGACTCATTATTAGGATATTTATATGAATGTTGTACTTAAGGTGTTTTGTTTTTTTTTTAAACAGGAACAAGAATGGTAAGTCCGGCATCTTTAAGAAAACTCCTGGAATCTTGTAAAGATCTTTCCTTACTTGATGTGTCCTTCTGTTCACAGATTGATAACAGAGCTGTGCTAGAACTGAATGCTAGCTTTCCAAAGGTGTTCATAAAAAAGAGCTTTACTCAGTGACTTAATATATGTTCTGTAATAAAATTTATATGCTTTTGTAGGGTTTTATTTGGTGATTGGTTTTGTTATTTTGCTTTTGTTAGTATTTATAGTGGTAGGAATCAAGACATTTGAAGGTTTTAAAGAAAAATATCAAATTGTCCATTAAATCAAGTGAAAGAGTAAACAAATGTTTTCACAAAATACGGCAAGCACTTTCCTTCAAGAATATGTAAGTGGCTGATGATGTTTTTGTATATTAATCAGTGATAGTATGCTTTAGCCAATAATTACATGTTTAATAAAAGTAATATGGAAACATTGTAACTTATTTTTAAAGGAGCACTTTGAGCAACAAAGTATCATGATATTTATGCAAAAATAAAATGAATTTTCACACCTCCATGTAAAGAATATTGGATCTTTTATTTATCCTTATCACCTGGCCAGAGTTTTGTTTGATACGGACAAAGTTATCAGAACTAGTTGGAGCAAGAGACTTATTTTTTAAACTGATGCATTTGTTGCAAGGTATGTTATTTCTCTCCCTTTTTTTAAGTAGGGGGCTGTCATCTTTAATGATACAAAAGGTGCATAGAGGAACTCTAAGTGAATTTGTGGCAGAAACAAAGAAGAAAAGGAAACCCAAAGCAGGCTGCTTCTTAGTGCACTGGTTTATGTTGAACTGTGCTCTGTCTGCTTATCATCTAAAACCCACCAAAAAAAAAAAAAAAAAACAGAAAAAACTGGTTACTTAACTAGTATAAACAGTAAAACTTTTTTTTGGGTAGAATACACCCAATCATGAATTAATTTACAATAACTGTGCAACTTGAAAATGTTTTATTTTTTCACTTTTCCTCTATAGATTTATCTATTTCACTACTGGGTAATACCAATATAAAAATATGGGCATAACCAAGAACAAAAGGTAAACTACTAAATGAAGGAGTTTTCCAACTGTTAAACAGATGCCTTAAAAATTTGTTAGAGGGAAAGATTTAAGGCTTCTAAATTCTATGGGAATTTTATTTATATATATTTTCTTCTGTCCCCTGGCACCTTAAATAATTAAAAATCAGCTACAGTAGGAAAAAAAGAAATTGTTTCATTAAGTAGTGAATTGATTTAGCTCTACTGCTAAGAAAGCAGGCAGAAAATATTTTCTGGCATGAAAAGGCAGGACTATTTTGAATAGCAAACTTGTATTAAGTTTGTAGTGTAACAAAATTTATTTTGCAAAATTCATTTTGCCACTTGGGCAAGATGTTACAGTCCAACAGCTAAGTGCCCTAGAGTGATCCTGTAGAACTGTGCTGCCCAATACAGTAACTACTAGCCATGTGTAGCTGTTTTATTTTAATTAACTGAAATTTAATTAAAACTTCAGTTCCTCAGTTGCACTAGCCACTTTTCAGGTGTTCTGTAGTCCCATGAGGTTAGTGGTTATCATACCAGACAGCACAGAAGGTTATCACAGAAGGTTCTATTGGATAGCAGTACTCCAGAGTTTTTTGTTTTGTGTGTGTGTTTGTTTTTTTAAGAAAACACATTTAATCTAAAAATTAACACAGTTAAAATATGTAGGCAGTTTTTGAGGGTACTCTCAACAACATATATATGAAATCTTCCCCCCGCCAAAGTTTTTAAGCTAATGATTTTATCCATATGGCAAATACTAGGCACTCAGTAAATATTTACTGAATGACTACAATATATCATTGAGTTAAGCTATAAATATTTCAAATTTTTAAAATGTAAATATTATAAATTATTACTAGTAGTTAAAAGACAACATTAAGTATTATGACACGTGCAAAGAGCTGGAGATAGAAAAGCAAAAGGGAAGACAGAAAAGCAAAAGGGAAGAACTAGTGTTTAATATAAAGAATGTAATGTTGTGATACTTAAAATATTAAAGAGTAACACAATCTTTACTCCACGTAGGAAACCATCCTTATAAGAATTGCTGTCCTGATGATACCCCTAGTATTCCCCGCCCTGTCATCTCTTTGATGGAAGAAGCAAGTGGTAGTTGACCGAGGGCTTGGGTGTCCTTCATTGTCATCTTTATGCAGTTGGATATTCTTTTCATCCACAAATGTATGTAAACATTTTAAATATTGTTGTATTCAGTGGACCTTTTAGGAGGATGAGATGCATAAGTTGACTACCAACTACGTGAAGGAGTACTTTTACCGTAAAATAGCAGCTAACACTGAGTAAATTCTTACTCTGTGCTAGGCACTGCTCTAGGTGCTTTTACTACCGTTGGTGTTGTTAGTTGCTATAGAGTCGATTCTGACTCATGGCCACCCCATGCGTGCAGAGTAGAACTGTTCCATAAGGTTTCTAAGGCTGTGACCGTTCGGAAGCGGATGGACAGGCCTGTCTTTTGAGGTGTCTCTGGATGGGTTTGAACTGCCACCCTTTTGGTTAGTAGTCCAGCATTAAACAATTTCCACGACTCAGGGACTCCGTTCCTACCTGCATTTACAGATGAGAAAACTGAGGCAAAGTAAGCTTAAGGAATGTACTCATGGTCACATAGCTGCTAGTGGCAGAACCAGCATACAAACTGAGGCCATCTGGCTTTAGAAGCAGTGCATCCAATCTATGTTTTAAGTATCCAGGGTGGCTTTGGTTCTAGAGCAGAGGTCAGTCAACTTTTTCTCTAAAGGACCAGGTAGTAAATATTTCAGTCTGTGCAGGCTGACAGCCAGAATATTTAGGATATTATATAGTTGTATCCCCCACGTGTCTGTCAGTTTGTTGTACCGTGCGGGCTTGCATATAGCTGTGATGCTGGAAGCTCTGCCACCAGTGACGATACACATGGACCTCGCCAGATGGAACACACAGGAATCAAATCGACTACATCTGTGGAAAGAGGTGATGGAAAAGCTCAATATCATCAGTCAGAACAAGGCCAGGGGTCGACTGTGGAACAGACCATCAATTGCTTATATGCACGTTCAAGCTGAAACTGAGGAAAATCAGAGCAGGTCCACGAGAACCAAAATACAACCTTGAGTATATCCCACCTGAATTTAGAGACCATCTCAAGAATAGATTTGACTCGTTGAACACTAATGACCAAAGACCAGAGGAGTTGTGGAATAACATCAAGAACATCATACATGAAGAAAGCAAGAGGTCATTGAAAAGACAGGAAAGAAAGAAAAGACCAAGATGGATGTCAGAGGAGACTCTGAAACTTCCTCTTAAATGTCGAGCAGTTAAAGCAAAAGGAAGAAATGATGAAGTAAAAGAACTGAACAGAAGATTTCAAAGAATGGCTCAAGAAGACAACATTAAGTATTATGACATGTGCAAAGAGCTGGAGATAGAAAAGCAAAAGGGAAGAACACGCTCAGCGTTTCTCAAGCTGAAAGAACTGAAGAAAAGTTCAGCCTCAAGTCGCAATAGTGAAGGATTCTATGGGGAAAATATTAAACGACGCAGAAAGTATCAAAAGAAGATGGAAGAAATACACAGAGTGATTATACCAAAAAATATTAGTTGATGTTCAACCATTTCAAGAGGTAGCATATGATCAGAAACTGATGGTACCGAAGGAAGAAGTCCAAGATGCGCTGAAGGCATTGGCAAAAAACAAGACTCCAAGAATTGATGGAATGTCAATTGAGATGTTTCAACAAATGGGTACAGCGCTGAAGGTGCTCACTTGTCTATGCCAAGAAATATGGAAGACAGCTTCCTAGCTAACCGACTGGAAGAGATCCATATTTGTGCCAATAACCAAGAAAGGTGATCCAACCAAATGTGGACATTATCAAACAATATTATTAATATCACACGCAAGCAAAATTTTGCTGAAGATCATTCAAAAGTGGCTGCAGCTGTGTATCGGCAGGGAACTGCCAGAAATTCAGGCCAAATTCAGAAGAGGGCTAGAACCAGGGATATCATTGCTGATGTCATATGGATCCTGGCTGAAAGCAGAGAATACCAGAAGGATGCTTACCTGTGTTTTATTGACTATGCAAAGGCACTTGACTATGTGGATTGTAACAAATTATGGATAACATTACAAAGAATGGGAATTCCAGAACACTTAATTGTGCTCATGAGGAACCTGTATGTAGATCAAGAGGCAGTTGTTCGGACAGAACAAGGGGATACTGATTGGTTTAAAGTCAGGAAAGGTGTGCGTCAGGGTTGTGTTCTTTCACCATACCTATTCAGTCTGTATGCTGAGCAAATAATCTGAGAAGCTGGACTATATGAAGAAGAACGGGGCATCAGGATTGGAAAAAGACTATGCAGATGACACAACTTTGCTGTAAGTGAAGAGGAGTTGAAGCACTTACTAATGAAGATCAAAGCCCACAGCCTTCAGTATGGATTACACTTCAATATAAAGAAAACAAAAATCCTCACAACTGGACCAGTAAGCAGCATCATGATAAACAGAGAAAAGATTGAAGTTCTCAAGGATTTCATTTTATTTGGATCCACAATCAATAGCCATGGAAGCAGCAGTCAAAAGCAGAAATCAAAAGACGCATTGCATTGGGCAAATCTGCTGCAAAGGACCTCTTTAAAGTGTGGAAAAGCAAAGATGTCACCTTGAAGGCTAAGGTGCACCTGACCCAAGCCATGGTATTTTCAATCGCCTCCTATGCATGTGAAAGCTGGACAATGAATAAGGAAGACTGAAGAAGAATTGATGCCTTTGAATTGTGGTGTTGGTGAAAAATATTGAATATACCATGGACTGCCAAAAGAATGAACAAATTTGTCTTAGAAGAAGTACAACCAGAATGCTCCTTAGAAGCAAGGATGGCAAGACTGCGTCTTACATACTTTGGAGATGTTGTCAGGAGGGATCAGTCCCTGGAGAAGGACATCATGCTTGGTAAAGTACAGGGTCAGCAGAAAAGAGGAAGACCCTCAACAGGATGGATTGATACAGTGGCTACAACAATGGGCTCAAGCTTAACAATTGTAAGGATGGTACAGGATTCGGCAGTGTTTCGTTCTGTTGTGGGTAAGGTCGCTATGGGTCGGGACAGACTCGACGGCACTTAAGAACAACAACATATAGTTGTATAACTAGAAAGAAAACAAATCTCCACAAATTTTTAGTGACAAAATCCAAAATATAATAATAATGATTGAGAACAACTTTTACTCATCTAATAATGAAAAAAATGGAATTCTCTGGGGGAGATAATATTTCACTTAATTAAGGTTCAAAGTTAGTGTTCCCTATCATCAACATTGATTATAAGTATTCATATGTTAATGCCGATCTGTAATAAGATTTTACATATTTCATCTTTTAAAACATACTTTCTTACTGATAAGCCCATTGCCATCAAGTCAGTTTCAACTTATAGTGTCCCTATAGCACAGAGCGGAACTGCCCCATAGGGTTTCCAAGGAGTGGCTGGTGGATTCAAACTGCCAACCGTTTGTTTATCAGCCAGACTCTTAACCACTATAGGTATTGCCAAATGTGTATGTTAATCCACAAGAATATGATTTTCATTGAGCATGTTCATCACTTGGAAGGCATTGATAGAATTTTATAAGATGCTTTCTTCTCTTGATATTTCCCTTTTTTAGCATGTTATTACATTGCAGATATCACTTTCAATTGAAGGTTAGGTGGAAGCTCCTCAATTGCACAGTTAAGTGGGTTTTGAAAAATGGAAATTTCCTTTGCACTTGCCTCAAGGTTTTAAAAAATGCTGCTGGAACTGTAGTTTCAGCTCAGAAAATACATCTGCTGCAGGTTTATGTGGGAATGGAAATCTTGTTTCACATTTTGAGAGCATAGGACCTGTGTAAAGCAACCTGACATTACTTGTGATTCAAATTGAGTTTCACATGTAAACGCTGTTTTACCTTGTAATTTTTGGTTGGATTCACTACAAAACATTATAAAGTCTGTAGCAAAAGTTAATTTCTAAAGTTATTCAGTGTTCGGTAGTAGTGATTCAGAGCACTTCTTCTTATGCAGAAAATTTTGAATATTGGCCTTGAACTCAAAAAATCACAATAAAACTACCACCGCTTGACCAAGAAACCTCTCTCTGGTAGGGCAATCAGGACATTCATCTTCTGTATCTGACAAAAGATAATGGAATTGATAGCAAATGAAGTTATCTGTTGGCATTACTGGTTCAGTAACACAAGACTGAGTCAGATATGTTCTGCAAAGTACCTGCTGATGAATAATACAGTAAATAACCATAGGCTTAAATACCTTACATTTTTACAAGCTTTGTGAATTTGACCAACTAAAACTTTTGTTGTTGTTGTTCTCCATGTATTTTTGCCACCATCAGTTGTAACACATCTTAGCAGATTCTACTTCAGGTTGTACTAGCATCATGTTTTCTCTACTTCTTAGAAATTAGTCTCACCTGCACTTGTTCACACAGACTACTCATAGAGGCTGACTTTGCAGTCACTTCACATCTGGCACTGACTCATCAAATAAACAACTACTGAGCAGTATCAGTAACATCTGTTGACTCACAAAGAGCCAAGGAAAACCACTCAAAATCGTTTGCCTTATTTTTTATTGAATATTGATGTTGTTCTCAATTCTTCAAGCAACTATTCTTGCCAAAAGGCTAATAGTCTTAAACAAGTTTGTTTACTCTGGATGCATTTTTTTCAGCTGCTGCAATCAAACACAATTTAATTGACTCATCATTGGTAAAAGGCTTTTTCTTGCTTGGCTAACAAATGAGTCATTTGGAAACTCACTTTGGCCTCAGCTTCATTTTCATTTTTGTAAAGAAATTCTGCTGTGATGAGATATATTGGCTTAAATTTTCTAGTTTTTCTGGCCACTGCATTCCTGTGAATTGAGAATATTGTGATGAGTGCTTAGTCTGGTAATTTTGGTAAATACCATATTTTTACACAAATAACACAAGCCTTCTACATTTGTTTGCCAACTGCACCCTCCTCGTACAATATTTTCATAAGTGTGCTATGCTAACTTTTTTACAGCAACATGTGAAAAATTGGCATAGCGGCACTTATGTAAATACCTCTCTGGGGGAGGGCACGGTTGGCAAGCAAACAAACATAGCAGACACACCTTATTTGCGTAAAAACATGGTATATTCTTTTAGAACAGCTACAGGGTTTCCATGAGTCAGAATCAACTCTTGAGGAAAACTAACAACAACATAGTGTCATTGCATGTTAAACACAATGCTTTGTCATTTGATTCAGTAACAAAACCCATACTCCATTGTTACTTAAAAGCATAACATTTGAAGTCCACTTTTTTTTTCTACTTGTTTTGACATTATAGGTATGCACTGGTGATAAAAATATAAAATATTGTGGTGTTGTTGAGTTGTAACTATATCCATGTAATTCATAGTGTGCCACGCAGCAGTGCAAAATGGTGAAAGCACCACAAAGGTCTCTGTTGCAACTCCTCCACTCTGCCATTGTAGTGTGAAAGCAACCATAGACAATAGGTGAATGGATGAGGATGGCTATGTGCCAAAAAAATTTTATTTATGGATACTGAAAGTTGAATTTAACATAATTTTCACGTCACAAAATATCTTTCTTCTTTTGATTTAATGTTTTATCGAACATTAAAAAACTATAAAAACCATTCTTAGCTCACAGGCTGTACAAAAATAAGGAGCGGGGTAGATTTGACTTGTGGACACCTACCTGTTCTAGGGAATTCTCAGATCAGACAGTAAACCCAGGTTTGCCCATTCCTAATTCTGTAAACCACACTGAAACCTCTCTCAGCCTTTGTCTTGCTCATTTTACTCTTTGGATTTTAAAATAAAGAACAGTGTTTTATTGACTTAGAGAAAACCAAAGTGTTTTCCATAAGAGAGAATTTATGTAGACTGTATCTGTTCATTAAAATTTGAAGCCAAATGACCCATTGTTATTAGCATGGCCAACTTACTTAAATTTTTATATAATGAGCATTTTGCTAAGGTAAATTATTTTCCCAGTGACTAGTAATAGATAAATATATGTCTCTGACCCTTGTTGAGAGCATAGAGGACCCTCTCAATTTAAACTGCTCCGAAATAAGATCCTAGAAACATACAAGTGTAACAAAACATTTAGACAGTTAATATTCTTCCTTTCCTGTGGAGTGATTAATTGTGAGCCTGTATGTCACAAAGGAAAACTGAGTTCTTTGTAGAAGTGTTTTTATTTTAGGTGTTTCCCAGGAATTAAGACTGGAAAACATATCTGCAAGTGTGGTAATACTAACCAGGGAAGAGTCGGTAAAAATTACATTTGGTTACCATGCATGTTGTGGGAGAAAAATGTGGCAGCCTGCTTCTGTAAAGATTTACAGCCTTGGAAAACCTATGGGGCAGTTACTCTGTCCTTTGACAGTTGGAATCAACTTATCAGCGCTGGGTTTTTGACCACGTATGTTAATAATGAATGTTTGGATTTTTAGTTTGTAAGGTATTAAAAAGAGCGCTTAATACTGACAGTAATTTTCATCTTCAAAGCCACGTATCAAACATTTATCAGTGTCACATCTAGTTTTTCTCCCTTTTAGCACCTTTGATATTGATACTTCAGAAGAACTTTTTATTTAACCACCCTGAAAATCTTGTCAATGACCCCTAAAAGAATGTTAAAAAAAAAAAAGAATGTTAGCTATTGCCAAAAAACTATTCTAGCAGCTACCTTTTTGTACTTGCAGTTCTATAGCAGTATATTAATGTCCCTAAGAAACGAGATGGCGATTGGAAGGAATAGCTGCAGGTCAAGTGGAAAAGGTAAATTAATTAGAGATCACAGTTTATTACATGTTTTTTATAAATACAGAGACTAAGGTTTTTCCTTTGATACAACATGTACATGATATTTTTGCCTATAAATTTGAACTTTTGACTTTAATTTTTAAGGATATGAATACTACAAATGGCTTTGACTATATTTTAAAGGAAAAAGATTATGTCAAAACTGACATTTTCAGAGGATGGAATATTTTTATCAATATATGTGGTAAAGTAATATAAATTAGTGAAGTTTTCTTACAGTTAGAAAATTTTTAAAGAAAAATTTAAAAGTAAACCAATTAAATGATCAGATGCATTTGAGTAGGATACAACAAAGGTAAAACAACTCTGTTACAAGTGAGAATCTATACAGACAACTGACTGTGAATGTTTTAAATTTTATTTGTATAAAATTGCCACTCAGTGTCTAATGATGTCTATTGTTTGTTTTATTCTGTACTTTAGAAAAAAAAAATTTTTTTTTTTTTTAGAATAATAAGGTAAGGTTGAGTATCGTATTAGCTCACTTTTCAAACTGATCATTTCAGGACATTGCTGAACATGTTTGGGTAAATAGGTTTGTGTCATAGCCCTTATGAAACTAGATGAGAATAAGCCTGGAAGATGAACCATTATTTTTGTACTGAACACTAACAAATAATCCTCATGCTGTGAGATGACACCAGCTTGGCTGCATTTTAAACTTTACATGAGCCTGCAATTAAATAAACTGTAAACTGAGTTCACATTGTTATTTACTTCTTTCTGCCTTCTCAGTAATTCCCCCAAATTAAGATATATTTACTTAAACATCCACCAAAGTTTGATACAGTGTATTGTGGTATTCGTGTGGAAGCCAGTCCCTTTATTAGTAATTAGCTTTTAAATTGTTCCAGAATTCTTAGTCACACCCAAACTGCTTTGCTGGAATGGAATGAATAGCGCGAGGTAAGATACATTTATCCATCTATTTCTTCAACAAATACATACTAACAGCTGTGTGCTAGGCACAGATTGGGGTGGGGCATACAGAATGCATATGAATAACCACAGAACAATTTAAGAAAAAACTTTTATATGGCAAGAAAAAAACCCTGTAGTGAAATAAGCATGGAATGTAGAGGGTTAAAGTTAGGCAGGTTTCTTTACTGCTGGACTTCAGGTCAGTCTTTAATAGGCCAATTGAATCCTCAGACAAGGTGGGTGAGTTAAGGAATGCAGTGTTTTCCAGTCTTATGTTGCTTTAATTTTTGTATGTTGTGCTAGTCCATACACATCAATTGTGTATTAATAGAAAAAGGTAGACATTTTAGATAAGCTTCTGATCAGTGACTATTTAACAAGTGTTTAATATGTAATGATTTTTTAATGTATAGTAACAGCAGTTCAGTACAATCATTTGTTTTGCTGAGGTCTGAAATTGAAAAGGATAATTTATTACAAGAATAATATCTTCTCAAATAGGTACTTGTATGTGAACCCTATTGTATGTGTAGTCACATATATATACACATATACTTATTTCAGTCTCTCAAATATGTGTTTAATTTATGCTCCTAAAATTTTTTTAGTGAGAAGATGTATTTCTACAGAGCTTTCCATGGAATATTTATAGATAGCTGCTAGGATTACAACAATAAAAACCATAGAATTGTTAATACTAACAAATTCTGGCACACCAATTGTTCTTATTTGAGATGTTTTTGCTGACAGATACCCCAAAGAAATACTGTTGAACTTCTTGTTAACTTTGTTTAAAAGTCCTAAAAATAATTCTCCCCAATAAAACATAAAATAAATGGTTCTAATAATTATTTATAATCAGAAATATTTGTAAATTTGAAAGACCTTAAGATGTGTATATCTAGCATACGTTACCGTGGTTGGTTGTCAGCAGTATGTGCCTGACTGTGTGCCTCTATGTAAAGAGAAACACTGGTTAGACTTTCAGAGCTCTGTTCTGCCTGTCTTTCAAAATATCTTCAGATTTTCCTTCTATATACACTCCTTGCCAAAATGAAGAGTCGCGTTTCCTACCCTAGGTGCATCAGCTTTACCAGGGCCTGGAGTGGAGCCCTGGTGGCACAATAGTTAAGAGATTGGCTGTTAACCAGAAGGTCTGCAGTTCGAATCCACTAGCTGCTCCTTGGAAATCCAATGGGGCAGTTCTACTTTATACTATAGGGTCGCTATGAGTTGGAATCGACTTGACAGCAATGGGTTAGAGTGTAAGTAGAGCAGTATTCCCAGAGCGTCATCAGTCCTCATTCCTCAATACCTTCAGTCCTTCTAAATCTCTATAAAAAGCCACTAGTTTCAGTTTTAACTCTAACCTAAAGTCTTCCCTCATAGATCAAATTGGGCCATCAGTTTCTTAAAGTTCTAAACATTAAAATACCAAATGTTAAAGGAGGTGAATTTCTTAAAGCTAGTGGCACACTGATAAATGTTTACCAACTCTTGATGGAGCGAAGGGGGTCAGGAGGGAATCCCTGATTGGTGGTGTTTTCCAATTCCTCTGGTGTAAATACTCCCACCATGGCTGATTTCAAGCTATCGATGTGAAATCACTCAAAACTGAGTTCGGAAGAGATGCACACAATTTACTGTTTTGAATTTGTGCAAGCTGGCTGTAGCTCACGCTGCCAAATGAGGTTATTAAGCATTGATCTAATTTTTGAAAAATAGACCTAATAAGCTATAGCTAGCTTTCCCACAGGGGTGGTATTATCTGTAGTCAAGTGGTCCTTCAAAATCTGTAAAATTCCTCCTTGCCATTGAATACATTGCAAGACTAAAGGAAATTTTGCTAATGTCCGATAATCATTAGTATGAGAATTAAGAACATTAATAAGAAAAACTTTGAAAAAAATTATGAGAAGCAAATTATTTTTGCTGATGTAAATCTGACATCAATCATGTAAATTGAGACAGCATAGTGTGTTTGTGGGGTTATAATTTCAAAAAACATTCCCTGTATTTCCTTGGAACTTGGAAATTATATCCCCAGATAAATTGTGACATTTACTTTCTGCATGCTGGTACAATTTTACATTATGAAATTGTCATGTAGATTCATTACACCTATTTTCCAAACACAAATGACCATAATTCAAATACATACCTATCATATGCCAAGCGCTGAGCTGCATAAAAGCACTCTATCACTACTGTATATGCAAGCACATTGATATTTAAATATTTTTACAACAAAGATTCTTGGTTTAGGAACCTTAGGATTTTTACTTTTGAGATCTTTCTGTTTCAGGTACCAGATTTTTTATCTAGATTTGGGAGCATTTATGCATTAGCTCTTATTAGGCTATAATGATTAACAACCTCAGAAATTTCAGTGGCTTTCAACAGCATGTATTTCTCAATTGTGCAGCATGTTGGTGACTGGGGGTTTGTTGCCACACCTGTGCTCCAGGATATGGTACAGGTTCAGTTCTCCTCCACCTAGCCTGAAAGTGCAGGTCCCTGAAATGCCCCTTTCTCGTAGTAGAGGGCCCTGAAATGAGAGCTGGCAGACACAGGAAGTGCCTCTAAAAGCATCTCAAAAAAACCAAACCCAGTGCCGTTGAGTCATTCCGACTCATAGCGACTCGATCTACGTGGGTACAATGCACATCGAGTCTGCTCACATTCTATTGGTCAAAACAGGTCATGTGCCCAAGCCCAGTCACTAGACAATAAGACTGTTGCCACATGGAGTCACACCTAAAGGTTGAAAGAACAAATAATTCAAAACAATAATATTATCTGCCACTATAAGTAGTCAAAATTATATGGAAGAAAGAAATTTCATTTAAAAAATGGTATTGTTAATTATATTGGTTTCGGTTTTAAATTTTTAGAACGATCTTTCAAGATTTGTGTGTATTTTATTTTTTGGAAGATAAAAAGACTTTTCCAAATGTCACTATCACCTAATGCTGAAAAAAAAAAAATTCTGTAGGAAATAAAAAATATAATAAGCTAATAGAAATGGGTCTAGATCATTGATGGTGCACTAATGGAAGTAGTAAGGGGGGATCAACAGTCAGAGCTGACTTGCAAACTGGACTTTGCTACTTTGGGCTGTTATTTAACTTTTTTGAGTCTCAACTTCCTTATCTGTAAAATAAGAAAGTTGTTCCACAAGCTTTTTAAGGTTATTTTTACTCTAAAGCTTTCATTCTAATGCCTTTTTTATTGTCATCTAATTAACAAAGCATATCCTCCTGCAGTTTTTATTACAGTTTAACTCATTGTTTTTCTTGGAATTATGGCAGAGCAGTGGAATTTTAATTTTCTTTTATTCATATCCCACCTTATTCAAAAATGGATTTCAGATAAACAGAATACAATCCACCTTGTTTTTAATGTTAATATTCAAAGTTACCAGGCTTTAAAACACCCAGGCCACTAAAATGCTGTTCAGTTACTCTGAGATTTGCTGGTTTGAACATCGTTATATATAATAATCACCTGGGAGCTTGTTTAAAATGTAAATTCCTACTCCCAAACCCTCCATAGATTCTGATACTAGATAGAGCCCAGAGAACTGCATTTTTAACAAGTACCCCAGGTGTCCAACCTCGTCTAAGCAGTACAAATGCTGTGAGTTATTTTGGTAATAATGAAAACAGACACATACTCTGGAATAGTACATACTTAGTATAATCATTTAAAATTAGTCATTAATGCCATACTTCTCAATTATACGTTATTTGGTGTTTGTATTTTGTCTTCATGGATTTAATTTTTTTGTCACCACATTTAGTATACTGGATCTCTGTGAATGATGGAATTATAGTTATATATAAACTTTAGAAATTTGGAAACCAAAATAGTAATTTTTTTTTATGTGGAAGTCCCCTTAGCACTCTCCAAATGCATACATGTAGATCAATCTCAGAATGAAATACTCCAAAATTAGAACTACTATTGGATCATGGTAACAGTTGGTGTCTTAGGCTGGGTTCTCTAGAGAAGCAAAACCAGTAAAGTGTATATATAGAGAGAGAGAGATTTATATCGAGGAAACGGCTCATGCTATTGTAGAGGCTGGAACATCCCAAGTCCATGGATCAAGATAGAGGCTTCTCCTGATTCACGTAGCCACAGGGGCTGGTGAACCCAAGATCGGCAGGTCAGAGAGCAGGGCTCTTGCTCACAGGCTGTGAAAATTGACAAATCCCAAGGTCTACAGATGAGCTGCTAGTTCAAGTCCCAGGAACCAGAGATCAGATGAACAGGAGCCAGCTGCAGGATCCAGAGCAGGCAAAAGTGAGAATGTCTGCTTATATTCGGATTCTAGCCACACGCCCAAGGAAACTCCCTTTCAACTGATTGGCTGCTCACAGCAGATACCATCATGAAGGTGATCACATATAAATCATGGCCCAGGCAAACTGACACAATCTTAACAAGCACGGTTGGATTATGTTGGAAATACTCCAAAATTAGAACTACTGTTGGATTATGCTTCTTCCTTTGTCTCCTTACACTCTAAATTCCACCACCATAAACCAGTTGCTCTCCAGTCAACTCTGTCTCATGGTGACCTGAGTGTTTCAGACTAGAACTGTGCACTACGGGGTTTTCAATAGCTGATTCTTCTAAAGTAGATGGCCGGGTCTTTCTTTCAAGGCACCCCTGGGTGGACTTGAACTTCCAACCTCTCAGCAGCTGAGCATGTTAACCATTTGCAGCACCCAGGGACTCCCCACTGCTATGGTACTCCTTTTAAAACATAGTCAGACCGTGTGTTTTTTGTTGTTGTCATTGTTAAAACCCTCTAGAATAAAAACTAAATGCTTTAACCTGGCTACCTATAGAATCTTATGTCTCCCATGCTCCCCCTACCTCATTGCATCACCGTCCTTGCTGAAGAGCTCTGCTTAGAATGCTCTTCCCCATATGTCCTCACAACTCCATCTCTTAAATACTGCCTATGCAGAGAGGTGTTTATTGATTGTTCAAAATATAAAATCATATTCCCTTCCACCCATTAATCACTAGCTCTTGTACCCTGCTATGATTTTATTTATAATATTTATGACTGTTTGACATACATTATATTCATTTGTATCCACCCCTCTGTAATTTTAAGCTCTATAAGCACAGAGATTTTATTTTGTTCACTGCTGTCTGGTACACAGTAGGTACTCATTAAGTATTTGTTGAATGAATTTTGGTGATTATCTACAGGTCAGCCTGTCTCCAGGCAAGATGATTAAGAATCCAAGTTTCATAAAGTAGGCAATATTTTTAAAGCCAATTTTATTTTCTCTTAATTTCTCATCTATTTGGAAAGCCACTTTAATTTACTACTTTCAGATTTATCACTCCTTTTGCAAACTTGATCCTTTCCATCCTTTTCTAGTCTATTTTCCAATTATGTATGATACTTTATTTTGAATTACAGCAACTTAAAGTTGATATTTCCTTTCAAAAAGTTTTAATTACTTAATTGAAATATGAAACTCCAACTATAAATTCAATGTTGGTGAAAGGCACCAGACTTACATTCCCATAAAACTGAGCACTTACTTTCATTGGATGCATTTATAGGAGAGGTATATGTATGGGTAATGTTGTTGTCATTGCTGGTAGGTGCCGTCAAGTCCGTTCCAACTCATAGTGAGCCTGTGCACAACAGAATGAAACACCGCCCTGTCCTGCACCATCTTCACAATCGCTGCAATGCTTGAGCTCATTGCTGCAGCCACTCTTTCAGTCCATCTTGTCAAGGGTCTTCCTCTTTTTCGCTGACGCTCTACCAAGCATGATGTCCTTCTCCAAGGACTAATCCTTCCTGATAACATGTCCAAAGTACGTGATATGAAGTCTCATCATCCTCGCTTCTAAGGAGCATTCTGGCAGTACTTCTTCCAAGACAGATTTGTTGGTTCTTTTGGCAGTCCATGGTATATACACTTCACCAACATCATAATTCAAAGCATCAAATCTTCTTCAGTCTTCCCTATTTATCGTCCAGCTTTCACATGCATATTAAGCAATTGAAAACACCATGGCTTGGGTCAGGCACACTTTAGTCCTCAAGTGACATGATTGCTTTTTAATACTTTAAAGAGCTCTTGTGCAGCAGATTTGTCCAATGCAACACATTGTTTGATTTCTTGACTGATGCTTCCATGGACATTGTGGGTTTAGCATTCAGGATTTCCTCTGAAAACTAGAAATCTCCTTGAGTGAAAACTAACTAAAGGGATAATTTGTTCCTTTGTATTTCTGATACTTACCCTCTAAAACACATATATTACTGGGAGTAAGATTTATGCCATAAAAATATAACTGAGTTATTTAGAAAATAGGCCCAAAGAACTTTGAAAACTGATGGGAAGACTAAAAACGAAAACAAAACAGTGACCATCAAGTGGACCCTGACTCATGATAACCCCACATGTGTCAGAGTAGAACTGTGCTCTATAGGGTTTTCAGTGGCTGATTATTTGGAAGTAGATCGCCAAGCCTTTTTTTCCAGGTGCCTCTGAGTGGACTAGAACCACCAACCCTTCAGTTAGCGGTCAAGCACATTAACTGTGTGTGCCACTTAGGGAACAGTACTGTTGAAATGTTTAACACATTTTTAGTAAATAAGATTGAGCTACATTAGAACATTCCGATTCTTTGGGCATTTTCCCCTCCCTGGTCTAGACATCCGGCTTGTTCTGCTGTAACAGAAATACCACAAGTGGATGGCTTTAACAAAGAGAAGTTTATTTTCTCACAACAAAGTAAGCTAAAAGTCCAAATTCAGGGTGTCAGCTCCAGGGGAAGACTTTCTCTCTCTGTCAGCCTTCTCATCAACCTTTCCCCACACTAGGAGCTTCTCTGAGCAGGGACCCCAGGTCCGAAGGACACTCTCTGCTTCTGGCACTGCTTTCTTGGTGGTACGAGGTCCCCAACTATCTGCTGGCTTCTCTTTCTTTTTATCTCTTAAGAGATAAAAGGAGATGCAGGCCACACCCCAGGGAAACTCCCTTTACACTGGCTCAGGGAGGTGACCTCAGTCAGGGTGGTATTACAACCCCACCCTAATCCTCTTAACATAAAATTACAATCACAAAATAGAGGATAACCATACAATATTGGGAATCATGGCCAACCAAGTTAAATACACACATTTTTGGGGGAACATAATTCAATCCATGACACCACCCCGCCTAGTGCCTGAAAATGCCTTATGTGCCAGTACACTGTTGGAAGACCTGCAGATCTGACTGGGGTAACGCTGTTCAGAGAATATAAGCTCAATACCAAGTGCTGAAGTTCAGTAGTGGGCCCAGGAGTTTCCCCAACTCAGAGTCAAATGATGCCAGGCTATGAAATCTGCTGTGTTTAGCACATAGAAAAGTTGATTTCCCCAAATTCTAGTTCTTTATATACACTATTTTGGAAACCCTGGTGGCATAGTGGTTAAGGCTATGGCTGCTAACCAAAAGGTCGGCAGTTCGAATCCACCAGACACTCCTTGAAAACTCTATGGGGCAGTTCTACTCTGTCCTATAGGGTTGCTATGAGTCAGAATTGACTTCGACAGCAATGAGTTTTTATATACTGTTTTATTGCCACTAGACATAAGTTATTATATAAGTTCCCAGCTTTTAAGTAACCACATTATTAGTTGTTTACCAACAAGGCTGTAAAATCTTGTGACCCACCAATTATATACAAGAAAAATATATTTGTATTAACTGGATTCAAGACATTCAGCATGTACTTACGACATACAACCACTCAAAGCTAGTGAGCAGAAGTTTGCATTATATAAAAGTTCAACTTTTTCCCCAACTTAAAATATACCTCATCTGAGAAATCTAGTCAGTCAATGGGCTTTAAATATATAGATGTTTCTATCACCATGGTCTTTCCTACCTTATAAACATCTACTTTATTTCTTAACATACATGATTTTATAGGACTTTTGCATTTTTCTGTACTTGAGATCCAGAGCATTTCAGTTAAATAATTTTACACTGCAGTAATTTTTTTAATTCTGTAATCTAACTTAACACTGATGCACAACTAGATCTATTTCCAATGTCTATCTATTTCCAATATATATTTCTAATAACTGTAACTTAATTTTTCAATAAATTAATATAAAAATATTTTTGTTACATATGGTGCAGTGCTGATTTTAACGTTACCTAATATCAGTAGGCTGAATGCAAGCTAGGAAGAAAATGAAATATCATATTTAAACATCTTGACTACTACATTCATTAAATCAATTACATACAAAATTGGGCCACACAAAAAAGTACAAAATTATGAGACATAGATAAGACATCTTTCCATAATCATTTCAGAAACTTTTGTGAGATATCGAGGCTCTGTAGAACAGTTTACAAAACAGAATACAAGAAATTAGAGTATAGCATTAGTAGGCTTCCTACAAGAAAAAAAAAGCAATTTCTGAAGTTCCTTCAAGGAGAAAAGATAATGGGTGTTTTTATAGTTTGCATCTGGACTAACTGTATTAGCATCATTAGTGGTAATGTATTCCAGAAGCCATTTAATGTAATTATGCAGATAATATTTTTTCATTAGGAATGTTGTGGGATTTCAAATAAGTACAGTTTTTAGATGAAATCTTTTAATCTTCTAAAAGTAGTTTCCTAGAAAGGTCTATTACCTCTACAGTAAGAAATAGGGAAATAGGTGAAGGGAATAATAATCTTTATTTTGGAATTCACTTAAATATTGCTGCAACCTATTTAAGTTGCTAAATGGTCATAGGGGAAGGTGGAGACAAGAGCTCTCCAAGTCTTAGCCTAGAGATAATTAAACTATAAACATTACTATATTAAAAGTATATTAATTATAATGGGCACTTTTTCTCTCTTCTCCCCCATCTTCCTCTCTCCCTCCCTTCCTCTCTCTTTCTCTCACCAGCCCTCTCTTTCTTTCTTTCCCTACCCAGTCACGTTTTAAACCTTCTTGAACTACCGCCTTGATTTTCTTTGGGAAAACAATTCTAGACTCTCAGGACTGGGTGTGATTTGGGTGGGGCTGACTCCTTGGTTTTAGAGGTTGGCATGTAACTCAGGACTGGCCAGTCAGAGCATTTTACACACACATACACACAGTGATTCTTTAAAAAGATGTGCAATAAGACTTAACTCTGGATCTCTGGTGAAACTCTTCAGGCTGGGGCACCTGATAGAGCAGAACATAAGCCTAACTTAGTATCATCAAGCCAGTAGTCTTCCTGTCACAAGAATGGTTTTACCTGCCAGGACATGAAGAGAGGCCATCTCAGTCCTGAAGACCCCAGTGTGCCCTCCTGCATCCAGCCATTTCAGAAGTTTTATGTTGCATGATCTTATAAGTCCCCTCCCACCTTATTTGTTTTTTGTTTGTGTGTTAAGTCTGTTTGATTTGGTTTCAGTTACTTAAAAATGAAAGAGTCCTAATAGTCATAAACATTTTGAAGATATTGTTTGTATAATTGTTCGTGTATCTCTTTACCCACTTCCTATAAAGGGCAAGTTCCCTTTGTCTTTTCCAGTTGCTCCCTAAGTAAAGTGCCATTCTGCTTCTTCCTGGAAGATCATACCATCTTTTTTTTTTTTTTTTTTTACCCTTGCTAAATAATTTTCCTGTGTTACTTGTCCTAGCTTTGAATTCTCCTCCAGCTAAGAATTCTAATTGAGTCAGCTTACACATAGCATTCATCGCTTCTGTTCCTCTGGAAACTGGCATCTACTTGTGTGCTTGGATTAGAAGCTCTTCGTGGCAATTACTATTAATAATGACATCAGAGTGGTTCAGGGTCCCCCCCGTGCTTGGCAGTAAATACGGTTGTCATTAGGACTGGGTGTTTGGCTTTTCCTATAAAGAAGAGAAAACTCATGGAGCATAAAGTCCTTTACTCACACTGGACACACCCTGGAGGACTGTGAGTTGGGCAGGAGAATCTTTGAAAACTTTTCAGTCTTGAGTTTCACTATGATACAGAACTGGTAAGATTCCCTTTTTTGAAACTTTTCTAAGATTTCACCTTACAGTGCAAATATGCCAGGATGATAGCACAAACACATTCTCCAATTACTCTTTCTTTCAGTTATTTATTACTGCATTGTAAACCACAGCAAAACTTATGGCTTAAAACAATAATGATTACTGCTTGCAGTCCTGTGGATTATTTGGGCAATTCTGTTTTTCTTACCTGAAGTCACCGGTAGCTGCATTCCGCCAGCTGGTTGGCTGGGGTAGGGTCAGCTGGGTTGTTGACTAGGACACTTCACTTCTCCTCTCCCCTCAGTGGTCCCAAGAGTGTGAAAATACAAGTTACAAGGTCTCTGAAAGCTTAGCTTGGCGAGCCACAGAGAGTCATTTCTAAGGCTGCATTCTCTTGGTCAAAGCAAGTCACAGGACCAGCCCAGATTCAGCAGGGCTGGTGTGTGTGGAGGCAGGTAGAGGGTAACTCCCCTACTTGATGAGAAAAGGGGCAAACTCTCATTGTACACAGCGTGCAAGATGGGGACTACTGTCGTGACCATCTTTGGAAACAATGTACCATACTGTTGTTTTTATTTATAATTGAAGAAAGAAACTAACACCACTTTTATTTCCAAATTCTCTTGGCGCATACAGTAGAATTCTTCCTGTACCATTTGGATCAAAATGACAAATAATGCTTTTCATTGGGAAGTAAATATTTCTCAAGTGGCAACTGTTAGGATATTCAGTTATTTATAGGTACGCACACATGATAGTCTACTTTCTTTGGCTTATATATACAACTAAGCTGATAATTTGTAAAATATATAGGTTTTTGCTCTTCTTGAAAAAGACAAGACAAATATCATAATTACTATCCATTCTGCCTTTTAGTATAACCTGTAGAGTTTCCATTTTTGGAAACACAGTTTGGGTGAACTATACAGGCCTTGAACCAAAATATTGCATTATGTAAGTGTGAAGGGTGTAACAGTGCATCAAAGATGCCAATCTTCGTACAAAAACAACAAAAAGTGTTGTTTTTACTTAAAAGTTTTCTATCATTTATATAAAGTTTTAAAACATTAAAATATGGGTGTAAAAATATAAAGAAGTTCATGGAAATAGTAAATACCAAATTCAGGATGGTGGTTACCTCTTGTGAGGAAGACCGGAGAAAGTGATCAAGAAGCCCTAACTAAAGGAAGAACAACATGTTGGTAATTGCTTTATTTCTTAAATTGTGTGGCAGTATTCAGATAGTTGTTTCATTTTTCTTTATATCTTTCTACATAAAATACTTACAAAATTATAAAGAGAACTTCATATTTTATCATTTGATCATATTTATCATTAGAATCTATGCTACCTAAAACTCTTTGAGAAATATTTTTTAATTGTTTCTAAAATGCTGCCTCATTATAGAGATAATTCTGATAACTCAGCCCCCATACAGTACCATTTCATAATACCTTTTCCACTTCCTTCAATATTAACAGATTGTGATAATAAACAAGTAGAGAGGCAGGTGACAGACGGCAGCTCCTCCACTGCACACATACGTTTCCTACCTCTGAGCCAGTAGCCTCTCCAGTCCACTTAGTTGCAGCTGAGATGAGTTTTAAATGGTACAGTTTGTAAACTATGGCGGGGATGGCGGTGGGGGTGGGGATGTGAGAATAGTATGTCTACATCTGAAAAAAAAATCCTTGCAAAATCACTTCAGAAAAATTTAGTTCCCTTAACAAATTAGCGCTAAATCTTGTTCTCACAAATATTACAGAAAATCGTTCCTTAGTTTTTCCACAAACCCGTTGCCATAGCATGGATTCTGACTCTTAGGGACCCCATGTGACAGAGGAGAAATACTCCTTTGAGTTTCCAAGGCTGTAAATCTTTAGGGAAGTAGACTGCTACATCTTTCTCTGCGGAGCAGCTGGTTCCAGTTAGCAGCCCAAGGCTTATGTAACCACTGCCCTACCAGGGCGCCTTAGTTCTCCCCAGTATTCTCAAAATACTTATTTCTAACATTTTCAGGTGAAAAGGTCCCCCCCCCCAAAATAGTAAGGGAACTTCCAAGAAAAAAAAATTCAAGGTCCTCTGATTATCTTGACTTTAAAAAGGAAATGGAAAATAGAACAGATTTAGGACAACTATGTGTGGGTGGAGTACTGGTTAAGAGCTATGGCTGCTAACCGAAAGGTACGTAGTTTGAATTCACCAGGCGCTCCTCTGTTCTATTAGGTCGCTTTGAGTCGGAATGAACTTGGCAATGGATTTTTGGATGTGTGGCATACAGGAGAGGAAGAGGAATTACATGGAAGTCAGTTCGTGCTCTGTCTTGAAAACTAGACAATCTCAGTCACTTCATACTATATTCAAGAAAATATTGACATATTTGTATTCCACAGGTGTCCAGTCAAATTGGAAACCCTGGTGGCATACTGGTTAAGAGTTTGACTGCTAACCAAAAGATTGGTGGTTTGAATCCACCAGGCACATCTTGGAAACCCTTGGAAGCTCTACTCTGTCCTATAGGGTCACAATCCACTCCAAGGCAACGGGTTTGATTTTTTTGCTGGTTCTATTCAAATTGCCTTCCTCTACTCCTAACTCAAAGTAATCCAGTACACCGTTCCTATCTTTTGAGGTCTAGGAAATCTTGAAGTGTTTTGTGCTATAAAAAGTGGGGAGTAATATTAGGTATGAACAAATGTATTCTCCCCAAATCTAACCCCTTGTAGTTTCAGTTGACTTGATAGAATAAATAAGAAAAGTTTAATGTATGTCAAAATTTTCTTTAAAACAGACTCTTTTCCTTAACCCCTTGGAAACAAAGATTTGGATTAAAATATTTGGCAGAAGATCCACTGAAAAAGAAGCCACAAGGTGCAAGCAAGCCTCCTTCTGGAAAGTTACTAGAAGCCTGGCTGTGGCCCTTCTTTAAAGGTTTCTGAACACTATGGATGGGGCCTACTACATATAAAAAAAAATGTGCAACCTCTGATTTATGTTCATTTTCTCTTGTTTTATATTCTTTCCAGCCTGGGTTACAGAGATGGTATAGAACAGGGTATAAACCAAAAAACCAAACCTGTTGCCATGGAGTAGATTCCAATTCACAGCAACCCTGTAGGACACAGAACTGCCCCATAGGGTTTCCAAGGAGCGGGTGGTGGATTTGAACTGACGTAGCCCGCCATAGCTCTTAGCCACTACACCACCAGGGCTCCACAGAACAGGGTATGGTAGGTACTTAATAAAAACTATCTGAATTGAAGTTAAATTGGTTTTACTAGGGTCAGTCTTAGACATATCCTGCTATCCTGATGGCTTCCTAATACTGTGTGTGTGTGTGTGAAACTAATACATCTAAAACTGAACACATTTTCCCACAATTTTCATTGTTCCTTTCTTTCTATCCTTGTGCACCTGGTTCCCCAAGAATGTAATCATAGTTTTGCCATTCTTTATCTCTCCTTCTCAGCTGCCATTGCCATGTCTATCATCTGCCTATCTTTTTCAGACTTCCTTGACCACTTATGTTAGGTAAGAAAGTCAGCACTACTCCAGCAGCCACCTAGCTAACTTCCCTGCCTTTATCCTTGCCCCTCTCCAGCCTGCCAGATACACTGGGCTAACTCCCTTCCTGAAGCAGTATTTTGATCTAGTTTCTCCTCTACAATGGCTCTTAGTTGCCTTTTTGAATCTAATTAAAACTTCTTTAAGATCCTGTACCAATTAACTCCATACGAAAGCAGGCACCCTTAGAAGCCTTCTTGCGCTGGACGCCGGCTCCTTTCACCCTCCGGTGGATCAAACCTGCTCACCCTCCTTTTTCTGCTTCCTTTTTTTTGCCTCCCAATGAGCCAGTGGCTTCCCCCTTACAGAGCCCCAGCCATTTCTTTCTGCCCAAAGCACTCTATTCCCTCACCCCTTTTTAAAAGATTGTTAGGTGACCTTTTCCTCCTAGCTTTGATTACTCCTGGGGATCCCAATAGATTGAACTTAGGCTCGTCCGTTTGGAAACGTGTGTGTGCTCATGTGCCTATATTATCAATGCCAGACATCCTGGCTCAGGGACCCCACGCGGTTGGCAGTAATTCCTGCTGCCCTTAGGGCTAGTGGCTTGGCCTTTCCCACAACCGGATGAAGGTGCACCTCGTGCGAAGCCCTTCTTGGCTCCGTCTGGACTTGCATGCTCCCAGTACTTCTTGGTGCCTTGACTTCCCTTGCCGGCCCCCAGCGCACAGGGGCCTTCAGCAGTCTTGGCTCCTCTTCTCCCACCCCGGGAGGCGGGACAGGGGAGGACTCGGGGACCTCCAGGAGTTCCGAAGGAACCTTTTTAGGCATAGAGCCATCGGAGCGCGAACTGGGGCTACCCGGGAACGGGATTGAAGGCCGCAGGTCACTTTCCGCCTGGGTCGCCTCATCGCCTTCCCCAGGCCCTAGGGCCCGGTGTGGCGGCTCCGGCCCCCGACCGCCCGTCCCCTCCCGATTAAGTGCCTGAGGAGACAAAGTGTTCGTAAATCTCGGCCCCAGCACAGTGCCTGCCCAGCGGAGTTGCGGACTGGGAGAAGAGGTCTGCGCTTCGGGTCGCCGCCGGCTACCGGCCCCAGCTGGGGCAGCGAGCCGGGCTGCCCACCACACTCCCCAGGAGGCTCTCAGCTCCGGTGCCCGCAGAGAGACTCCGAGAGCCTCCCTTCCATGCATAGCTGGGCACCCCAAGGGGACTTCCCTCCGTGGGCAAAAGGAGGGGCTGACCCGGACCCCGCCCCACCCCGGTGGAGGAAGAGCCCTCTGGGTGGTGGAAGGACCCCCTGGGTGGCATGGCACCCAGAGTGGCGGAGGGACCTCAGAGCAGGAAGCGGCTTCCGCCACGGCGCCCCTCCCGGCGATCCCGGATGTCGTGGAGCGTCTGGTGGATCCAGACATTCGTATTTCCAAGTCCAGCGACTGGATGCAGCACTCAACGTCCTGAGCGCTCCACAGGTGGGAGGCCCATATAGATGCACGATAAGCTGCTGGTGGTGGTGGTCGTTGTTGTTGCTAGAGCTTTATGTGCCTGTGGTTGGTTTTAAGTGTATGGTCCCAGTATTCTTGAGGAATGCAGCTGCTATAAACGACATCCAGAGAAGGACACTATAAATGTCAAGAGGTTTTAAGATGTTAAAGAAATGGAGTGCTTTGAAGGAGTATAGGGCTAGCCCTCACATCTTAACAGAGCTGCAATCGTTGCTACTACTGGTATGTGACCTTGGTGTCCCTAGTGATTGTTTTAGCTATAAGCCAGTGCCTGGACATTCTAAACACAGAAATCCAGTGCAGTGGCAGCCATGATTTAAAGATAATCATAATCCGTGGTGCCTTACCTGTATAATGCAATTGAGATGGCTGTCCCTGCACTTCTCTTTCCCTACACTGATAGACAACTGCATCTTTTAAAAACAAAAACAACCATTTCTTACTGGACAGTCACAGCAGAGACCTCCACTGGAGGTGGCAACAACAGCACTTCACATTGGACTTGAACTTTATATAGTGCTTTCATGTGCATCATTTCATTTGACTGATGTCAAGTAATTTGCCTCAGGTTGCTTGCTAGTAAATGCAGAGTTGTTACACAAACCCAGGTGTTCTGACTGCAAGCTCGTTACTGGTTCCAATTATCACTGCTGGCTGCTGCCTGGGGTCCTTGTTCCCTCTCCTCCCACTACTTAAATTATTAGTAGGATTAAGGCAGAGGCAGAAATCATCATTTTTAGTGAAAATGGTCCAGAGTGTGGGAAAAGGACTAATTCACAGGGCTCTGAAGAAAGCAAAGTTCATCTCCACACACTGAATTAGTACTTTTGGTAGGAGTTTCTGGGGGGAATGTTTCCTCTATTCTAGAAAATTATTCTGGGAGGGTCTCTCTCTATTCAAGTGACAGTAAAAACTCACTTTTGAGCTCCAAAACTAAACAAACCTATTTTATAGGAAGAAGTCACAGGTGACATCTGGCCTGGGTTAAAATAGCATTTGCTAGGCTCCCTTTTTCCTAACTGAAGCATTCCACCTTTTATTTACAATTGCTTCTAACCTGGTGTTCAGGTCTTGGCTGCCTCATAGAAGTCAGGATTTCTCTGAAGCCTGGAGACTTGTCTGCTACAATCTCAACATATAAGGACTAAGGGCTGGAGGAGCATTTCTTCCTACCTTTGGAAACTTTTCTCTTGTAAATGTATGGTCTTCTCAGGAGAAGCTTTTTAAATCCCTACTCAGGAACTGGCACAGCGGTTAAGAGCTTAGCTGCTAACCAAAAGGTCAGTCGAATCCACCAGCTGCTACTTGGAAACCGTATGGGGCAGTTCCGCTCTGTCCTATAGGGTCGCTGTGAGTCAGAAT
Source organism: Loxodonta africana (assembly GCF_030014295.1). Classification (NCBI taxonomy): domain Eukaryota; kingdom Metazoa; phylum Chordata; class Mammalia; order Proboscidea; family Elephantidae; genus Loxodonta; species Loxodonta africana. The sequence goes on along the minus strand of NC_087342.1, from coordinate 161,789,840 downwards.
CAACTCAAGGGCAACAGGTACTCCGAAACTAAGGAGCCCTGGTTGCGCAGTGGTTACAGCATTTGGCTGCTAACCGAAAGGTGAGTGATTTGAACCCACCAGCCCTTCGAGGGAGAAAGATGTGGTAGTCTGCTTCCCTAAAGATTAACAGCCTTGGAAACCTTATGGGGCAGTTCTGCTCTGTCCTACAGGGTCGCTATGGGAATCGACTGGATGGCAGTGGGTTTGGCTTGGTTTGGTTTACTCAAGAACTACCTAGGGGTGTATGTTTAGAAAACTTTGTATAAGTCACATACGCAGAGTCACATTCATAAATGTTTTACTGGGAGAGTTTGAGGGAAAGAATATAGAGCAAGGAAGGAGAGGAGGGGGTGGGGTAAGAACTGGATCTGAAACAAAACATTTGAGTAGGGAAAAAAAAAAACCCATTGCCCTCCAGTAGATTCCAACTCATAGCAACGCTATAGGACAAAGTAGAACTACCCCATAGAGTTTCCAAGTAGCGGCTGGCCGACCTTTGGTTAGCAGCCGGAGCTCACTGTCGCTCTTAACCACTGCGCCACCAGGGCTTCGTAAAATCAAAGCGTAGTTCCAAGTCGATGCCACTGTGGGGCGCCAAAGTTCTATTCGGCTAAAGCCTGAGGCCGTCTTGGGTGCGAGGACAGAAGTCCTGGGGAACAGATGCACTGCAGGAAGAAAGGGAAAGGAAAGGAGGGGTGGGGCTGGGGTGTCCTTTTTCTCCAGTTAAATTCGCTTGGGAGACTTTGTTACATAACAAGTCTGTACAAGGGGGAAAGAAGACTTTGTTGGAGTGAAAGGAGAGTGCTGGTGAGGGGAAGCTCTTAGAAAAGAAGAAAATCTCCGACTACTGAGCTGACCCGGGAGCACGGATGCTCCTCTTTGCTTCAGAAATTCTTGGGCTTCTTCTCAAACCGGGCCACAACCTCTTAAAAGAGGCGTGCGAGGATAGGAGATAGATTTGATCAGGGTCCGCCGCCCCCACCACCAGCTACCCCAGTCCAACCTCCCCACCCCCATGCCTGAGGCCTCTGCCTCCGGGAAGCCAGGCTCTTTCTCCTCCAGGACGCCGCTGGGTTGCCCAACTCCATCTGCATGCCCCAAGGACTAAGCCCGGATAAAGGGCGGCCTCCTTCAGTCTGGGAGCGCCCTGGATGCTCAACCATCAGCTGCCAGGAGGCGCGGATTTCATTCTGGCGCGGCTTTCGCAGCGGGCGGCAAGGGGCGGGGGCCCGGCGGGGCGAGGCGGGGCGGGGCGGGGCGGGGGCCGGAGGCAGCGGCCGCACAGAGCGAAGGCTGAGCGCCCCAGCCCCGCCAGGGTTTATTACATCCCAGCCACTGGCAAAGGTTAGGAACGCGCATTTAGAGACCGGATAATCCGAGTTTAAATATTAAAAGTAAAAGCAGAACCAGTCGAATATTTACCTAGCGACTGAACAGATTTCCCTTTGCGAGGGCAGAGGAGCGCAGAGGAGGTCCAGCTCCCGGGCCTATGTACGGTTCCGGCGCTGCACTTCCCAGTGGCGTTGCCGGCGACCGCCAGGACCCACCTCTAGTTTCCCCAGATTGTGCTGCGGGTCGGGGGGAGGGACGTGCGCGGACCCCCTGTCTTTTCCAAGTCTGTAGGCGTCTGCAGGGCTTGGTCCCAATCGTCTGTTGTGTCATATTTTCCTTTTTAAGGGCCTCCCGGACCAACACAAAAGGTAGCGGAAGGTACTTTGGATCAATAGCAAAGATTGTTATTTAGATAACGAATTAATCTCCCTGTTATAATACTTTTTATAGTGAACTTTGCACCCCTTCCATAAGAAAAAGGAATTTAAAGGGAAAAAAGTCTCAAACAGGATTAAGGTTTTAATTACAATTCCCTATCGAAATAGTATGTTTGATGAGCTGATCTTATCAATTAATAGTAACATTAAAGCTCGAGAAACAGATTCAGGGAAAATATGCTTAAGGGCGTCTTTTAAAAGTATTCGCACCCGGGGACCTAGCGGGGCAGCAGGCTAGCGATGCCTCCTCGGAGCAGGTGTTGGATTCGCGTCTGCTCGGACTTGGCCAGAGCGGGGCGCGCATCTGGGGCGCAGGATGGGGCGGGGGCGCCGGGAGCTAGGAGATGCGGCCCCGCGGGCGGGAGGGAAATAATAAATAACAGACGCCTCTTCCAAGCAGAGGCCAGCATCAAAGTTGGGGCCCCACAAGGGCCGTGCAGTTCACTGCGTTTGGGTCAGCATTATATTACAGGGGCAAATAAAGTAATTTGAACATGCACCAACAGTTTTCCATAAAATACGAGTTAAAAGAAGTAATAGAACTAATCACTGTCTCCTCAAATCAAGTAGAAAACATTTCAATGCACTAATTAGAGTAATTAGAATAATAAGCCTCTGCCTATATGTGGTAAGACAATGTGTACAAACAACTTTATTTAATGTATACTGGTAATCAGCGATGCGTGCCTGCTTGAATGCTTAGCGCAATAAAACTACCCTCCGTCCGCCCAAACAATCAAATACAAATTAGTTTAATGATTGTGCCTGCTGAATGTCTTAGAAATCCACAGACAGAAGCGAGTAAATAGAAGCATCCTTGTTTGCGTGCGTCCCAGCCCCAGCTGGCCACCTGGCCCGGTGAGTGGCCGCAAGCGGGCGAGGCGCAAGCGAGAGTGCGGCCAGGGCGCACCCGGCGGACAGTTGACCCCGCGCCAGCACAGAGCTGCGCCCTGCAGGAGCCCCTGCTTCCGCCCCTGACCGCTTCCCCGCCCCTCCCTCCGCCAGCTTCCCGCCTCCGCTGCCTGACCTTACACCCCAGGCGCCGAACCTTCCCTATGCGCCCCCCCTCCCGGCTTGGGCTCCTCTGGGAGGCAAAAGGCCGCCATTGGACTCCCAGCACCCATATGCGAGGGTTTTAAGTGCTGTGTGATTTCCTCCCACTAGGCGACTCCTCCCAGGAGCCTCAGAGGGTTAAGGGACGCGTCCGCCGCCGGTCCTGTGGCTGCCCAGCCGGCAGAGGAGGACACCAGGCGTCCTGTCCTCGGGCGCGGTCCCTTCTTGCTCGCCGCCCTCAGCTCTGGGTTGGGGTGATCGGGTGCCCAAGGGGACTCCCAGGTTCCTTCCGCGGAGGAACTGACTTTTCTCCATGTAGACTTAAGAGCGAGTTAGGCCCTGCAGGGAGTGGTCCTTTTGCGGGGGGGGGGGGGGGCAGTTAGAGGTTCGTCTTTCCGTGCATTCCAGCGCCTGGAATGTGTGCTCCTCTCTGCTGGAGGCAGGAAGTTGAGCTTATAACAGCCAGAAGTTTGAGTGGGAGCTGAAGGGCCAAGCTTCAGAACTTCACTTGCTAGCTTTCAGCTCTCCACTCCTCCCTCGCCCCCTCCCGCCAAAAAAAAAAAAAAAAAAAACAGGAAAAATCCCAAATCACCGCATTTCACAGGCTACAGTTCCCTTTGCCTCCCCAGTTTGCCTGCAATTGCCTTATCTACACTCTTCTCTTGGGGCAAAGTCTCCCACGATTGACTCTCCCTTGGAGGAGCCACGTCCTGGGCCTGACTTCGCAGAGTCAAATGGAAAGCCGCGCGCCGGCTGGACGCTAAGGAGATTCACGCGCCCCTGGGCCCTCCACCCGCAGCCAACCCAGCACCCCAATGCATCTGCACCGCAGCTAGGAGCACCCGCAGAGAGGCCTTGCCAATTTGCTGCGTCTACACCCAACCTCCCCGGCAGCCATTACCCAAGACATCGACCCTCCTCTTCCTCACGAGCACCTTCAGCCTCAGCCTCGGGGTGGGCAAATTCACCAATTGTCGACGCTCCCCCCGCTTCCACTACATACACACGGGTCTCCCTGGAGGGCAACACAGATGGAATAGCTCCAGATGTCCGGACTGTCTACACTTCCCCTACGTCCAGGCGTCTGTCTAGGCGGCTCAGCCCATGAAGCCTCAGAGAATCCCCGATTTGCAGGCAAGCACACAGGGGCTGCTTGCAGCGTTCTCACGAAGGCCGGCTAGGGGTACAGGGAATGCTCAAGGCTCCTCTCACTCCTCTCCCCTCCCTACGCAGGCGAGCGGGCCTTGTGGGCCTTCTTTTCAGCGGCCATGGCTCCCGGGTGGTGGGGGGCGCGCGGCGAGGCCCAGCCGCTTCCTTTGCGTCTGATCGCGGAGCAGATGCCGGCCGGCAGCACCATCGCCCGCCTGACCCAGTCAAAGGCACTGAAACAACTTTGAAAGAATATTTTGTTAGGGAAACAACAACAACAAAAAAGTTACTAATGTCGTATAATTCTCTTCAGAATCATGTGCCGTGGAACATAAAAGGTCACATAAAAATTCCTCTGACGGAATGAGATTTCTAGCAGGAAAGGACAAGCGCTCGCAACACCTTCCACTTGGATTTGCCTGAACCTTAATGCTTAGTGATTTACAATGGCTAATTTGTATTACAAACCCACAAGAAAGTTTTCTTTTTCCCACTCTTCTGCCCAACTCTGTGGCCACATTTTTGTTGTGTGGCTTTTTGTTGTTGGTGTTGCTTTTTAAATAATGAACTCAGAGGAAACACTGGCGAGAGAAAAAATACATGCCTCAAATCAAAAAGGACGCAAATTCAAATTTACTCCACAGCGAGGTTCCCTACGGCCGTTCTTCGCACATCCAGAGTTAATCATATACTGGTATGTAACAATTAAAATCCTCTCTATATTGCTCAGATGGGGTCCTAATGTTTCCTTGTTTTTCTAGAATCAGTGACAAGTGCATCTTTGTGGGGCATTTATTGCCTTCTCTTTTCTAGATGGCAGCTTTCCCATTCTGAGAGCAGAGAGCTGTTTGCCACCAGCTACAGACTATTCCAGAGCCCAGGATCTTCAGGCATGAACCGCATATGAAAGTTTTGTTTTTTTCCAAATCCCAGACAAAGAGCTGTAAAAACTCAGAAAGTGTGGTAAGAATAAACTTTAAGATACAGAAGCACTTTTACTGGTATATTAAATAACATTTCAGACATTAAAAAAGAAAGAACACATCTTAATGTCATCAACAACCAGAATTCTAGGAACAAATAAGAGAAGCCAGGGTTGTTTTGATGGAATATGATATTGTTTCTAAAATCTCTAACAGCTAAGCCAAGCAGAGTTGTTGTTAGGGTACAGATAAAGTACTACATGACAAAGTTAATCAACTTAAAAAAAAATGAGGAAAAAAATGTCCTAGCTTCCCACTAAACACTAGAACAGTGTTAAAATATTCAGTTTGTTTTTTATCTCCATAACCAAGCAAAGCCTTAAAGAAAACTAAAAAGCCATTTTCTGGCTTTCCTATAGCCCACCTTTAGATAAAGGGGCTTTGAAGTAACCTTGACCAGAATTCTGCAAATGTAAGCTAGTTCATTCCATGATTTGCTAGCTGGGTGGCAGGCCCCTGCAACTTTTGGATTGTTTCCTGTCCTGAAAGGAGTGGAGGAAGTAGGTATCAGGAGCCCTGGTTCTCCCCTACCACCATTCTCTTCCTGTTAGAGACTATGCCTCAATGAAAAAAGTAAACGTTCTTGAATAGGGAGAATATATAAAACTTAACTGTACATCCCATTAAGCCATGTTGTCAAGATTCATAGTACGACAAAATGCATCTTTTTCTTTCATTTTCAGTAAACATTGTTCCCTTTGCCTTGCTCACTGAAATATGCAAGTAGACCCAATGAAACACTTTTACCTTTGACCTTCATCACTTTACCACCCTTCTTTCTTTTTCTGTACAAAATTCATTCTGTACCTCATTCTTTAATATACTTGTCTAAGAATTCAATAGTCTCTAGAACAGAGTTCTCTGAAATGATGAAAAATCAACAAAAAATATCACAGAGACCAATAAGGAAAAGATAATGTCTCTCCCCCACCTTCCCAGTACTACTCAAGCCGCTTCTGTGCTCAGGCAAATGAACACACCTCACAGACACACATGCACAGGGACCAATGCACCCAAATGCCATTTTCTCCCCAGTATTGCTGTTGAATTTCTTTCTTAGTTGTTTTTGCAGAAATCAAAAGATAGGAAGATGAGTGTGTTTATCACAGCCATTTTGCCAGAAAATTTTGCCAACCAGTGTGCAGCTTCCACTGGCAGGATCAGGAAGGGGAGGAGAAGAGAAGAGCGATTTTGTTGTTGCCATCTGAAATATAAAGCAGTACTTCGTGGGAACCGAGTGTGTTTAAAAGTGCCAAATATTATTTGTGACCATTCTCTACATCTGACCTTCACATAACTCTTTCTCAAATGGTCATTCGTCTTCCATCTTACATGGTAAACTTAAAAAGTGACATATTTGGAGGAAACAGGAGCTCTTTCAGGACGGCCATAGTCTGCATTTTTATCTTTAGGGGAAAGAAACGGTTTGTTGTTGTGGCTACCCAATATCTAAGGGAAGACAAATTTCTCCCAGTGGCAGTGATGGAGTTTTGCACCTTACTGTGTAATACATTCCCCAAACTGGTGTCAAAACTGCCTGAGTAGCCCTAGGATCTGAAAAGCAAGCATGGGTCAAAACCAGTGCATGTCTGTTTAACATGTGGTGGTTTTCAGTCAGTAGCCACTGTGGCTAAGAACAAAAACGCCTTCTCAAGGTCCACTAAAATGCCCTGCAGAGGGCAGATGCTGCTTGTTTTCTGCCTAGGATGGAGGAGGATATTGACCCAGTACTCAAATCTATACCCCACTTAAACATTTTAGCCATCAGCATGTCTGCGGCCACAAAACACTCCTTCTTTCTGTCACTTCTTGTCCAGACTATTGATAAGATCATTTGGCTGAATCTGTTTGGGACCCTTGTAATATTGACGAGGAGTTAGAAAAGATCATCAGATGTAATAAGCCTAGAAACTACCTTTCAAAATAGACATTTATACTTATTAAACCAATGTTCCAAGGAAGACTTTAAATACATCAGCAAACTTGTAAGGTAACCCAGCACTGCTTGGTTTTCTCTCTATCCTTAAAACTGATTTTGGTAAGTGTAGTGCTCCATATAAGAGTTCCTGAAACAATCTGTTGTTAGCATTAGGGGCTTGGGTATCTTCTATATATTCTTTTTTTTCTTCCTCTTCTTGTCTTAGAGTCTGTTTGAGAAATAGACACTATCATATAAACCATTGCTAAATCAATTTTTTTTAACATATAGAACTTATATCTGGTCAATAGTAAATACACATATTTATTGCATATTGTGAGGGTTATTCTTTTGTTGAAAGATATTTGTTAATTATTAAAAGGCATAATCCCCTTAACTAAACCCTGCCTTTCTGCAGATCCCAAATTATGTGAGGACATGTGGGTAGAGATTAAAGTCCACCTTGTTCTATTGGTGCTCTCCAAAAAGCACTTTTGATAAGGTTAAGCTAACCTGGAAAGAGGATGCAGAGATATTTACATATTTTAAGGGAGACAAACATCCCTTTGTCAGATGATGAAATGGCAAATGAACTGAAGCTCAAACCCAATGACCATGAATGCTACAGGCATAGTGACTGAAAGGTTTGGGGGATGACAGTTTTTGCAAAGAAAAGTGAATCAGAAAAGTAGTATCCGTTAAAAAAAAAAAAAAGCCTCTGACATTTATAAACATGAAACCTGGCAGTATATGCATAAAATTTATTCCAAAACTTCATGAAGTATAAAGGAAGGGAACTGTTTTACACATAAATCAACTCAGTATAAGATCTAGGTTTTTTCCCCCTTTAAAACTTGGCACTATCTTTAAAAATAAAATAAAGATATTTCAATAATTAGAACAAACTATGAAGGTATTGTGCATTTCTGTTTTATGTAGATAATAAAATATTACTTTAACATAAATATATAAGGATCTCTGCGTTTTTATTTTTCCCCACAAGCACAACCAAATATACCAAAACAAAGTATTTTTAAAGAGACTGAACAAAAAAAATTACATCCCATATAGATTTTGCTCACCTACTTATGTAAAGCTACAGAAAAACAGTTTCCAGAACCTGTTTGCTTTAAAAGAAATAAATATACATTGAGGCAGGCCACTTAAAAATGATATGAAAATATTTCCCTGGGTAGCATTAAAAAAAAATAGACAAAGAAACATTTAAACTATTTCTGCATTTCAAAAGACAGATATTAAACATATATACATAGTGGTAAGGTTCAGTGGTAACTTTCACCTTAGTAAACCTATGAGAGTTAGAGGAGCTATAGACAACATCCCCTGAACTCCAGCTTCTGACCTTACCCACTTGGTAATAAGTATCTGAAAATTCATTTCCTCCCTTTACCATTGGCTATTTGCCCTGCTCTGGATTGCTTCTAAGGGCCAGTTCCCCACGTCTCAGGAACAAACAGCATGATGCACCCCGAAGCAGCTCCATGCCCATCTATCTCCTTGTGACATTCGTTGGGGGAAATGAAATAAAGGCAAATAAATATGCCCATTATAAGTCACCATTTATCTTGCAAAATCATTGAAAATGAAACAATCACAGGTGTTTGAAAAGACAATATGAAGCATATTTCCTAAAACCCTAACTACTAAGTGCAATGCTAATCCGATGCGGAACCATAATTTTATGGTAATGAGAACATAATTTTTTAAAAAATAAAAATGTGTCAAATACCTAGCCACAAAGAAAGCCCTAAACTTTTAAGATTAATAAAAAGTGTTTTCCCTTTTAGCGCCGTTTTGTGCTGATTATTTTTAAAATTTTAACTGATCACAGTTTAAATGGTTATTTATTCTCAATAGTTACAAGGTTTATTTTTTTTTCACTAGACTCCCAAGTAGTCTTTTGTTTTAGGAGTTAACCGTTTTCCATGAAGATAAGTTAAAAAAATGCACTTAAAACTATTAACAAAGGGGAAAAAATTGAAAATAACAGTTTTTTTTTCCACTTCATTTGGCTCCCCTAGTGAAAGAAGGGAGAAAAAAAAGCTGTCCACGTCAAACTGGTATTTTCTACAATAAATTATAGGAGAAGAGGGTGAGTGCCCCTAAATATTATTTGAAAAACAAATGAGTTAGTGAAGACAAAACCAGTCTACTAAGTGGAGATATTCTATGTATGCATGTGGGTATTTGTGTGCTAAGAAAACAGTCTATGCATACACCATTAAATTCCTGGGTTATTTTCTTTATGTTTAAAAAAACAAACAACTACTAGAAGAACAAAGTTTAACTGCTCTGTCAGCACAAATAATTCTTCATAATTAAATTATTAAAACTGAAGGCAGAGAACTATACAGGGGTGTCTGAAGATACATATTTCCCTAGTTTTCTTCAAAGTGCCGCTTTCTTTCTGTTGGACAACTCTGGAAGTATATTTAACCTCCACATCTCCTTCCAGCTCTTTCACAATGGGCCCGCCTGATAAAACCGAACAGTCACTCTATCGACTTTTCCTTTTGCCCCCTCCCCCAAAAACACTGCCTGAAAATGAAGTTTACTTTGTGGCTGGTAACAAACAGTGTTTGACTCATTTTTCTATTCCAAACTGGATTCTTCCCTGGGAAAAAGCGGGTAGACCAGGCACATTTCTTGAAAGCAGAAAATTATTTATTTTGCATGAAGCCAATCGTTTTGCTTTGGTAAAAGGAGCAAACAAACGTTACACCAATGTAAGGAGGGGGGACTCTGAAGGTAACCAAAGTTCACAAACAGTAAGAAGAACAAGGGGCAGCACAAGAACATTAGGAATGGACAGCGGCCAAGAGCTGGCTTCAACTCTGTCGCTGAGTAGAACAACAAAACAAATCAAAACAAAAAACAAAAGGCTATTTCAAAATTAACGGTGGGGAGGAAGAGAAAAATATGTCCATGAATTTGTACATGTAAACTTCAATTTTCTTGCAGTGCAAATTTATGTGGTTAAATTTTGCCTACACCAAAGAATGTGTGTATTTTTTCCTCTCTCCTGATGGGGATCCACATTAAACAAACACAGCAGCATGTGCCAACTCAGAGCATCAGGAAGCTGCATTTTGTGTTTATCGCGGTTTGGTGGATTTTTTTTTTCTTTTTGGTAATTTATTTAGTTTTGCCAGGTATTTATCTCAGTGCTTGCCATCTCTCTATCTAACACACGCTCTCTTCACTCGCTCTATGAGACAATCCACTCCACTGCCTGGGTACTCGCCTGTAAAGGTCAAAACACATCATTACACCTGCTACCATTTAAAGGATAGTCCAGTGCCTTAGTTACTTTCTTTTTCCTTTTTTTTTTTTAAGGGACGGGAAAATAATAATTAAAAATAAAAGAACAACCAGAAGTTAGAGAGGGAACAAGGGGGCCAGGAAGGGGGCATGGACCGAAGGGGAGGGGGAGCCCCGCGCTCTGCCCCTCCCCCCGCTCGAGTTCACTGGACGGGCGTCTGCACCCCGTGGTGTGGTGGCGTGTCCCTACTCCCCCCGTACACATCCTCGGCGCCCGGCAGAGTCCCTCCAGGAGGGGTCATCCTTTTCTCTTTCTGTCTCCTGTTACAAAACCAAACTCTCACCACCTCCTTCTCCAGCTGTAAGCTGTCCGCAAGGGAGGTGATCTCCTGGGCCGAGGGCTTGGGGCATTTGAGGAAATGGCTCTCCAGAGCCCCCTTGACGCTCACCTCGATGGAGGTCCGCTTTTTCCGCTTGCGCCCCTGCGCTGCGATCTTGTCTATGCTCGTGGGGCTGCCCGAGGACGAGTCCGCCTCCTCCAACCACTTGTTCAACAAAGGCTTCAGCTTGCACATGTTCTTGAAGCTCAGCTGCAGGGCCTCAAACCTGCAGATGGTGGTCTGCGAGAACACGTTGCCGTACAGGGTGCCCAGCGCCAGCCCCACGTCTGCTTGGGTAAATCCCAGTTTGATCCGGCGCTGCTTGAACTGCTTGGCGAACTGCTCCAGGTCGTCCGAGGTCGGCGTGTCCTCGTCCGAGTGCGGGTCGTGGTGCGCGCCGGGGTGGCCAGGTGGGCCCTGCGGGGGCGGCGGCGGCGGCGGCTGCTGGTGCGGGTGCGAATGCGGGTGCGGGTGGTGGTCGGCGTGGTGCGGCTCGTCGTGTGCGTCCCGCAGGCCGTGGTGGTGCAGCCCGGCCGGCTGCCCGCCGGCGCCCAGCATACCGTTCACGGTGAAGCTGGGCTGCGAGTAGAGCAAACCGCCGTTGGACGCTCCCATGGAGGGCGGGAGGTGCGCTGCAGCCGCCGCGCTCCGCCATGCCCCGGGCCCCGGGTGGTGGTTGGCGGCGTGGTGCACCAGATGCGGCGGCCGCTGCTGCTGCTGCTGCTGCTGCTGCTGTTGCTGCTGCTGCTGCTGCTGTTGCTGCTGCTGGTGCTGCTGCTGCAGGGCGCCTGGCCCGTGCAGCTCGTCGCCGCGGCCGCCCTGCTGCACGACCACCGAGGGCTTGATGTCCGGCTGGCCCAGGGGGCTGGTGGACCACGGGGAGCCGTCGCCGCCGCCGCCGCCCCCGCCGCCGCCCCCGCCCCCGCCGCCCCCGCCGCCGCCGCCACCGCCGTGGGACAGCGCGGTGATCCACTGGTGAGCGTGGCTGAGCGGGTGCCCGTTGCTCTGCAGCGCGCCGTAGTCGCCCTGCACCAGGCTCTGCGCCTCGCGGTAACCCCCCGCGCCCTGCTGCATGCCTCCTGGCGGCTCGGCGTGCACGATGGAGGCGCTGGAGGTGAGCAAGCTGTAGTGGTTAGACGCTGCGGTCGCCATGACTCTCGGAGCCGGACTGAGCGCGCCGGTTAAAGGAGCCGTGCATTTGACAGTTACTTTTTCGCCTCGGGCTCCCTCTCCTCGCTCGCTCTCTTTCTCTCTCCGCTCTCTCTCTTCCCCCCCAGCGGGCAGCTCCGACGCCCGCTCCGACGCCTTCTGTTGCTGCTCCTGCTATTGCTGCTGCTGCCGCCGCCGCCTCCTGCCGCCCGCCCTCGCTCTCGCTCTCTTTCTCCTCCTCTCCCTCCTTCTCGCTCTCGCTCACTCTGACTCGCTCCGCGCTCCCCCCTCTCCCGGCTCTCTCTAGCTTTCTCCCGCTCTCTTGGCAGCTCTGGCTCGCAGCGGCACGCGCCTGGGCCCCGCCCCCTCCGCCCCCTCCCATTGGCTCCGCGCCCTTTGATTTACGTGGATACCGCTAGCAACCTCCCAGGCCGACGCCACTGATTGGCGCAGAGCTGCCTCCTCCCTCTCCCCTTTGGGCACTGAGTGCTCCTCGCCCCTCTTCTGATCCTCCCTCGCCTTCAGATTCAGATTCTCTCACTCCTCACCCTCCCCTTGTCCGCCACCCCGGGCCGCCTCCGCCCCTCTCTGTTGGGCCCCGCCCCCCATCTGTCTCTCAGGCTGAGAAGCCGGACAGGAGGGCGGCCCAGGCGCTCGCCTAGACTATAGCCTCTTGGAGGATTTGGAAAGGGGAGTTGTCCACCTTCTCCTCCCAAAAAGTCGTGGAGGGCGGGGGAGAGACGGAGCAGGAGAAAAGCTGGGTCGCACCGAGCCAGGAGGAGTCTTTTTTTTTCACTTCGGGACACACACACACACACACACACACACACCAGCGTCTCTTAAACCTAAAGCCAGGAGCGAGGCTTGTCCACTGTTGTCTCCTTTCTCCCACGGTTAGAGTTGCACTGCCCAGGTGCGTCTTACTCCAAGGTGTGCGGACTCTTGCCCAGAATAAAGGCCCTCCCCATCCCTCCACCCCGCCGCTATCACGGGCAGTCTCCTTTTTAGGTCCCAGGCCCAACTATTTCCCAGCCCCTTGGCGAAGGAACCCCGAGAGAGGCAGACTAAGCCCGTGTCGCGGCTTGTCAATGGCTTCTGTTAAGGCAAGGAGTTCCCTGCTCAGAGGGCGCATTGGTCTGGACTGAAATCAAAGCAAACTCTAAAAGTCTCTGTCAGATGCACACACTCTGGCGTGCGCAGTTTTTGGTTTAGAAAACTAGAAACTGCACGGACAGACCTTCGCCTTGGGCGAGGCTGCAGAAGCCCTAGTGAGGGGCACGCTGCTTTTGGATGAGGCGGATGCTGGAAGGGCCGCTCGGCGAAGCCCGGGCGCTAGGGCTGCGTGCGCGCTTTTCTGCTCTCCTGGAGCTTTTCGGTGCAACTTTTCCTTTATCCGCTTTGGAAGGGAGAAAGGGTGTAGGAGAGAAACTCGATTGGTGCTGGGGAACCTTCCTAATTAGTAACTTCTGTCTGTGCTAGCGGATGGACTGGGTCTAACTCAAGTCTCGGACATTTGCTAGACAAGCTCCTAGCTCAGCCTTCAGCCTTAAACTCCAAAGACTGAGCAACCCGCGGTGCCGCTGGGCCGAGCGCAAGCGCTTCGCACCGTCATTTCCCAGGGCACCGGAGCAGGTGCCTGCCGCGGGTTGCCGAGCCTGAGAGGCCGGTAGGACAGACCCTGGCGCGGGTACTGATTAGAGTGGCGGGACCGCTACGCAGGGCCCTGTCTGTGGCGCGGATACTGACTGCAAAGCGGATCAAAAAGTTGCAGGAGGAAAGGGAAAGAAAGACCCCAGGGAACGTGAATCGCCTCCGCACCTCCCACCCTCTCCCCGCGCGATGTGGCGCTGGCGCTACTCGCGGCCCTGAGCTTGTAAGGAAAGCCAAATGTACGCTCAGGGGGAGCACTTTCAGGCCTCCGAGCATCTTAATCGAGACGGCAGAGTGGAGCGGGCTAGAGAATTCATCATGACTAACGGGGAGCGGGGCTCTTTGGGGAGTGGCTGAGCTGTTTATAAATCACCACGCTGAGCACCCGCCCGGGCAAGGCGCTTTGCCTGAGCATTTCCACGTGTCCTGTGTTTATAAGCGTATGTGTGCGAAAGACGGAAATGGCTAGGGGAGGAGCGAGCCACAGGCCGCGGGCAAGACGGACAGGCCCCCCCCCCCCCACCCCGTGCGCGCACCCGCGCGGCAAAACAAGGACACACACAGCATGGCGCTCGGTCCCACGCAAGCGCGGAGCAGCTCGGGCCACGCGCCTAGGGGGCTGCTAGGAATCTGGTAACTTGCCCTGCTAGGGAAAAAAACGGAAAAAGTCCGAGCCTTGGAGCGCGCGGACTCAGCGCAGCTTCTCTACAGGGAACTGAGCGGCTGGGCAGCGGGCTGGGCCATCTTTGCAGGGCTACAGCTCCGCTTCCCCCGCGATGGGCGCGCGACTCTCCCGGGGCGCGCGACTCTCCCGGGACCTTTTGGAGCGCGCCGGACAATCGCCCCCCTTTCTAGCCCGCCCTGCCTCTCCACCTCCTCTCAGATGGAAGGGCAGCGTCCGGGTGCACAGTAACTTTCTCATCTCGGGGTCTCCCCGGTCCGAGGTTTCTTCTACTGTTGGAGGCACCGGGAGCTGGGGGTGGGGTTGGGTGGGCAGGGAAGACAAGCATAGGCTGCACGTGTTCATCAAAACTTCCTGTCTGGGATGGGACTTCGCTGGCGTTTACTGCTCGGAGGACCGACCTACACTGACGTGCCGAATCGCCACTCCAGACCCCACCCCTCACCCCAGCCTCATTTCGCTGGCTGGCAAAGGCGTCGAAAAGTTCCCAAAGGGTAAGCCCGCGTAGTTCCACCAAGTTAATACACCCAATACGTGCCTGGGAGAACACAAAGCAATTCCCTACCCCACCCCACCCCCCCCCCCCCCGCCTCCGCATCCCTCCACTCCTCGGTCCGGAGCAGAACCAATCGTGGGGTCCTCAGAGCTGGGCGGGCACGACAGCTGTGGGCACCCTTTTCTCCGCTCCCTCCTCCTTGCTCGGCAGCTGGGGGCCGGGTAGGCGTGAAAGCCCGGGTCTTGAGCAGCCTCCACTTCCCCTACCTCTTGGCGAGGTGCCTCCCTGGGACTCCCAAAACCTGGGCCTTTGTAGGTTTTAGCTGCAGATGGGAACTTCTCCGCTCCTTCTCCACACCCCCGTCGTGGGCACCTTTCTTCCTTTCTTTGGGGGCTGACCCCACCAGGGTGGAGTCCGTGTCTCTGCCCTGCTTTTCTGCGCCTGCCTAAAAGCACATTAAAGGTATCTCGAGCAGACACTTGAAGGTTTTGATTCAGCTTATTCCCTTTCACTGTTCAAAGCAGCTCTTCAAATACAGAGGCTGCTTACGTTGACGTGGAGAGGATTTCAAACAACCCTAAAATGCTTTGAACTGACAAGGTGTCTCGATATCTCGCATACTTCTGCACAGCTCCTGAGCTCGCTCGTTAGGACAGTGGTTGCACAGGCGGTTCGTACGGGCCTCGTCGCCCAGAGCGCAGACTGCCGGTTACCCGAGACACTTGGGCGAAGACTGGCCCGCTGCACCCTGCAAGGAGAGCCTGGCTCCAGCACCAGCCCAGCCCCTTCCCCGAGGTCCCAGGAATGGCTGTACACAGTCGATTTTCTGATCTGGAAGGCTGGTCTGAAGAAGTGGTGCGGATTCCGTCCTGCTGGGCGAGGAACAATCCAGCGTAAACCGAAAAGACACCACGTTCATCCTGCATACTCATAACACAACAGAGAGTGAGCCAGGCCTAGGTCTCAGCAGCCCCCAGCAGCACTGACCCGTGCTCCTCAATTCTTCACCAGAGTAAATGTAATAGAACCGGCTCACGCACTAATCTGAACTCTCATTTATTAACTCTTTGATCTAATAAACACACTCACCCTATATGTAAAGTGGCATTTATGTATTTCTAAGCATGGTTTTAAGACAGAGAGGAGATGGTATTTATTTGATGAATCTTTATGTATTTAATGTATGTGGTCCTAGATTAATAGAAATCAGGAAACAAAGAGGACTTTCTTTGGAGGTGGCCTTCTCTGGGAAATAGTGGTAGCCATTTAAACTTAGGTAAAACTGATATTTCTTTTTTACAAGGACTAACTTAAATCCACCCTGGAGAAAGATTGTTTGGATCTTCCTTCTCTTTTACACTTGTCATCCCAGTCATTCCTTTTTGCTAGCTTTCTGCTTTCCTGCTAGCTCTCCGCAGTTGTTTAATTTGGTATAGAGCCCCTCGCATCTGAATGGAACTTTTTTGCTAAGTGCCCACAGAATGACAAAACTGAGGCCTCGACTTCAGAACTGCAGCTTTAAGCAGCCAATCCACACAAAGAGGCAGCTGGCTGCTTTAATGAAAACCGCCTTAAAGCTTCAAGAACTGCAGGCTCAGGGATACATTTGTAAGAAGCACGGGAAATAGCACTTCCGAGGTGCTAGTGTTTGGGAGAGACACAATAAACATTTACGTTAAAAAAGATACAGAAATTAAAATCTTTAATTATGTAGCAGCATA
Source organism: Loxodonta africana (assembly GCF_030014295.1). NCBI lineage: Eukaryota > Metazoa > Chordata > Mammalia > Proboscidea > Elephantidae > Loxodonta > Loxodonta africana. The sequence continues at coordinate 161,773,587 of NC_087342.1, read as the reverse complement.
TGCATATTGTCTCCTAAGTTTAAAAATCTCATACACACACTCACACATTTTATAAGTTCCTAAATGGGGATCTGTCTACATGCCATATCACTGTCTCGAAGAAGGCAAAATTTCTTATAAGTTGAAGCTGCCGTTCTTCATATGCTTATTATCTGTCTGTCCACTCCTCGCATAAGACTATTCTCATTTTACCTTCATTTTTTTTTTTACTCCTTAAGCCAGTGAGATGTAACATCATAAATCCAGTCTTTGAAATGAAATTTTTGAATTCATGGATATTATCTTCTCTTTTTCTTCAAGTTCTGAATCTCGTTATTAAAAATGACTCCCCTCCTTTATAGTCTCAAGAGAATATTTTATAGACAGGCTGAAGACTTCTAACACCAGTCATCCAGGCAGCCTAACTATTTCTGGGATTACTTTGAGTAATTTATCAAAGGAAGCCTGCTAAATTTTGAGTAGTGAATATGAGGCCTTAGTGGGAGAAAGCATAAAGGACGCATTCCATCAGTGTGCAAGATAAATTCTATTTGGAGTTAAAACAGCTTGTTTATATTGAAATCTCAGGAACCAAACACGATGCAATTGGTGGCTTCCAGTTAGCCTTCCTGTAATTTCGTTTTCAAAGGACTAACAGTTAAATGAACTGTTAACAATGGAGCCTAAAGGGTTTTTTTCCCCCTTGCTGTATTGTAAAGCAGGTGTATTGCTGGCCGCCAGGAGGGTATGACAGTTCTTTGATAAATTAAAGTGATTTCAACAGAAACCTCCTTAGCTCTAAAGCGTTTGGAGATGTAGTGAGATGAAACCCTTGTCGCAACCCCTTCCCTCTCCCATCCTTTGGAGCAATCTCTGGGAAGAGAGGGGGTCCAGCGCGCGCCAGCACACACCTGCGCACAAGCGCTGGGAGGGGAGGAGGGGCATGATCAGCTATTTCACTGACGCGGTGTCCAAGAGCTGGGGCTGGGTCTCCATCGCTTGCGGGGAACAAGGCTGTATTTGGTTCAGGTTGGACTTGAATTCTGGTCGCACAGGGCACTAATAATGCAAATCCCTTCTAAAGTGTTAAAAAGTGTAGTTAAAACTTCTGTAGTTAGTGTGTGTGTGGGGAGGGCGCGAGACCAACTGGGCGGGGGTCACATGGGAGCGATGTTTTTCTTGAGGAAAGTTAACTAATCACAGCAGTGATAACTGCGGATCTGGACCTTCTGCCGGCCCCTGCTAGGTCACTATGAATCTGACCTGTACTTCTAGGCACCTTTAGACTTAATAAAGTTTGGTTTTTTTTTTTTTTTTTTTTTAAAGACTGGTTTCCAGTATATGGGCTCTCAGAGTGTGGGGGCCGACATGGGCTGGAAGAAGACGCCGAAAGAGGGAGCCTTAGGCAGGTTGAAGCCATGAGACCCCCCTCGATCTCCTGTCTTCCCGCGAGTTTTCCATGGTAACCTAGGACAGCCTGGTCCCTGCATTAAATGCAAAATAGGAAAACAGGATGCGGCCAAGTCGCAGGCCTGACCATATTGACGCCCTAAATCAGGAGAGAATAACGGGTAGGGGTCGAGCTCAGTTCGTGGAAGGGAACTTAATTAACCATGGGAGAGCGAAAGAAGGTCAGGGATCATGCCTAGGTCCGCGGTCTAGGGTGATTATATTTGTGTGTAGGGGGACAGCGTGGGGGGGGAGAGATGTAGCTTTGTGAATTAATAATTTTTTTTAAACCTGAAAAAAACTGGAGTTTGTGCTCTTCAGGGGTATCCAAACACCCACATAATCTCGCGAAAACTTTGAGGCGGAAGTCCCTGACTTGGCGGGAAGGTTTTGGGTCTCGGCCTCAGCCGGCGTGGGGTTCAGCCAGGGTAGAGAGAACCGGCCTTGGCGTGCCAAAGGTCCGGAGGGAACGCTCTGGGAGGGAGCAGAGGGAAGGGGGCGTTCCACGGCCGCAGAGCGCCCAGGCGGGTCCTGGCAGCGATCCTGCGGAGGAAGACGAGGGCGGGCAGCGAGAGGCCGAGCCTTTGTCCAGGGAGGGCGCATTTTTGTCCGGAGGCTGCTGGTTGCTATAGCGAGGAGGGAAATCCAAACAGAAGGGCTCAGTTCGCCTCCCTCGGCCCTGGCCTCCTCTCAGCCAAAATAAAAGTGCCGCCCGGGGTCTGGCACCCCTTCCCGGAGAGCCGACTTGCTAACTCGAGGAGAAGGGCTCGAGGGACGGGGCACCGAGCAAGGGGAAGGGGTGTCCTGCCCCCCAGGGAACCGCCAAGCAGGTTACTGCTGGCGCGGTGGGAATGCACCAGCCACAACTGACACGCGCGCGCGCGGTCTCCGCCCTCCGACCCGCTCTTTTCCTGCATGTATTTTATTTAGAAAAAAATCCCACAACTTTTTCAAACTGTGAGAATTTCCAGGCGTGTGAAACCACCTCTCCTCCGGGGCTGAGGGCAGGGTTTCAGCGTTGGAGGTGCCATCCGAGGAAAGCAACCCGCGCTCAGCGCGGACGCCGACGCTGTCAGGAGAAGGAGCAGAGACGATATCAGCGGCAGAATGGCCTGTTTAAGAGAGTTTTTAAATCACTGAAAGGAAAACTGCTAGTAAGGCGTGTAGATGCAAATTTCCCACTTTTTAAAGAGACTCTTATTTTGCAGTAGTGTTTTTCTTTTTAATTTCTGATTATTCAACTTTGAAACTGAGAGGGGAATGTGATAATGAAGACTCTTTAGGAGTTGTAATTTCTCCAACAGTATAGCTCAGAATAGCGAGGGGGAAACAACAATATTTGGGCTACTTCAGAAAATTTTGAGCTGTACTTTTTTAAAAGGAGGAATGTTAGTTTACTCTACCCAAACCCACTATTCTAGGTTAGGTAAAAACTTAGAATTCATTGTGAGGACTAATTGTCTATACCAGAAGAAGACATGATAACAGGAACTTTAAAAAATGAACTCCTTCTTACTCTCCTATGCCTTTTTAAAGCCTCCCTCCTTCTGTCCCTCCTTTTCTCTCTCTGTTCTAGAAGCTTCGTGAAAAACTAGGCAGAAAAACTTTTATTTGACCTGAGGAAGTTATTTGAAAGGCATAGTCAAAAGCGTTTTTCTCCTTCCCCCATTTAAAATATATTTTTCCCTTCCCAGTGACAAGTTCTTTAAAAAAAAAGTTTACACAACTTTGCAAGAAGTCCCTTAATTCATAATGATATTCACATTTTAAAAAATGCTTGAAAGAAATCATGTTAATGAAGAGAACATTTGCAGTAATTTGGTGATAATTATGAGAATCGCCACATATTCGCAGAGGCTTGAACAATACGTGTTCCGAGAAAAGCAAAACACATTATTTTAATAGTCTGATATGCAAACTATGGACCGTTCAATTACGTGGCTTAATAATGCATACATGATGGGATCTTGTTATTGGGATAGGAAGGTCTGTGGTGAGTCACTCCTACAACCAAGTGTGCTCTCACATCCAGTAAAATCCATTGCCATGGATCAGGGGCCCCTGCCAAACTGCATTTAAAAGAATAAAAATTAATGACTGAGAATTTGAGCGTTAAATTAACATTAATTATATGACCTGCACTCTGGAAAGATTAAATTTCTTACGCCCTAATTAGATAACATCTCCTCATACATCGAACAATTTCCATTTTCATATTCAGGTTTCAGGAATACAATGCCAGGTGGAGAGAGGCATCAATTGAGGGTTTTCATTTTTTGAGGTCAGAGTTGGGGGGTGTTCAGCAACCATCTCCTCTGCTTTCCTTTCATCTCTTGGCTGCACCAGAAGAGTCCTAAGACTGGAGGCCACTGCACAGAGAATTAAGCTTTTTCTCCACCTTGCCAGTGCGGTGGTAGTTGGAGAGCGTGGAGCCTGGTGGGAGGTCGCCCTGGTAGAACTGGAGTATCAGAGGGACGCGCTGCAAGTGACCCCTCCTTCCAAGGCTGGGCCCCCAGTTTGTGTCAGGCCAGGAAAACCAGGAGGCAAGATCCCTGCAGGGACGGTGAGGGGAGGAAAGTCAAGCCAAACGTGCCACAAATACTTTTATGGTAAAAACTTGTAAAGTAGAATTAAGTGCAAGGATGCAACTTGATCCTTAGTGTTGTGTTTGGAATACAACAACTTTTCTTAGGGATGGAACAACTAAAGGCCAAGAAAGCAGCACCCATTTCCTTCATGAAGAAGTTTATAAAAAGGTTTGTCGGCCATCTCCCCTGACAGGTCCTCACATCAGGCTGGCCACAGGCAGCCAGCTTGACCTCTGCAGGACCCTGTCTGGGGCTAACGCGTGGAGTGTGTCTGCCAAGGGGTGGAGGGTGGGCTGGGTTGGGGGGGGGTGCCAGCATTTGTAAACTTGTTGCCGATGGGGGGGGCGGGGCAGAGGAAGGGTAGGATAAGGGCGAGCACTGCTCGGTCGCCTTAGGGCTGACGGTCCGTGGTGGCGTTTTCGTTCTCTCGGCTCCTAAAGCGCTACTCCGGGGTTCCAGGGCCTGAAAGAAAACTGCCGCGTGGATTTGGTTTGGAAACAATGAGCAGGGATTTAAATTCCTGGGATTAGGATTCGGAGTTTCCTCAAGGATCACCGTGTGGCCCCAGACCGCTCACGCTTCCCTTTCCTCCCCTCCTCCTCTACCTCCTGCCTTCTGTACCTCCGAGCCTTAACTTTTCCTAGGGACAGTAAAACTTGCCGGGACCTTTTTCGGACAGCCGCCTTGAGCACAGGGCTAGAAGAGCGGAGCAAGATTAAAACCTCAAGGCAGCCTATTCTAAGTCACTCTGAATAGAGTTTTCATGTGTCCGTGTTTCCATTCAGCCACTTTCAGGCTTCTGGAGAAAAGGGCAGGCGTACGGGAGCGCGAGTCTATGCGGTCACGAATAGTGATTTACGTGGCGGGGGAGGAGATGTTAGGAAGATTGGAGGTTGCAAGCAGAGGAAGGAGTTCTGCCTGCGGGTGCTGCGTTCACGGGGTGGTGGGGGCAACTTCCGGGTGGCGGAGCCCGGGGTGGCGGAGGGAGCGCTGGAGGGTCGCAGCAGCCGAGAGTAGGGGGAGGAGGGCCCGAGGAGAAGGGAAGCGCCAGGCGTGCCAGAGCTAGGGAGACGCTGTCCAAAGCTCTGGGCAGGGCTGCTGCCCACCCCCACCCCCCCAGCCCCCCTTCCTTTTCCTCCCGCCTCTGGTCCCCAGGCTAGGGCGGTCCCACGCGGCGCGGCCCCTGCGCACTGCCGAACGCGCGCTCACACTTGACAATTACTTAAGGAACTCAGGGACCCGGCGAATAACAATCTCAGGTTTGGATGGACTTGAATGTTAGCCCACCACACTTTCAAAGCGTGAAAATTTCCGCCTTAACCCTCCCTCCCCTCCCCCCCCCGCAAAGACACTGGCCCCGGGATGGTGGGGACCCGGAGGCGGGGCTGCACTCCAGGGCACGGAGTTCTAGGAGAGCAGGGGGCTTCTGAAAAGCTTGAGGATGTTTAAAACATGACTGTTTCTCTGGGTCTGTTTGTCTCTCTCTTCTCTTTCTCTTCCCTCCCTTCTTTTCTCCTTCCTCTTTCCTCTCTCCAGCCTTTTCCTCCCTGTCTCTCTCCGTTGGGGTTCGGCTGGGAGGGCGTAAGGATCAGGGATAATAAAGGTGAGGTGGTGGACAAGGACAGATAGAAAATGGTCCTTCCTGCCTTCTCGAAAAATACGGAAATTGATCCTAAGAAGGCTGTTTTGGCAGAGAAACACCTCTCCTGACAGGTCCACAGAATGAGAATGTCGCAGCTGTTGTGGCAAAAACTTTGCAGCCCGCTACTTGGGCAAAAACAAGCCGTGGCTCGCTGGCTCACCACAGCGCTTTCCCTACCGCAGCACTTTCCGTGTGTGAGTGTGCTTCTCCCTTACAAAGACCCCTGAGAGCGTGCCTTTGCTCGAAATGGTTACTTCTTTTAGAAATTGGAAAATCAATACTAGTTTAGCCTTTTCCTTGAGATGATGCATTGTGTAACGTCATAGGGAGAGAAACGGAACCATCCGAAGCTTGGGCGAGCCGAGGACTTTACTCCTGTCCTTGGAGACTTCCACATAGAATTTTACAATGAATAATACTTAGGAGCTTTCCTAAAAAAGACTTTGGTTGGTAGCATTATTAGAAGCCCAGGACAGACCTCTTATGTGTTCTCTGGTCGTGGTTGAAGTTTGGCTTAATGACTGATCAGAAGCTTATGCCGTGGGTGTTTATTCTTCCTGTTTTCTTCCACCCCGTCTTGGATGCTTTCCTGTCAGTTTTCAGATGGCATTTGCAGCACAGACACATTTCACATGCCTACTGCAGATTGTCTTCAAAGTTCTAGTTTAAAGAGCATTATGTAAGTCTCTATTTACATAAGAGCTTTAACTCAAACCTCTCAGAAAACCGTTTATTACCAACTGAAACTCATCCAGGGAGCAGCATAACCGACCTGTATCTTTATGACACTTTCAAGAACAGCAGTAGTTCATTCTTTTTGGGAAAAAAAAAAGTAGATGTAACAAAGAATTGGAGTACTTTACATTTTTATTCAGCTTGGTTTTATATCATTTGAACATCATTCTTAAATTTAATTCAGGCAGTGGCGACATTTATGGGTTACACTTTTTCTCTCTGTGGCCACCATGTATCTAGGCCACTGAGCAGGCTGTTTCCTTTTCCTCAGGCTCAATTCTCCCAAATGTGAGGACAAATGTCTTTTAGTTAGTACAGCAATTAAGTATAAATTTTATTAATTTCTAAATTACTGAAAGGATTCATGAATGATGTTAACTGTAAACAAAATTCAAGCAATAAACATATGGAATAAAAAATTTTATCCATTTTTTACTATCTCAACTCCCATTACATCCCCCTTTCCATAGACAACTACTGCTAATAGTTTAATGGATGTCTATCTGTCTACTTGGGAAGATTTTAACTGATACACATTATAATTCCTGTTAGGAAAACGGGATCTGGTGAAATAGGAAACTTAGTTGTGAGGAGTTCAAAATTGGGACACTGTAAGGAAGGCCACTATCTCACCCAGATCACAGAGGAAGCTAGTTTGGAGTATTGCACTATCTTTTCAAATGCATTAACTGGAAAAAAAAAAGTCATTTGGAGACTGGCTCCTTCATGTCAGTAAAAAAAAAGATCAACAAACAAGACTCCTAGAGACTGCTTTGCTTAACTAGTAGGTGATTAAACCAAAAAACCCAAACTCACTGCCATCGAGTTGATTCTGACTCACAAGTGACCCTACAGGACAGGATAGAACTGCCACATAGTGTTTCCAAGGCTATAATCTTTACAGAAGCAGATTGCCACACCTTTCTCCCTCAGAGCCTCTGATGGGTTCAAACTGCCTACCTTCTGGTAAGCAGCTGAGCACTTTAACCAGTGTACCACCAGTGGTCCCTTATTAGATGATTAGAAGCTGGAAATACTCTGAGAGTTCTTAGAGTTTGAGGCTCTCCTGGTGACTGTCTTATATTTAAACTATCTCCTCTCCCTACAGACCCAGGACAGATAACATTTGCAGCCAAGTCTCCAGCAAGGAACTTGTTTTATTGAGGGGAAGGGGCTAGGTTCCTAAACCTACACCCATAGGGTGTGTCCTCCGAGATGTAACTTAGTGGTATTATGTACGAGTCCCCAAGTGGTTCAAACAGTTAATTGGCTCAGCTGCTAACCAAAAGATCTGAGGTTCGAGTTCACCCAGAGGTGCCTCAGAAGAAAGGTCTACCAATCGCTCTACTTCCAAAAATCTGCCTTTGAAAACCTATGGGGCACAGATCTGCTCTGACACACATGGAGTCACCATGAGTTCAAACTGACTGCAGCTGGTTATCGGCAGTGTTGCCCCTGAGAAACCGGTTGTTTCTGGAGTGTGCTATTACTCACTGCATATCTCCTCACTTTTCTCTGTTACCCTTGTCACCCACTTTCCAAGTCTGCCCTTTGTGACATTTCAACCCATTTAGACCTTTCCTTGGAAAGACTCTTCGCTGTTGCCTTCTGCCATCATCAGTCTGATGAGGTAATCAATACCAAGGTATATAAAGCTGATAAACGCTGAGTCATTTGCATTTTTTTCCAAAGAAGCTTGGAGGGTCCATGTATAGGCCCAAAACAATGAATCTCAGTAGTGGAATTGGAATTTAAGATGTGGTTGGCAGATGGAGAAGATATTTTGGGTAGGAGGAATTTGCAGTATTCCTAAAATATGGCATGAGTCACCTTCTTTGTCCTCTCTTAAAGACCAGCTCTACCCCTATGATCTACCCAGATATGATGTTTTTACTGCACAAACAGTGTCATTGGGGAATTCTTTATTAGTAATTTAATTCATGTTGGTGGTGTCGTGTACCATCAAGTCAATTCTGACTCATCGCAATCCCATGTGACAGAGCAGAACTGTCCCGTAGACTTTTCTTGGCTGTGATCTTTATGGAAGCAGATTGCCAGGTCTTTCTCCTGAAAAGCTGCTAACCAAAAGGTCATTAGTTTGAATCCACTAGCTGTTCCTTGGAAACACTATAGGGCAGTACTACTCTGTCCTACAGGGTTGCTATGAGTCAGAATTGACCTGACAGCAACGGGTTTGGTTTTTGTTTCAATAACAGATTCAGTGGGACTGCCCCCCAACCCCGTCTCTGGGGGATAGTCCCATGATTGACCAATGAAAGTATTACACACCTCTGGCCATAGTGAAATGTCCCTGGGTGGCACAAATGGTTTGTGCTTGGCTACTAACCCGAAGATTGGCAGGTCAAACTCACCAAGCAATGCCATGGAAGTCAGAAGACAGGCCTGGCAATCTGCTTCAGTAAAAATTACAGCCAGGAAAACCCTGTGGAGCTTAGTTCTACTTTATAACGCGTGGGGTTGCCATGAGTTGGAATCTACTTGATTTGCAACGGGTTTGGTTGGCCATAATGCTCGGCTCAGGAAGGGCACATGACTTAAGAAGGCCAATCAGGGCCAGTGATTATCAGCCTCATAACCTTGGCTAGAATGACTGTTGGCGTTGTTAGTTGCTGTGGAGTTGATCCTGACTCATAGCAACCCCATGTGTGCACAGTAGAACTGCTCCATATGGTTTTCGAGGCTGTGACCTTTCAGAAGCAGATTGCCAGGACGGTCTTCTGAGGTGCCTCTGGGTGGGTTTGAACCACCAACCTTTTGGCTAGCAGTTGAGTGCTTAACCCCTTGTGCCACCCAGGGACTCTTTTTCATTCAGTATTATGTATTTAATATTTTGTGTTGCTGTGCGTATCGACTTGATGGCAACAGGTTTGTACGTGTGTATCTAAGCTGTTGCTTCTAACTGGTGTGTATTTCTTTGTCATGTATGTATCAGTCAAGGTCCAGTAGTTTAAAAAGAAACCATACTAGGTATTTCAACAGGGAATATAACATAGGGAATTAATTACACAGGTGATGGAGAGCTGAAAAAAAGAAAAAAAAGACTGAGGTACATAGAGTTAAAAATTGCAGAAACAGTGACCCCCCCCCAGTAGGCCTGGAGAAACAAACAGAGGAGGTTTAGGTTATGAAAACTTAAAAGCTTGGGGGAAGGGTCTTGGGGAGCTGGGACTCAGGCCTCTAAAGAGGGAGGCTACTCAGCTAGTACCAGTACACTGAGGTGAGAGGAATGATCTTGAACGATTGAGGCTCAAACCCCCTGAGTCATTGTCACTATTGCTGTTGCTTCTGATGGGGTGGAGGTCATAATGAAGCTGCTACTGGAAGTACCAAAAAAAAAAAAGTTGAAGGTTGAAACAAACTGCTGCCTTCAGGGTGAAGTACCATTGCTAGGGTGACACTGACAGGAAGAGCAAACAAGTAAAAAGAAACGTGTCACATCTGCCCTCTGCCTGCCTTCCAGTTTCCCTTTAGGACTCCTTTTTGACAGAATTTAACAAGGATCCAGCTGACAAAGGAGAAAATGAAATTTGAAGAATTCCAGCCCTAGTTTCATAAAGCAGGGTCTAAAAGGGTGAATTTGGAGTTGAGAGACAATAGTTTAATAATATGCTTCTGCATATATTGGAACTTTCATACAATGACAACTTTATGATTCTGCTAATGAGACACAATTGTATTTCAGAAGATGCTCTCACCCTCTACCACGAAAAGGACACACGACTTTCCAGCAGGCAGGTTCCATGTATTGGCAATTAAGTACTGTTAGGAACTGAATAAGGAGCTCAGGTGGTGCAACAAGCACTTGGCTACTAACCTAAATGTGGGTGGTCCTAGCCCACAGAGCAGCTCTGTGGAAGAAAGACCTGGCAATCTGCTTCCATAAAGATTACAGCCAAGAAAACCCTATGGGGCCGTTCTACTCTGTCACATGGGGTTACTATGAGTCGAAATTGACTCAATGGTACACATCACCAATATGAATTAAATTGTGCCCCCCACCCCAAATATGTTGAATTCTTGGTCTTCGTACTTGTGGATTAATTCATTTGTAAATAGAGTTTTTCATTTTTTGTGATCCTAAACCTAATCGCTTTTGAGTTATAAAAAGACCAGAATAGATCAGAAATACACCTGTGGGAAGACAGATGTCATGAGGATCATGTGCAAGCCAAGGAATGCTAAGGAACCAAGGACCACCTGGGGGTGCCAGCAAGGAAGGAATCAACATGTTTGAGACCCTGATTTGGACTTTCAACCTCTAGAGCTGTGAGAAAATAAATTTCTGTTCTTTATTGCAATCCACTGGTGGTATTTGTGTTACAGCAGCACTAAGTAACAAAAACAAGTACTTCCCTATTTCTGTCGCCTAAAGACTAACTTGTAAATAGTCCTTATATAAAATAATAGGTAGGAAAAAAGAAGTAGAACTATAATAAGCAAGGAAGAACGTATCTGTAGCTGCTACTCTCCATGTTTTTAAAACTAGTCATAAGTCTGTGGTTGATAATTGTAACTTTCTTTTTCCGCTACTTATCCCATATTTTTTTTTGGCTCTCAGCTGGCTCTTCAGCTAGTTCTATACCTGGTCAAAAGACCAATACTACCATTTCTGAAAGTTTTTAATCCTCAGTGGTTCTACCTTTTAGATTACTTTGGTTTTCAATTAACTTTCGTTCTTTGATACAGAAGTTCTAAGAGGTATCCCAGTGAATTCCCTGGTTTTCACCATCTCCATTGTATAGTAACAACCCGATTTTCCCTTATTAATCAGGATCAATCTTCCCAGCCTTCAAAGCATAGGCTCCCATTCTTTGCCTATTGGCTTATTGGCACGATGAATCCAAAATGGCAAGGTGGCAGCCTCAACTTCCAGTTCAATGGAACAGTTCTTATGTCATTTGGTAGAAGCATTCCTCCCTTGGGAACTGAGATCTCCAAACCAGCAGAGCACAGAGTGTGGGAATGGGAAGAAAATCTTCTATTAGTGGGTTACCAGGGGACAGCACCATATGTTGGTCGCTGAATCAAAGCATATGGTAGTATTTTAAAAGACATAGCTCTAAACTTTCACGGTCTTCTTTTTTTAAAAATTTATCTACTGTGCTTTAGGTGAAAGTTTACAATCAAGTCAGTCTCTCATACAAAAAGCCGTGCACACCCCACCGTGCATTCCCAGCTGCTTTCCCCTTAACGAGACTGCACATTCCTCCTCCCCATCCTGTATTCCGTGTGTCCATTTAACCAGCTCCTGTCCCCCTCTTTCTTCTCATCTTGCCACCAGACAGGAGCCGCCAACATAGTCTCATGTGTCTACTTGAGCCACAGTTACTCCTCACCAGCGTCATTGTCTATCTTATAGTCCAGGCCAATCCCTGTCTGTAGAGTTGGTTTCGGGAATGGTTCCAATCTTGGGCTGTCAAAGGGTCCAGGGACCATGACCATCAGGGTTCCTCCAGTCTCAGTCAGACCATTAAGCCTGATCTTTTTAAGAGAATTTAAGATCTATATCCCACTGTTCTCCTGCTCCATCAGGGATTCTCTGTTGTGTTTCTTGTCAGGGCAGTGATCAGTGATAGCTGGGCACCATCTAGTTCTTCCAGTCTCAGGCTGATAAAGTCTCTGGTTTATGTGGCTCTTTCTGTCTCTTGGGCTCACATTTACCTGTGTCTTTGGTGTTCTTCATTCTCCTTTGCTCCAGGTGGGTTGAGACCAATTTACGCATCTTAGATGGCCGCTTGCTAGCGTTTAAGACCCCAGATGCCTCTCACCAAAGTGGGATGCAGAATGTTTTCTTAATACATTTTGTTATGCCAATTGACCTAGATGTCCCCTGAAACCATGGTCCCCAGACCCCAATTCCTGGTACTCTGGCTGTCAAAGCTTTCAGTTGTATTCAAGAAACTTCTTTGCTTTTGGTTAAGTCCAGTTGTACTGACTATCCGTGAGTTATGTGTTACCCTTCCCTTAATCTAAAAAAAATTTTTGTCTACTATCTAGTTAGTGAATATCCCTCTCCCTCCCTCCCCACACTTGCGACCATCAAAGAATATTTTCTTCTGTGTTTAAACTTTAGCTGGAGTTCTTATAATAGTGGTCTCATACAATATTTGTCCTTTTGCGATTGACGAATTTCATTCAGCATAATGCCTTCCACATTCCTCCATGTTATGAAATGTTGCACAGATTCATCGTTGTTCTTAATTGTTGTGCAGTATTCTATTGTGTGAAGATACCATAATTTATTTATCCATTCATCCACCGATGGGCACCTTGGTTGCTTCCATCCTTTTGCTCTTGTAAACAGTGCTGCAGTGAACGTGGGTGTGCATATATCTGTTCGTGTGAAGGCTCTCATTTCTTTAGGGTAATTCCAAGGAGTGGAATTGCTGTGTCGTAGGTGGTGTAGTGGTTAAGTGCTATGGCTGCTAACCAAAGGGTCGGCAGTTCGAATCCACCAGGCGCTCCTTGGAAACTCTATGGGGCAGTTCTACTCTGTCCTATAGGGTTGCTATGAGTTGGAATTGACGCGAGGGCACTGGGTTTGGTTTTGGTTTGTTTATGGTAGTTCTATTTCAAGCTATTTAAGGAAGCACCAAATTGATTTCCAAAGTGGCTGTACCATTTTACATTACCACCAGCAGTGTATAAGTGTTCCAGTCTCTCCACAGCCTCTCCAACATTTATTATTTTGTGTTTTTTGGATTAATGCCAGCCTTGTTGGGGTGAGATGGAATCTCATTGTAGTCTTGATTTGCATTTCTGTAATTGCTAATGATCGTGAGCATTTCCTCATGTACCTGTTAGCAGCCTGAATGTCTTCTTTGGTAAAGTGCCTGTTCATATCCTTTGCCCATTTAATTGGGTTATTTGTCTTTTCGTTGTTGAGTTTTTGCAGAATCATGCAGATTTTAGAGATCAGACGCTGATCGGAAATGTCATAGCTAAAAACTTTTTCCCAGTCTGTAGGTAATCTTTCTCCTCTTTTGGTGAAGTCTGTGGATGAGCATAGATATTTGATTTTTAGGAGCTCCCGGTTGCCTAGTTTCTCTTCTGCATTATTAGTGGTGTTTTGTATACGTTTATGCCATGTATTAGGGCTCCTAGCATTGTCCCTATTTTTTCTTCCATGATCTTTATCATTTTAGATTTTATATTTAGGTCTTTGATTAATTTTGAGTTGGTTTTTGTGCATGGTGTGAGGTATGGGTCTTGTTTCATTTTTTTGCAGATGGATATTCAGTTATGCTGGCACTATTTGTTGAAGAGACTATCTTTTCCCCATTTAACAGACTTTGAGCCTTTGTCAAATATCAGTGGATGGATGTGTGTCTGGATTCTCAATTCTGTTCCATTGGTCTATGTATCTGTTGTTGTACCAGTACCAGGCTGTTTTGACTACTGTGGTGGTATGATAGGTTCTAAAATCAGGTAGTGTGAGGCCTCCCACTTTCTTCTTCTTTTTCAATAATGCTTTACTTATCTGGGGCCTCTTTCCCTTCCATATGAAGTTGGTGATTTGTTTCTCCATCTCATTAAAAAATGTGACTGGTATTTGGATCAGGATTGCATTGCATCTATAGATCACTTTTGGTAGAATAGACATTTTTACAATGTTGAGTCTTCCTATCCACGAGCAAGGTAATGGTTTTCCACTTACGTAGGTCTCTTTTGGTTTCTTGCAATAGTGTCTTATAGTTTTCTTTGTCTAGGTCTTTAACATTTCTGGTTAGATTTATTCGTAAGTATTTTATCTTCTTAGGGGCTGTTGTAAATGGTATTGATTTGGTGATTTCCTCTTCGACGTTCTCTTTGTTGGTGTGGAGGAATCCAACTGATTTATGTATGTTTATCTTGTATCCTGATACTCTGCTTGTCTTAGTCATCTAGTGCTGCTATAACAGAAATACCACAGGTCAATGGTTTTAACAAAGATAAGTTTATTTCTCACAGTAAAGTAGGCTAAAAGTCCAAATTCAGGGTGTCAGCTTCAGGGGACAGCTTTCTCTCTCTTTCGGCTCTGGGGGAAGATTCCTTGTCCTCAAACTTCACCTGGCCTAGGAGCTTCTCAGGCACAGGAACCCCGGGTGGCTTCAGCAAATGAGTTTGGGAGTATTCCATCTTTTTCTATGCTCTGAAATACCTTCAGTAGTAGTGGTGTTAACTCTTCTCTGAAAGTTTGGTAGAATTCTCCAGAGAAACCGTTAGGGCCAGGGGTTTTCTTTGTTGGGAGTTTTAAAATTACTTTTTCAATCTCTTCTTTTGTTATGGGTTTATTTAGTTGTTCTGTCTTTGTGTTTGTTTAGATGGATAATGTGTTTCTAGAAAGTTGTCCATTTCCTCCAGGTTTTGAACTTTGTTAGAGTACAATTTTTGGTAGTAATCTGATATGACTCTTTTAATTTCAGTTGTGTCTGTTGTGATATCGCCCATCTCATTTCTTATTTGCTTCTTCTCCTGTTTTTCTTTTGTCAGTCTGGCCAATGGTTTATAGGTTTTGTTAATCTTTTTTCGAAGAACCAGATTTTGGTTTTGTCAACCCTTTCAATTGTTTTTCTGTTTTCTATTTCATTTAATTCTGCTTTAATTTTTATTATTTGCTTTCTTCTGGTGCCTGAGGGTTTCTTTTGTTGCTCTCTTTCTTTTTTGTTCCAGTTGTAGTGATAATTCTTTGATTTGGGCCCTTTCTTCTATTTGTATGTGTGCATTTATTGATATAAATTGGCCTGTGAACACCGCTTTTGCTGTGTCCCAAAGGTTCTGATAGGAAGTATTTTCATTCTCATTGGATTCTATGAATTCTATAAATTTCTTTATTCCATCCTTAATTTCCAGTCATTTTTGAGGAAAGTGTTGTTCAGTTTCCATATGCTTGATTTCATTTCCCTGATTTTTCTGTTATTGACTTTTAGTTTTACGGCTTTATGATTAGAGAAGATGCTTTGTAATATTTCGATGTTTTGGATTCTGTTAAGGTTTGCTTTATGGCCTAATATGTGGTCTATTCTAGAGAATGTTACATGTGCATTGAAAAAGAAAGTATACTTGGATGTTGTTGGGTGGAGTGTTCTGTATATGTCTGTGAGGTCAAGTTGGTTGATTGTGGCATTCAGCTCTTCCGTCTCTTTATTGAGCTTTTTCTGGATGTTCTGACCCTCACTGAGAGTGGCATGTTGATGTCTCCTACTATTTTTGTGGCGCTATCTATCTCGCTTTTCAGTACTGTTAGAGTTTGTTTCGTGTATCTTGAAGCCCCATCCTTGGGTGCATAGATATTTAATATGGTAATATCCTCCTGGTATATTGTCCCTTTAATCATTATATGGTGTCCTTCCTTATCCTTTGTGATAGATTTAGGTTTAAAGTCTGTTTTGTCAGACATTAGTATAGCTACTCCTGCCCTTTTTTGATTGCTGTTTGCTTGATATATTTTTTTCCATTCTTTGAGTTTTAGTTTGTTTGTGTCTTTAAGTCTAAAGTATGTCTCTCATAGGCAGCATATAGAGGGATCATGTTTTTTCATCCATTCTGCCACTCTCTGTCTCTTTACTAGTGCATTTAGTCTATTTACCTTCATCATGTTTATAGATAGGTATGAGTTTAGTGCTTTGATTTTGATGTCTTTTTTTGTGCGTTGTTGACAGCTTCATTTTCCCACTTTTTTTGTGTTGAGTAGTTTTTCTTTGTAAATTGTGTGTTTCTCTTTTTCATTGTTGTTGATTTTGTTTTTGCTGAGTATGTTTTCCTTGTGTTTTATTTTGATGTGTAGGATTGTTAGTCTCCTTTGTGGTTACCTGAATATTTATCCCTGTTTTTCTAAGTTTAAACCTAACTTGTATCTCCCTACATCCTTTGCTTTCCTCTCCATATGGAAGATCTATGACTACTTTATTTAGTCCCTCTTTATTGATTTAATGTTGTCACCTTTTACATAATGACATCGCTGATTCCCTGTTTTGAGCTTTTTTTAAATCTTGATTTATTTTTAAAATTTCCCTATCTGGGTTGATATCTGGTTTCTCTGTCCTGTGTTGTAGTGTTGGGTTGATTTTATTGATTGATTTTCAATTATTGATTTTCTAACCACGGAATTCCCTTTAGTATTTCTTGTCGTTTTGGTTTGTTTTTTTGCAAATTCCCTAAGATTCTGTTTATCTGGAAATGTCCTAATTTCATGTTCATATTTGAGAGACAGTTTTGCTAGATATATGATTCTTGGCTGGCAATTTTTCCACTTCAATATTTTATACATGTCGTCCGATTGCCTTCTTGTCTGAATGGTTTCTGCTGAGTTGTCCAAGCTTATTCTTATTGATTCTCCTTTGTAGATGACTTTTCCCTTATCCCTGGCCACTCTTAAAATTTTCTGTTTATCTCTGGTTTTGGCAAGTTTAATTATAGTATGTCTTGGTGAGTTTCTTTTGGGATCTACCTTTTATGGGGTTTGATGAGCATCTTGGGTAGATATCCTTTCATCTTTCATGATGTCAGGGAAGTTTTCTTCCAAAAAATCTTCAATAATTCTCTCAGTATTTTCTGTTATCTCTCCATGTTCTGGTACTCCAATCACTCACAGGTTTTCCTTCTTGATAGAGTCCCACATGATTCTTAGCATTTCTTCATTTTTTAAAATTCTCTTATCAGATTTTTATTTGAATATATATTGTTGCCAATTGTTTTATCTTCAGTCTTGCTAATTCTAACTTCCATCTCCTCAGTTCTGCTCTGCTGACTTTCTACTGAGTTGTCTCATTCTGAAATTTTATTGTTAATCTCCTGAATTTCTGATTGCTATCTCTCTATGGATTCTTTCAGGCTATTAAATTTTCCATTAGGTTCTCAAATAATCTTCTTAATTTCCTCGACTGCTTTATCTGTGTGCTCCTTAGCTTGTTCTGCATTTTGCCTGATCTCCTTCCTGATGTCTTGAAGAGTTCTGTATGTTAATCTTTTGTATTCTACATCTGGTAATTCCAGGAATATATCTTCATCTAGAAGAGTCCTTGATTCTTTGTTTTGGGAGTTTGTTGAAGCAATCATAGTCTGCTTCTTTATGTGATTTGATATCAACTGTTGTCCCTGAGCCATCTATAAATTATTGTATTTATTTTATGTTTGCTCTCTATGTCCTAGCTTCTTGCTTTGTTTTGTTTTGATATACCCAAATGGGCTACTAGAGTGAGCTAACTTGATTATTGGAAACTTTGAGGCACTAATGTCTTGTTACCAGATGGCTAGAGCTCTTACCAGATATATAAGCCTAGAAGTCCATTCACTGTTCTTGTATAGATTCAGCTTAGGTGTCCTGGTAGTCAGTCACCTAGTGTGTGGTGCAGGCTCTCACCTACTATCTTAGAGAAGCAGTGGTGTTTGGTGTATGCAAAGGTTCTGGTAGCAGCAGGGGGTCACACTCTGAGGGAGGCAGGGGACTGACAACCTCACCCTGAATGTCTATGAGGAAGGCACGTCCCTGTTCTCTAGAGTGCTCTGGTGGGTGGGCTCTGCAGCTGTACCACAGGCATCTGCTGCTTTTATCTTAAGGACTTGTAGGGACCACTTATCCTTGGATCCTGTCAAAGGTGGCTAGGTGGCATGGGTGGAGCCTCTAGTCCTCAGGCCCCTGCTGTGGGTAGGTGAGGGCCCTGTTTAATAGGAAGAGCAGTATCAAACTTCAAATACCTGTCTCTCCACTGCACAGCTGAAACAGTTACTGTCAGACCTCAAAGAGATGCTCCCTTGCAATATAACAGCCAGATCCTATCTGCTGTAACTGGGTCACCTGGATCTACGCAGGGGTGAAAGACAAAGTCTGTGGACTGCTTGTGCCTGGACTGGAGCCACTTCTGCTCTGAGTTTCCAGATTAGGGGAGTTGGCAGAGTATTTTTCACCTGTTTGTTAATTTGTTCCTTCTTCAAGGCCAGGAGAATGGCTCAGGAAGTGCAGCAAGACCTATCTCAGGCCCAGGGAAATCAACTGGTAATGAAGCCAGCTGGGGCAGAGGGAGGAGGGATCAGATAGGTAGGAGAGAGTTCTTTCAAAAGGAGCTATTACATCCGCATGGTAAATTAGACAAAATGGCTTATCTTGTGCTGTTTTATCTTAGATTTCAAAGGCATGTGTAGATTGTGTGTGGTGGCTCAATCCCCACTGTGGTTACGCCAGTGGGTCAAGACTGTGGCACCTCGCTTGCCTTCTTTCACTGAAGCAGCTTGATCCTAAATGGCATCGCCAGCCCTGTCGCAGTCACACCAGTGGGTCAGGGGTGTGCCATTTTGTTTGCCTTCTTTCGCTGAAGCAGCCGTGTCCCCAAATACTACCACCAGCCCCACTGCAGGAGAATAGGGGCTGGGGCGCTGCCACCAACTCAGCAACTCCTTGCTGTTACTGCACTGTCTCTCCTTCCCCATCACTCAGTCCGGTTTCTTAACTTTGCCTTTGATGCTCAGGGTTCCTAGCTTGTCATGTATATAATTGATTCACTTGTTTTTTTCAGGTCTTTATTATAAGAGGGATCACTGGAAGTAACTGACTACTCTGCCACCTTGGCTCTGCCTCTCTCAGGGTCTTCTTAATTGGAGCTGTAACTGATTCCTCAAAGATCTCATTCTACCATTCTATCAGACCAGTTTCTTCTAAATGATGGCTGTGTGGTAAGACCAGTGAATTCCATGGACATGAGCCCATTTTTCTACTTGTTTTGTTGTGTTCAGCTCTTTAGTCAGAAACAATATTGTGCGGAATTTAACAATGTTGTGTGGAATATGGTAACTAAGGCTTTCCCTAAGTCAATGATCCTGGTACTGGCAAAAGCACTGAGGAAAGAGAAAATCCATTTCTAGAATACATGTACTTTTCATTTAGGACAAATTGCTGCCCCTTCCATGAGAGAAGGGGTCTAGTATAATCAGCATCCTTAAAGCAGCTGACTGTAGCCAAGGGAATGGTGCCATCTGAGGGCTTAGCACTGGTCTCTGTGGTTTGCATTTAATCACTCTGCAGTGGCAGTACCAGATCAGCCTTGATGAGAAGAAATCTATGATATTGAACTAATGCATAGCCTCCATGCTTCCTGTCATCACCTCTTTGTATATTCATGCAGGAAGCACCTGAGTGGTTGGGAAAGAGGCTGACTGGCATCTACAAATGTATCATTTTGTTCACCTGATAATTCTGATTATTGAGAACCTCCTTTTCAGTGGATTCTATTTTATGAGCAAATGTCTACATTTGTATGTATTCTGGAGGTCTGTCTACAACCATCTGCCTCAGTCTTCCTTGCCATCAACCTCCCAATCCTGTCCTTAGCCATCAAACCAAACTATTAGCTGCTGCCTATAACCAGTAGATCTGTATCTCTGGCCATACCCAGTTCTGAAAAAAAGGGGCAACAGAATGTACTGCTCTAATTTCTTCCCTCTAGGGGACTTCCCTTCACCATTGTCTTTCAGGGATACTCCTGATTGGGGCTTTAAAGCTACAGCTATCCACTTCTGGTTATTGAGTCATGTTTACTCAGGATAATCTCTTGTTTGATTAATTCAAAGTCAATTGATTGACAGCTTTAGTTACGTCAGTAAAATCATTTTACCTTGCTACTTGATGTTATCTAGGTTTCTAGTTTCTATCAGTTTAACACATATGAAGTGATATCTTATTATTTTAATTGGCTTTTCTCTGATTATGTTTGTGCACCTTTTATATTTATGCTTGTTAACCTTTTGGGTTTCCTTTGCTGTAAATTACCTGTTTATGCATATTCTTTGTCCATTTTTCTTTGGTGAGGATTGCTATAGGAATTACTTGTACATTCTAGATATTAATATGTTGCTATCTTCACCCTTTCTTTTATTAACATTTTCTGAAGTGTCCTCCACTGAACAGAAATCTTTAATTTTAATGTAATCACATGCATCAGTGTGTGGACACAGTGATATGCTATCCCTCTTCAAAGAAAGACTTGTTGCCCCAGTTGTTGGAGATGATGTTGGCTAACAGACTTTAGTTTTCAGCCCTGTCAGGGATGGCCTCAGCAGCAGAAAGCCATCTTAACTAAGGCCCTGTCCTTCCCAGGGTAGCCCATCTCCAATGACTGATTTAAATATGTATACAAAGGCTTGATCATTTCAGCCCAAAACGGAAAAACTCTGATGAGCCATTTTAGCTGCAGAGCTCCCTGTGAGTTTGGCTGAAGCAGGTGTTGTGCCTCATCACAGTTTATCTTCTTTCTCAGCCAATCCTCCTCCCCATCATCCTCTGCCCTTCCTCAGGTATTAATACCAACCAAACCAAAAAAACCAAGCCCATTGCCGTCAAGTCGATTCTGACTCATAGCAGGTAGAACTGCCCCTGAAGCTGTTCCACAGGTGGAATTTCTTCTTCAGGGAATCCTCAGCTCTGCTCTTAAGGCCTTTCAAATCATTGACTCGGGACCACACAGATTATCTAGGATAAGCACCCCCACCCAAAAAACAAACAAACACAAACTTGTTACCACCAAGTCTGTTTCTACTTACGGCAACCCCATGTGTTACAGAGCAGAACTGAGCTCCATAGGGTTTTATTGGCTGTGATCTTTTACAGAAGCAAATCACCAAGCCTTTCTTCTGTGACACAGTGGGGTGGATTCAAACTGCCTGCCTTTCAGTTAGTAACTGAGTGCAAACCATTTGTACTACTCAGAAACTTTTATTTAGGATAATACTCCTTATTTAAAGTGAACTGATTATGGATTTTAATCACATCTATAAAATACCTTCACAGCAACACCTAGATTACTGTTTGATTGAATAACTGGGGACTTTAGCCTAACCAAGCTGATGTATCAAAATGACCGTCATAGTCTACCCTTGTCAACTTGGCACCCATACACATCTCCTTAAACCATACTTAATCTCCAAATGCAGACAATAACAAAGTTATACTTCTGCCTAACATGATCTAACTATCTTACATACAACTGAAAACATGCTAATACTTTCCCTAGAAGAGAATGCGAAGTCTTTGGGTAATGTTCACTCTTTTCTTTCGATATCCTATAACTTAAATACTATGATACAAAGTTAACTGTTTCTTGAAAACCTATTCTTTCCTCTATTGAATGGTCTTGGTACCCATGTCAAAAATCAGTTGGCCATAAATATATGGGCTTATTTCTGGATTTTCGATTTTATTCCGTTTGTCTAACCTTATGTTAGTACCACGTTATATTACTGCAGTTTTAGAGTACCTTTTGGAATTGAGAAGTTTGAGTTCTCAAACTTTGTTCTTTTTCAAGATTGCTGGTTATTTTTTGTTTCTTGCAATTCCAAATTAATTTTAGGATTATCTTGTTCATTTATTTAAAAAGGGCAGTTGGAATTTTAATAGGGATTGCACTGACTCTCTAGACCAATTTTGGGGATATTGCCATCTTAACAATATTAAATCTTATGATCCATGAATGTTTTTCCATTTATTTAGATCTTTAATTTCTGTCAACAGTGTTACATAGTTTTCAGTGTACAAATCATTAACTTTGGTTAAATTTATTCCTAAGTATTTTATTCATTTTGATGCTATTGCAAATGATATTGCTTTCTTAATTTCACTTTCAGATTGTTCATTGCTAGTGTATAGAAATGCGACTCATTTTGTATATTGATCCTGTATCTTTCAACTTTGCTGAGCTAATTTATAAGCTCTAATCTCTTTTTTTTTTTTTCCCTCAGGGGCATGGAGGTATTTTAATCATCTAGTGCTGCTATAACAGATATCAAAAGTGGATGGCTTTTAACAAAGAGAAATCTATTCTCTCACAGTCTAGTAGGCTACAGGTCCAAATTCAGGGAGTAATCTCAAGGGGAAGACCTTCTCTCTCTGTTGGCTCTGGACAAAGATCTTTCTCATCAGTCTTCCCTTGGACTGGGAGCATCTCAGCGCAGCAGCCTTAGGTCCAAAGGATACGCTCTGCTTCTGGCACTGCTTTCCTGGTGGTACGAGGTTCCCAACTCCCTGCTTGCCTCCCTTTCCTTTTATCTCTTGAGAGATAAAAGGTGGTGCAGGCCACATCCCAGGGAAACTCCCTTTACATTGGATCAGAAATGTGACCTGGGTAAGGGTGGTGTTACAATCCCACCCTAATCCTCTTTAACATAAAATTACAGTCACAAAATGGAGGACAACCACACAATATGGGGAATCATGGCCCAGCCAAACTGATACATACATTTTGGGGGGACATAATTCAGTTCATGACAGGGGAGGTAGGTTCTTCTTTAGAGTTTTTTATATATAAGGTCATTTAATCTGAAAATGGAAGAACTTTTATCTCTTCCTTTCCAATCTGGATGCTTTTACTTTTCTTTGCCTAATTGCCCTGGGTAGAGCTGGCGAGAGTGGGTATCTTTGTCTCGTTCCTGATCTAAAGGGGAAAGGTTTTAGTCATTTTACCATTGCATGACATCATTACATAGTATGATGTTAGTTGTGAATTTTTTCTTTTTTTTAATTTATTGTGCTTTTAGTGAACACTCACAAATCAAGTCAGTCTCTTATACAAAGACTTATACACACCTTGCTATGTACTTGCTGTGGATTTTTCATAGATGCTCTTTATCAGATTGAGAATACTTCATTTTATTCCTAGTTTTCTGTATGGTTTTTATCATGAATGGGTTTTGGATTTTGTCAAATAATTTTTCTATATCTATTCAGGTTTTTTCCTTTCTTAAAGGTTTTTCTCCATCTTTATCTGTTATGGAGCCCTGGTGGCTCAGTGGTTAAGAGCTTGGCTGTTAACCAAAAGGCTGACAGTTTGAATCCACCAGCTGCTCTTTGGAAACCCTACGGGAGAGTTCTACTTTGTCATATAGGGTTGCTATGAGTAAGAAAACACGGCAACAGGTTTTTATTGTATTAATATGGAGCATTGTCTTAGGCTGGGTTCCCTAGAGGAGCAAAACCAGTAGAGCATATAAATACATATACATAGAGATTTATATCAAGGAAATGGGTCATGCAGTTGTAGAGGCTGGAATATCCCAAGTCTGTGGGCCAGGACAGAGGCTTCTCCTGATTCATATAGCCTCAGGGGCTGGCGAGCCCAAGATTGGCAAGTCAGAGAGCAGGGCTTTCACTCACAGGATGCAAAAATCAATGAATCCCAAGACTGGCAGGCAAGACCACAGGTAAACTGCTAGCTCAAATCCCAAGAACCGGAGGTCAGACGAACAGGAGTTAGCTCCAGGATTTGGAGTGAGCAAAAGCCCACGAGCCTTGCCAGAATGTCCACTTATATTTGATGCAGGCCACATGCCCAAAAATACTCCCTTTCAACTGATTGGCTACTCACAGCAGATCCCATCATGGAGGTGATCACATTATATCAAATCTCATCATGGAAGTGATCACATCATATGACTGCCAGACTACTGAGAATCATGGCCCAGCCATGTTGACGCACAACCTTAACCATTACAAGCATTGATTGACTCTCATATGTTGAACCACCCGCACATTACTGGGATAAATCCTACTTCTTAATGGTGTATAATCCTTTTTATATACTGTTGGATTTGGTTTGCCAGTATTTTGATGAGGATTTTTTTGCATCTATATTCTTCAGGAATATTAGTTTGATTGTTTTCTTTTCTTGTGAAATCTTTGTTTAGCTTTGGTATCAGGGTAATTCTGGCTTCATAGAATGAATGAGGAACTATTCTATTTTTTGGAAGAGTTTGAGAAAATTAGTATTAATTCTTATTTAAACGTTTGGTAGAATTCATTTTCCTATTAATTATTAAGGTCACTTCTTACAGTTTCAGCTTACATGGTCATTTTTATGCTCTTAGACTACTGTGCAAAATGACAACTGGCTCTTTGTGTGCATGCATGTGTGTGTGTTTATTTGTAATATATAAAGGCAGACACTACGCAGGACATATTTGGTTCTCAACATATACTTACTGATTGACAAATGAGTTGCATTTCTAAGTTTTGGATCTATCCTTGTAGCTGACTGTGATGGTTAAAATTGTGTGTCAACTTGACTGGGCAATGATTCTCAGTGTTTTGGGCAGTTGTGTGATGTTGTGGTCACTTCCCTGTTGAGATTTGATATGTGATCACCCCCATGATGGGATTTGCTGTGAAATAGCCAATCGGTTGAAAGGGTGTTTCTTTGGGCATGTGGTCAGACATTCTGGCAGGGCTCAGGGGCTTTTGCTTGCTCTGGATCCTGTTTATCTGACCCCTGGTACCTGGGGCTTGAGCTAGCAGCTTACCTGTGGTCTTGCCTGTCGATCTTGGAATTCATTGATCTTCACAGCTTGTGAGCAACAATCCTGCTCTCTGACCTGCTGATCTCAGGTTTGCCAGTCCCTGTGGCTATGTGAATGAGGAGAAGCCTCTATCCTGACTGTGGGACTTGGGACATTACAGTCTCTAAAACCGTGTAAGCCATTTCTTTGATGTAAATCTTTATATATGTATTTATATGCTTTACTGGTTTTGCTTCTCTAGAGAACCCAGCCTAAGATGACCCAGTAAGGTCTGCTCATAAACGGCTTTCTAAGTTAAGTTCAGTTAGGCTGTCAGTCTTACCACACTGAGTGTTCTTGCAGTGACATTATTGCATGATAATAAAAATGGATGCCAAATTTCTAGGAGATGGAACCAGTAACTCTCTTAGGAAAACAAATCAAACAATTTATTGTATAGATGTAGTTGCCCATGAAATCATTATTGTTCAGTTATATTTGACCGATTTTATTTTTTGGCTTTTACCTTAGTTAACAATTTTTGAATTTTTATTTTTTGCTTTCATACCAATTGATATTCTCTCACATACATAACTTCTCTTGAAAGTTTCCTTTTAAATGCATGATGATTTCATAAAAAAATTTAAGAGTATGAATTGACCAACATGTATAAATAATATGAAAATAAATACACATGTACATACACTTCTAATCTGCTTTCTATGTAGAAGAAAGAAAATTTTGCAAAAAAAAGTTAGTAAGCATTTCAGCCTCAAAATTTAGAGCCTCTGGCTTTGTCTTGCAGGTTTAGGAACATTACACCTCCATTTAGGCCAGGGGAGCAAGCAAAACAAGTCTAGTTCACACTGCAGGGGGAATATGAGAGCACGCATCTGCTGAAACTGGAAGTAGGCATTACTGGCTACCCAAAACAGCTTATAAGAAATGGCCATCTGGTAAATAACATATTGTTTTCATCAGTGCTTGTGAGCTCTGAGGCTGCCCTCTCTGGGTGATATGCTCAGCTCTTCCAGGAGAGTTCAAGAAGTCTAGATAAAAGCCAAAAGGAAGGCATTTCTCACTTACTTCATGATATTCTCTGAGAACTCAGTCAAGATCAAATTGTCCCTTTCACACTGACTAGTCAGGATATGGTTCTGTATTTATGGAGTTACCATAGTACATATGAAAGTTGAACTCTTTGTTTTATATTCCCATTGGGAGCACACTGGTAAGATCTAAAATGCTCTTACTTAAAAAAAAAAAAAAATTGACCATGTAAACTCTTTTCACCTTACTTTATATTACTTCACTTCAACAAAACATTGAACTCTTAATGTATGCCAAAGGATGTGAAGGTGAATAAGACACTGTGTTGGGAGATGGGAAACTCTGGTGGCATAGTGGTTTAGAGCTATGGCTACCGACCAAAAGGTTGGCAGTTCGAATCCACCAGGCGCTCCTTGGAAACCTCATGGGACAGTTCTACTCTGTCCTAATGGGTCACTATGAGTTGTAATTGACTCGATGGCAGTGGGTTTTTTTTTTTCGTTTTGGTTAGGAGAAGGGGATCGAAAACAAGTATGACTCTGTGGCTCTCACTCTCTATAAGTTCACAGCCTAGTGGGAAAAGATGAATAGGTAAATATTACAATGTGGCCTGTGACATCTTTCCCTTGTTTCCTGACTAAATTTATTCCTTCATTCTATTTAGCATGCGCAGTGTGTGCCAGGTACTGTGCTAATCCTCTAAAGCAGTGGTTCTCAACCTTGGCTTCATACTGGAATAACCTGTGAAGCTTAAAAAAGATGTCTGTGTCTACCCTCAGAGATACGCATTTTAAGTGGTCTGAGTGCAGGTTGGGAATTAGGTTTTTGAAAAACTCCCCAGGTGATTCTACTGTGCAGCCAGGGCTGAGAACCACTACTCTAAGGAGGTAATGATACTCTCCCTTTCCTAAGGAAACACATACTCCTGTGGAAAATACAGACCAGTAACCAGACAATTAAGTTCCAGTGTGAAAAACCTTATGATGGAGGTGAGTATGGGGAAGTGTAGGAGGAAGAAGGGGTGTGAATGTGCAATGACTTTCTAGGCAAGTAATGTCTGCTTTTTAAACCTGTAACTGTAGCCTAATCGTCTATTCATACACACGTGCAGATATGCCTCTTGATGTTTTTTTTTTTTTTTTTTTTTAATTTAGGGGCCTCTTGAAACAGGAGAAGAAAATGTATTCTCAGAACATCTCTGCAGATCACGTGTCTGTTTCCCCACAGTGATCAGTCTGTGGAGACCTGGAGGAGAAACTCCTGGGAGAGTGAAAATGACAATGCCTTCAGGCACACCCGTGAACAGCCATTTGCACAGGCAAGCCACAGTCTTTCAGGTTATATTGAGTTAACACATCTAGGAAACAATATTTCCTACCATTATGTGCTTTTGAATGTTGATTGGGTGTTTCATTGGTCCTGATTCTCATTCCGTTTCCTCTCTGAGTCACAGATTCTTAGTATTTTAAGGTGCTCTGAGACCTGATGCTCTACCTCTTCATTGTGTATCGAAACAACCTGATAGGGTGGGCATTATTATTCCCATTTTACAGGTGGGGAATATAAGGGTCTCAAATGTTGATGGATTCACTCAACATTGTAGACTGAGTAGGTGATGGAACCAGGATATTACCTAGATTAGTCAGATTTGACTAATCTGCTTTTAAACCACAGCACTGTACTGCCTCCCAATAGAAGAAAAAGGTAAGGGCCAAAACCAAACCAAACCAAACCACACGTATTGCTGTCCAGTCGATTCCATTCATAGAGACCCTATAGGACAGAATAGAGCTGCCCCATAGGGTTTCCAAGAAGTGGCTGGTGGATTTGAACTGCTGATCTCTTAGTTAGCAGCTGTAACTCTTAATCACTGTGTCACTATTTATTTTTATTATTTGACAAGGGAATTCAGTGTTTTTGTGTGTTCGAATATGTATAAAGTACTCACGTGAATTTCTAAATGTTTGCAAGTGAAAAACTAAAATAGCAAATAAAAAAGAAGAAAAAATACTTTCATAGTTCCATATTCTCAAAAAATGGAGTTACCATATATTACCAATTACCATATATTACCAAATTAGATGTCCATAATGTAAGGAAATCCTACAAAGGTAACACTTTTATGTGTATCTTGATTCTTATATCTCTCAAAATATCCATCTATCACAATTGGGCAGTGTTTATTTACTAAACATTCTCATGAAAATATGATAATAGTGAATATGATTCTGTGGAATTCAGGGTAGACGTCTCTTTGATCATCTGGCCCACAATGATTAAATCTTGAAATATGCCTCAGGCTTTCTCAAAGTGTCATTCTAGTTAGACTTTTTTGCTTTTCCCAGAGACTTCACAGCATCTTCTTATTTTTTTATACAGGAATCTATAAAAATCTGAATGCAAAGTTTCTGTTTAAATTATTCTATTTTAGGTTTTTATATTTTATAGTTTTTCCTTAGGAAAACTTTTGCCTGTGCAAAAACATCTCAGCTCATCATAAAAAGGGTAGACGCAGGCAAAAAGCAAAAGAACTTTTCTACATTTTGTAGTGATGTTTTATACATCAGTGAGGCTGTGCATGACACATCCAAATTGAAAAGAAAAAACAGAAGCAGCATGTCTGTGATGTCCATCTGGAGGTTTCCTGAGTCAGGGTTATTGCCAAGCTCTAGAAGAAATCCCTAATCCTTTCCAGAACAACGCTGGAGCTGGAGCTGGAGTTTACAAAAGAAAAACATGAAATAAAGCAGAATTTTAACAAAATTATAGCAGCAACTCAGTGAAGGCAAGATTTTCTAGGTAGAGATTCAGCTTCTGGAAGTGAATTTGAAAAAGAGAAAAAAACCCAGTGATGTAAATACTTTATGAGAGAATAAACATTTAGAAGTTTCATTGGGTTATAGTTATAATATGTTGTTAGGTGCCGATGAGTTGGTTCTGACTCATAGTGACCCTATTTACAACAGAATGAAATACTGCCCTGTCCTGCGCCATCCTTACAATCATTGCTATGTTTCAGCCCATTGTTGCAGCCACCATGTCAATCCATCCAATCAAGGATCTTCCACTTTTTCGCTGACTCTCTACTTTACCAAGCAGAATGTCCTTCTCTAGGGACTGGTTCCCTCCTGATAATATGTCCAAATGTGAGAAGAAGTCTTGCCATCCTTGCTACCAAGGAGCATTCTGGTTGTACTTCTTCCAAGACAGATTTGCTCATTCTTCTGGAAGTCCATGGTATATTCGATATTCTTCACCAACATCATAATTCAAAGGCATCAATTCTTCAGTCTTCCTTACTCATTGTCCAGCTTTTGCATGCATATGAGTTGATTGAAAAACCATGGCTTGGGTCAGGTGCACCATAGTCCTCCAAGTGATAACTTTGCTTTTTTAACACTTTAAAGAGGTATTTTGTAGCAGATTTGCTTCCACGGTGTTGATTGTGGATCCAGGTAAAATGAAATCCTTGACAACTTCAGTATTTTCTCCGTTTATCACGATGTTGCTTATTGGTCCATTTGTGAGGATTTTGTTTTCTTTATATCGAGGTTTAATCCATACTGAAGGCTGAAGTCTTTGACCTTCATCAGTAAGTGCTTCAAGTTCTCTTCATTTTCAGCAAGCAAGGCTGTGTCATCTGCATAACGCAGGTTGTTAATGAGTCTTCCTCCAATCCTGATCCACGTTCTTCTTCATATAGCCCAGCTTCTCAGATCATTTTCTCAGCATACAGATTGAATAAGTATGGTGAAAGGATACAACCCTGATACACACCTTTCCTGATTTTCAGCTGTGCAGTATCCCCTTATGTTTGAACTACTGCCTCTTGATGTATGTACAGATTCTGCATGAGCACAATTAAGTGTTCTTAGTTCCCATTCTTTGTAATGTTATTCATAATTTGTTATGATCCACATAGTTGAATGCCTTTGCATAGTCGATAAGGCATAGGTAAACATTTTTCTGGTAGTCTTTGCTTTCAGGCAAGATCCATCTGACATCAGCAATGATATTCCTCATTCCATGTCTTCATCTGAATCTGGTTGGAATTTCTGGCAGTTCTCTGTTGATATACTGCTACAGCCGTTTTTGAATTATCTCCGTCAAATTTTAACTTGCATGTGGTATTAATGATATTGTTTGATAACTTCTGTGTTCTTTTGGGTCATCTTTCTTTGGAATGGGCACAAATATGGATCTCTTCCATCTGATTGGCCAGGTAGCTGTCTTCCAAATTTCTTGGCATAGATGAGTGAGTGCTTCCAGCGTTGCATCCATTTGTTCAAACAGCTCAACTGGTATTCCTTCAATTCATGGATCTTTGTTTTTCTCCAATGACTTCAGTGCAGCTTGGACTTCTTCCTTCAGTATCATTGGCTCTTGATCATATCCTACCTCCAGAAATGGTTGAACATCAACTAATTCTTTCTGGTACCATGATGCTGTGTATTCTTTCTTTTCTTTTGATGCTTCCTGCATCGTTCAATATTTTGCCCATAGAATCCTTCAGTATTACAACTCAAGGCTTGAATTTTTTATTCAGTTATTTCAGCTTGAGTAATGCTGAGCATGTTCTTCCCTTTTGTTTTTCTAACTCCAAGTCTTTGCACATTTCATTCTAATGCTTTGCTTTGTCTTCTCCAACTGCCCTTTGAAATCCTTTCAGCTCTTTTACTTCATCATTTCTTCCACTTGCTTTAGCTACTCTATGTTCAAGAGCAAATTTCAGAGTCTCCTCTGATATCCATTTTGGTCTTTCCTTCTCATTTTGAGTTGTGCCACATCAGCAAATGAATGTTCTGAAAACCTGACTCCATCCATGTCATTAAGGTCAACTCTACTTTGAGGAGGCAGTTCCTCCCCAGTCATATTCTGAGCACCTTCCAACCTGAGGGGCTTATCTTCCAGCTTTATATTAGACAGTGTTTTGCTGCTATTCATAAGGTTTCATTGGCCAATTTTTTAGAAGTAGATTGCCAGGTCCTTCTTCCTATTCTTAGTCTGGAAGTTCCACTGATACCTGCGCACCATGGGTGACCCTGCTGGTATTTGAAATACTGATGCCATAGCTTCCAGCATCACAGCAACACGCAAGCCACCAATGTGCAACAAACTGATATACAAGTGATGGCGCATATCTGTAGGGGTTCTTTTAGTAGTATTATAGCTTTTTCATCTTTATCTGTGAGATTCTATTGAGGTTGTATTGTGCTGATTGTTTAAAAAATTCCTACAAAATTCAAGCTAAATTCTCTCCCCTAGATCTCATCTTAGAGTAGACAGTGTTACTGTTCTTCATCATTGTGTGTAATAAACTCTTTTTGTTTCAACCTATGGGTTATTTATGTAAACCATCTTCTTTATGGGTAAAAACTAGGAAGCAGGTGTCTTACATTTTTTGGTATCTCAAAGAGGCTGGGCCTTGAATGAAATTTTAACATGGGAAACTCAGCATGAGATGCCCTACACGGACATTCAATTTTGAGGAGGTAGGTTAGGTTATGGAGATTGTTAATTGCTGTTTCAGTATACAAGTCTATACATGTGATATGCACATTATCGTATGTGTAAGTGTGCAACTCAGCTGTAGTATAGGAATATTTCTATTGAGAGAGACAGTCTTTAGTTTTGCTCCTGGATTATTTTTCTCAGGGTTATACAATGTCTGCTGCAATTCCAGGCATAACATACCAATATCACAGTGTCCAATTTTAGAAGTGTTTTTTTATCCCATGTGTCTCTTTTTGAAGAGGATATTAACTTTTCCTATGGTCCCCAGCAGACCACATCCCTTGACTGGAACTGGGTGATATGCTCCTGCCTCAACCAGTTTCTAGCAAAGGAAACAAGACCACCTAATTGGTTTCCTAATCAGGATTTTTCCAGATTCATATGGGAAGGATGGACAGTTTAATTAAATTAGGGCCACTCCTGGTAAGAAAGAAGGGTGGTGCCTCAGGCTGGGATCTCCAGAGAAGCAAAACTGGTAAAGCGTGTATATATATATATGTATATGTGTATGTATATATGTATACGTATGTATATAAAGAGAGATTGACATCAAGGAAATTGCTTACACAGTTTTTAGAGGCTGTAAGTACCAAGTCTTTGAGGCAGGAAAGAGAATTCTGACTCACGTAGCCACGGGGGATGTTGAACCCAAGATCGGAAGGCCTGAGAGCAGTGCTGCCCCATGTGAAGATGAACAAATCCCGAGATCTGCAGGCAAGACTTCTGGCAGGCTGGTAGCCAAAGTCCCAAGAGCTGGAGGCTGGACAAATGGGGGCCAGCCGCAGGTTCTGGAACAAGCAAAAGCCCTAGCAAGGTGAGCAGGAAGGAATTAGGTGAAGGAAGGCAGGGAGAGGAAGGCAGGGGGGACAGTGAGCCATCACAGGCCCCACCCCTGCCGGTACCACTCAGCAGATTCCATCGTAGGGATGATCATGTATCAGATTTCAAGAGGGAAGTGATCGCAATATTATACAACTGCCAAAACACTGAGAATCATGGCCCAGCCAAGTTGACACATGATCTTAACCATCACAGGTGGAATGGCTGTTGTTGTTGTTGTTGTTAGGTGCCATCGAGTCGGTTCTGACTCATAGCGACCCTATGCACAACAGAACGAAACACTGCCTGGTCCTGCGCCATCCTTACAATTGTTGTTACGTTTGAGCTTATCGTTGCAGCCACTGTGTCAATCCACCTCATTGAGGGTCTTCCTCTTTTCCGCTGACCCTGTATTCTGCCTAGCATGATGTCCTTCTCCATGTCCAAAGTATGTAAGATGCATTCTTGCCATCCTTGCTTATAAGGAACATTCAGGTTGTACTTCTTCTAACACAGATTTGTTCGTTCTTTTGGCAGTCCATGGTATATTCAATATTCTTTGCCAATACCACAATTCAAAGGAGTCAACTCTTCTTCGGTCTTCCTTATTCATTGTCCAGCTTTCACATGCATATGATGAGATTGAAAATACCATGGCTTGGGTCAGGCTCACCTTAGTCTTCAGGGTGACATCTTTGCTCTTCAACACTTTGAAGAGGTCCTTTGCAGCAGATTTGCCCAATGCAAAGTGTCTTTTGATTTCTTGACTGCTGCTTCCATGGCTATTGATTGTGGATCCTAGTAAAATGAAATCCTTGACAACTTCAATGTTTTCTCCATTTATCATGATGTTGCTCATTGGTCCAGTTGTGAGGATTTTTGTTTTCTTTATGTTGAGGTGTAATCCATACTGAAGGCTGTGGCCTTTGATCTTCATTGGTAAGTGCTTCAAGTCCTCTTCACTTTCAGTAAGCAAGGTTGTGTCATCTGTATAACACAGGTTGTTAATGAGTCTCCCTCCAATCTTGAAGCCCCGTTCTTCTTCATATAGTCCAGCTTCTCGTATTATTTGTTCAGCATACAGATTTAATAGGTATGGTGAAAGAATACAACCCTGATGCACACCTTTCCTGACTTTAAACCAATCAGTATCCCCTTCTTCTGTCCGGACAACTGCCTCTTGATCTATGTAAAGGTTTCTCAGGAGCACAATTAAGTGTTCTGGAATTCCCATTCTTCGCAGTGTTACCCATGGTTTGTTATGATCCACACAGTCAAATGCCTTTGCATAGTCAATAAAACACAGGTAAACATCCTTCTGGTATTCTCTGCTTTCAGCCAGGATCCATCTGACATCAGCAATGATATCCCTGGTTCCATGTCCTCTTCTGAAACCAGCCTGAATTTCTGGCAGTTCCCTGTCGATATACTGCTGCAGCCATTTTTGAATGATCTTCAGCAGAATTTTGCTTGCGTGTGATATTAACGATATAGTTCTATAATTTCCACATTCGGTTGGATCACCTTTCTTGGGAATAGCCATAAATATGGATCTCTTCCAATCAGTTGGCCAGGAAGCTGTCTTCTATATTTCTTGGCACAGATGAGTGAGCACCTCCAGTGCTGCATCTGTTTGTTGAAACATCTCAATTGATATTCCATCAATTCCTGGAGCCTTGTTTTTCTCCAATGCCTTCATAACAGCTTGGACTTCTTCCTTCAGCACCATCGGTTACTGATCATATGCCACCTCTTGAAATGGTTGAATATTGACTAATTCTCTTTGGTATAATGACTCTGTGTATTCCTTCCATCTTATTTTGATGTTTCCTGCATCACTTAATATTTTCCCCATGGAATCCTTCACTACTGCAACTCGAGGCTTGCATTTTTCCTTCAGTTCTTTCAGCTTGAGAAACGCTGAGCGTGTTCTTCCCTTTTGGTGTTCCATCTCCAGCTCTTTGCACATGTCATTATAATACTTTACTTTCTCTTCCCGAGAGGGCCTTTGAAATCTTCTGTTCAGTTCTTTTACTTCATGAATTCTTCCTTTTGCTTTAGCTGCTCGATGCTCAAGAGCAAGTTTCAGAGTCTACCCTGACATCCATCTTGGTCTTTTATTTCTTTCCTGTCTTTTCAATGACCTCTTGCTTTCTTCATGTATGACGTTCTTGATGTCATTCCACAACTGGTCTGGTCTTCGGTCACTAGTGTTCAATGCATCAAATCTATTCTTCAGATGGTCTCTAAATTCAGGTGGGATATACTCAAGGTCATATTTTGGCTCTTGTGGACTTGTTCTGATTTTCTTCAGTTTCAGCTTGAACTTGCATATGAGCAATTGATGATCTGTTCCACAGTTGGCCCCTTGCCTTGTTCTGATTGATGATATTGAGCTTTTCCATCGTCTTTTCCCACAGATGTAGTCAGTTTGATTTCTGTGTGTTCCATCTGGTGAGGTCCATGTGTATAGTCGCCGTTTGTGTTGGTGAAAGAAGGTATTTGCAATGAAGAAGTTGTTGGTCTTGCAAAATTCTATCATTCGATCTCCAGCATTGTTTCTATTACCAAGGCCATATTTTCCAACTACTGATCCTTCTTCTTTGTTTCCAACTTTCGCATTCCAATCGCCAGTAATTATCAGTGCATCTTGATTGCATGTTCGATCAATTTCAGACTGTAGCAGCTGATAAAAATTTTCTATTTCTTCATCTTTGGCCCTAGTGGTTGGTGCATAAATTTGAATAATGGTCGTATTAACTGGTCGTCCTTGTAGGCGTATGGATATTATCTTATTACTGACAATGTTGTACTTCAGGATAGATCTTGAAACATTCTTTTTGACGATGAATGCAGAACCATTCCTCTTCGAGTTGTCATTCCTAGCATAGTAGACTATATGATTATCCGATTCAAAATGGCCAATACCAGTCCATTTCAGCTCACTAATGCCTAGGATATTGATGTTTATGTGTTCCATTTCATTTATGACAATTTCCAATTTTCCTAGATTCATACTTCGTACATTCCAGGTTCTAATTATTAATGGATGTTTGCAGTGCTTTCTTCTCATTTTAAGTCATGCCACATCAGCAAATGAAGGTCCTGAAAGCTTTACTCCATCCATGTCATTAAGGTCGACTCTACTTTGAGGAGGCAGCTCTTCCTCAGTCATCTTTTGAGTGCCTTCCAACCTGGGGGCTCATCTTCCAGCACTATATCAATGTTCTGCTGGTATTTATAAGATTTTCACTGGCTAATGCTTTTCAGAAGTAGACTGCCAGGTCCTTCTTCCTAGTCTGTCTTAGTCTGGAAGCTCAGCTGAAACCTGTCCTCCATGGGTGACCCTGCTGGTATCTGAATACCCGTGGCATAGCTTCCAGCATCACAGCAACACACAAGCCTCCACAGTATGACAAACTGACAGACACGTGGGGCTGTTAGCTGGCCCAAAATAGGTGTCTCTTGAGGGAGAATAACGAAAGTGATAGAGGGAGAGAGAAGAAAATAGTTTAGGGAAACGAAGCCC
Source organism: Loxodonta africana (assembly GCF_030014295.1). NCBI lineage: Eukaryota > Metazoa > Chordata > Mammalia > Proboscidea > Elephantidae > Loxodonta > Loxodonta africana. The sequence goes on along the minus strand of NC_087342.1, from coordinate 161,738,027 downwards.
AGCGATGTTTCTCTATAGAAACAGATGGGACTTATAGCGCTCTAAGAAGCAGATAGCAACAGAGTAGAAGGACTCTATTTTCAGCCTTCCTGAGTGGACTTTTATGCACACAAGATGAGGAATGTGGGTACAACAGGAAGCTTCCTGTACTGGTCACTGAGTTAATGTCAATTTTGCTTTGGATGATTTAGCCAATTAAGATGATTTGGCAATAAATACTTGCAAGACAACAGGGTTTGAGTTACTTGCTCAGGTTCAGATGATAAATTATTTCCTCCACCTGGCCAACTTAGAAACAGAAATCAGAATGGTCTGGAGTGAATGCCTACCTTTCCCCATCATTCATTCATTAATAAATACTTACTGAGCACCTACGTGCTAGGCACAATTTTAGGCTCTGAAGTTAAGTATAAAAAGTCAGCTAGATGGAGCTGATTATGTAGTGGCAGGAAACAAACACCAAAATAATAAGCAAGTAAATATATAAAGAACAGATGGTGATATATTTATGGAGAAAAATAAAGCAATTGAAGGTAAGGGTTAGGTGAGTTGGCTATTTCACACGGTGGGTTTAGAGAAGATCTTATTAAGAAGGTATTGGATTGGAGACCTGAAGGAGGGCATGGCTGTGAGGATATCTAGAGAGAAGTGCCAGGCAGAGGACTTAAAAAATACAAAGGTGCTGAGGTAGGAGCTTGCTCTTTGGGTTCCAGCAATAGCAGAAGGCCAGTGTGGCTGGAGCAGAGTGAAGGAGAATAACAGGGAATGAGCTCGGAGAGGCAACAGACGCCAGACCTTGTATTGTATGCCAGTGGTTCTCCAAGTGGTTCCCTGTCCATAGTATCAGCTCCATCTGGGAACTTGTTAGAAATGAAAATCTTTGGACCCCATCCCAGGCTTCTTGAATCTCAAACTCTGGGGGTGGGGTCCAGCAATTTGTGTTTTAACAAGCCTCCAGGTGATTGTGATTCTATGACTGCTGATGTTTGAGAACCAGTGCTGTTGGCTATTGTAAGGATTTTGGATTTTATTCTGAGTGAAATGGGAGCTACTGGAGGGCTTTAAGCACTGGATATAATCAGAATTCCATTTTAAAAGGATCACTGTGGCTGCTTTGTTAAAAATAAACTGTAGTGAAGCAAATAAATCAGTTGGGAGGTTACTGTAATAGTCTGGGCAAGAAGTGATGGTGGCTTGGACAAGAATGGTGTTGGAGGTAGTGGAGTTTGGTTGGATTCTGAATGTATTTCAAAGATAGAGCCTACAGGAATTTATGATTGATTGTATGTAAAGTGAGAGAGTTAGAGGGGAGATAAGAATAAAGCTGAAGTTTTTGGCCTGAACAACTGAAAGTAAGGAATTGCCATTTATTGAGATGCAGAGAACTGTAGGAGGAAATGGTTTAAAGATTAAAATCAGGAGTGTGGCTTGGTCACTTGAAATTTGAAGTGGATATGCCAAGCAGGAAGTTCAGAGGAGTGGGTTGGGCTGGAGTTAAAAACTTGGGAGTTGTCAGGTGCATGTGACATTTAAAGCAATGGGCCTGGATGAGATCAACAATGGATAGGTATAGATGGAGACGAAGTCCTAGGACTGAGCCCTGAACATTTAGAGGCTGGAAGAGATGAGGAAAAATCAAGGAAGGGTATTGAGAAGGAACAATCAGTAAGACTGCAGAAGAAACAAGAGTGCTGTCCTGGAAGGCAAATTCAGAAAGTGATTCAAGAAAAAGGGAGTGGTCTCAAGGTCTGAATGGAAGCACAAAATTGAAAAAAAGGGAACCAAAAACCCCAGCATTCGAGATAGTTAATATCGTAACACAATATTATTAAAAAAGCAAAATTAATTCACAGAAATCCATGATGAACAAAATATCACAGTTAAAATAAAGATAGGATCTGACCCTCCACTTGCAAGGCTTGTCTCACTCCCCTCACCCTAGTCCCAGCCTGGTTATGTCCTGTGCTTATTTAAGATTTTGATACTTTGTTCACCCTGAAGGTTTTGCATTTATTTTGATTAAAAAAAATATTGCATTAAACCATGATTTATCATGATTACTGAGTTTTTTTAAGGACCCCCCCCCCCCCGTTTAGAATGTGTGCCTGAGACAAATGCCTTACTTGAGTCACTCTACTTCTGGGGTAAGATAAAGACTGAGGCTTGATTGGATCCAGCAATATGGAGTCAGTGATGATTCTAACAAAAGCTGATTCAGGGTGAAATATAACTGGAGAGGATTCAAGAGAAAATGTGGGAAGAATTGAGGACAGTGAATTTAGGGTATTCTTTTAAGGAGTTTTGCTGTGAAGAGAAGAGTAATGGGGATAGCCACAGGGTATGTAGGGTCAAGGGAGGGTTTTATTTCATGTGGAGAATATACAGCATGTTTGCATCAGAGAGAACGATAGAAAAGGGGGGAGGGGCTGGTAATACAAGAGAAAGAGGGGATGTGTACCCAAAATGGTAATAGGTGCTGGACAGTGGTGTCTGCAAATGTGTTGATGAGAAGGCGCTTGGCTGGAGTGAGGGCAGGGGTATATTTTCAGTTTTATTGGAACCAAGTCAAGTCAGCTTACAAAAGAACAAACGCAACAGAATATGAGTTTTTAAAAAAGGAAAAAGCGGTTTAAGAAAAAAACAAAATAAAACAAAACAAAAAACCCTGGAGTGTAGTGGTTGTGAATATGGGCACAGCCAAGGTGTAATCTTTCTGACAGCTGAGGTGAAAAGAGATGGTGTAAATTGCATAACTCATTAAGGAGGGGAAGAAAAACAACAGTTATTCAGTAGAGGTCATGTTCCTGTAACTAACCATCATAACTATTGTAAATGTAACATGAGTAACAGAATGGGCAAACGTCCTCGATGACTGTTTCATCATACTTAGAGAAGTGTAATGTCTTTCTTGTAATGTCTTTTGATAAAGGGCTATGTCATGAAAAGGGAAGTTGTGTAAGTATGTAACCTTTTGACGTTAACACGATGTGAAAGTATAACATAGACTTCCAAAGGAGCAGGTAGATGAGCCTTCTGAAATGTAATTTCTGTCTATTGGGTTTTTGATAGGAGCACAATGTTAAAACAGCAAGATGATTCCATTGAGCTTGGAGTACATCAGCTATGCTTTATTGTGGATGAAAGACAGAGCCCATCTCTTCAAGAACGAGGTGGTGGTATCACACATTTATTAAGGAAGTTAAGTAGCCTAGTTTGTGTTCTTGCCCTGATGTAAGGCCTCTGCACCTTCATGTGGTGGATCACAGACAGAACTACAGGCAAAGCTGGGGTTTTTATCAGAAGGTAGTTGCAACAGTACTTGGTTAAGAATACTCAAGGAGCATGACAGAGATGATTTTAGCTTAATTTTTTTTTTTTTCCCCAGAGAGAGTGTTACTAATCATATATCAACATATAACAATATTAGGTTGCTCCGGTGTTCATTTACCAGCTTGGTATCTTGATGCCTTTCAGGGATATAGAATGTACCCCTCAGATAATGGAATGAATTTGACTGATGCATGGAATTATTTGTTATTGATCTCTTACAGGCTAGAGGATATCAACCCGGTATTATAATTTTCTTTGAAATTTCCTTTTTTTAAAAACAAATTTTTGGTATCTTATTCCTGAAATGAAGTGGCTACTAGGATCATTTGACACTTAAGAAAAGAACAATTTAAATTTTTAGTCATTCAAAACAGCAAACACCACAATTAAAATATATTCAAACTAAATATTTTGTGCATACACTGCTTATACACTGAAGAAAACCCAGCCAGAGCACATGCCCCAAATGTTCTCTTTTATTTTCTTTTTTCTGCCATCAGTGCAGAAACTGCTATGAAAATTGGGCTGAGAAAGCTCAGCCAGAGTAACTTGGTGTCAGCCTGCCCATAAGATACTCAACATATCAAAGAGGGTGGAAGAAAGGAGTAAAGTCTTAGGGCTATGCTACATGTCAAGAGGGTAGATAGGGTGCTGAGGAGCCCAGAGTAGTGTCATAGGGTTAGGTTAGTATAGAAAGCAAAGTTCTGCTTGGAAAGGATCACAAACGGCTCTCTTGGGATTCAAATTGCTAGATTTCTAATGAAACCACTGAGAAGTCCTATCTTTAGGGGGAAACTATTCAAATCTCTGGTCTCTTGGAGTTGATGATTCATCTCTAAGTCATTTTATACTTTTGAAATTTGTCAGTGATATAATGGGAGCAAAGTTTTTCCTGTAACGAAGACATAGGCTGTTTGTTCATTGCAAAGGAAGTGAAAAATGAAGAAACCATCTGGCATCTGCTCAAAATATCTAGATAATTGAGGCCAAAGTATCTTTCAGCTTAATATCAATGGACATCCTTCATGTTCCATTCCACATTTGCTGTGTAGGGAGTATCTTAAGGAAAGAGCTTGAAGCTTACTAACAAGAGTTTGAAAATACAATGGTTTTGAATACTATTGGATCATATTCTCCATTATCCCTATCAATTCTTGCTGCTCTTGAATATAATATACATGCATATGTTTTAATTAAGTGGATATTCTTTAAGAATCTTTATAGATTAAAAATGCCAATCTTTATTGAAAATTTCATAGCGTTGATCAGATAATTTTTCACAGGTGATGTGATCTCTCTGTTATCTCTCAAAATTTGCATTTCAAAGCAATTGATAGACTGTGTGAGATTGGAACTGATGTCCTTTCTGTACAGCACAGGTGTAGGATGAGTTTCTGCTGAAGGACATTATTATTTACTGCCAAGGTTATTTCATAAATTTAGTTTTGCACTATAATTCAGAGTTATATGTTTTGTGCCACGTATTATAGCTCTGTTATTAAAACTCACATTTCTTGGGAAAATGGAGCTATATTTAAAAGACATTTAATAGCTTCGCTTTTTCCCTTTATATAAGTGTATAAAGTATTGTTTTATTACTGTTGTGTAGGATTTTAGAAATCTTAGAAAATTAATAGGGAGCTACTTTTTACTCAGGCTTATCATGCATAAACTTATTTAGTTTATTGCAAGGTAGCCATGGCAAAGCATGCAAGTAAGACCTCACAATATTCATTTAGAACCAGCAAACCAAAATTATCAAGGCAGTCTCCCAGTTTATGGATGAGACTCATTCCTTTGTCTGTCTTTAAGTCGAATTTGTAGGTAAGTCTGAATGGTACATAAGCTTCTTATTTAGTGTCAGTTAGTCAAACGTTTGTCTTAGTATATGGTATACATTTTACCTTTCTATGCATTTAAAAAAGGAGCCCTGGTGGTGCTGTGGTTAAAGTGTTTGGCTGCTAACCAAAAGGTCAGAGGTTTAAACCTACCAGCCGCTCTGCAGGAGAAAGATGCAGCAGACTTGCTTCTGTAGAGATTTACAGCCTTGGAAACCCCCTGAGACAGTTATACTCTGTCCTATAGGGTCACTATGAGTCAGAATTGACTTAACGGCAGTGAGTTTTTTTTTTTTTTTTTGATGCATATAAAACCCTTAAGAAACGCTTCCAAACCACACAATGTTTTCATGAGTATTACAAAGTAGTGTGTGCATTTGTTAAGAACCATTGTATTAACTCATTATGGCAGTCCATTCTTAAGTTATGTGTTGTCTGTATGTCTGATGTTCTTAACCTGGAAACTGCCTATACAATTACAATGTTAATTCAATGGTTAGAGTCCAAATCTTCAGACTTCAGGCTTTCACCTTTAATAAGATGTCTTGAGAAGAAGGGTTAACCATAGCTCAAATTTGGTGGAGGTCCCTCATAGCTAGGGTTCAAGATTATCATCAGCAGTGGACAGAATCTCAGTTCCATCTCTGCCTTCTTTCAGTAAGTGAGCAAAAATTTAGGATTTATATGTGAATTTGTCACCGTGATTCCACATAACAATTGCTGGTGTTACCTCAAAGACTAGTATGTTATATCTTTTCTCCAGGGTTAGAGAATAGCCAAATGATGCATTTTCTCTTCAAGGTTAGAAATTAGAAATGTTGTTTAGATTTATGTCTCAAGGATAGTTTACAAAGATTAACTATGTTATGTCTTCTTTTGTCACAGCATGCTGGATCAAAGTCAACTTAACTTAAAAGTTGTTTACCACATTCTTCATGTACTTGACATGTTTCTATGTCTAAGTTCAGAAGTTTTATAAATAACTTTCTAATGACTTACAGGTTTCTAATGATTTATAGTTAATGTTAGAGGGCCTCACAAAGGTAAATATATTTCTATTTTTAAAGTCATATTATGAGTCATTATACATATGTATTTTGAAATCATAATAGTGACTTATACCTTATGGGATTTGAGATCATTATAGAAACACACAGAACAATTGTTCATTAAGAAATGTGATTATGTGATGATATCTTCTCATCATGTCAACAGATGAATACTACCTTTCATTTTTAGTTTTAATCTGGGTAAATCACTTTTGTTTTACAGAGAATAAATTAAAAAGTTTAGGGAGACATTGTAATTCTAGGTAAAAAATGTTTCTTTCATGGGAAAAGATAACATTAATACCCAATCAAAGTTGAAACCACTGTGTCAAACAGGTTCCAGTATATTTAACTAGACTACTCAAACCTGACTGCATCAAAAATTAAGTTCTATCCCCCTAAATGATATGGAAAGGTGATTTTATATGACATGTCTTTTAAAGTTTATAAATTTGATGATCCAGTTGGGTCCTAGATTTGAAGGAAGTAAATTTACCCAAAGTACTAAAAATATAGAATTTCAGACTATGGTAAACTATGTATGTGCCAAACTATGGTACCTGCACACAATAGAATACTACGCAAGGATAAAGAACAATGACGAATCTGCAAAGCATCTCACAACATGGATGAATTTGGAGGGCATTACGCTGAGCGAAATAAGTCAATCACAAAAGGACAAATATTGTATGAGAACACTATAAAAACTCGTGAAAAGGTTTATACACAAAAAGAAACAATCTTTGATGGTTACGAGGGAGGGGAAAAGTGGGGGGAAAAACACTGAATAGACAATAGGTAAGTGGTAACTTTGGTGAAGGGTAAGATAGTACACAATACTGGGGAAGTTAGCACAACTTATCCAAGGCAAGGTCATGGAAGCTCCATAGACACATCCAAACTCCCTGAGGGACCAATTACTGGGCTGAGGGCTCTGCAGACCTTGGTCTTGGGGAACATCTAGCTCAACTGGCATAGCACAGTTTATAAAGAAAATGTTCTACATTCTACTTTGGTGAGTAGAGTCTGGGATCTTAAAAGCTTGTGAGCAGCCATCTAAGATACTCCACTGGGCACCCCATCTGGGGCAAAGGAGAATGAAGAAACCAAAGACACAAGGGAAAGATTAGTCCAAAGGACTAATGAACCACAACTACCACAGCCTCCATCAGACTGAGTCCAGCACAGCTAGATGGTGCCCGGCTACCACCACTGACTGCTCTGATAGGGATTATGATGGATGGCCCCAGACAGAGCTGGAGAAAAATGCAGAACAAAATTCTAACACACGTACACACAAAAGGTCAGGCTTACTGTACTGACAGGTACTGGAGAAACCCAGAGAGTATGGCCCCTGGACACCCTTATCACTCAGTGATAAAGTCACTCCTGAGGCTTTCCCTTCAGCCAAAGATTAGACAGTCCCATAAAACTAAACAAGACTAAGTGGGCTCACCAATCCAGTGGCAAGGACGAGAAGCAGGAGGGGACAGGAAAGCTAGTAATGGCAAACCCAAGGTCAAGAAGGGGAGCATGTTGACATGTCATGGGGTTGGCTACCAATGTCAGAAAACAATATGTGTATTAATTGCTTAATGAGAAACTAGTTTACTCTGTAAACTTAAATCTAAAGTACAACTGAAAAATATAGAATTTCATGGTTCTTCTAGGAAATATATAGCAAGAAGTATAAATGGCAAGAACGTAGTTTTGTTCTTTGTGTTTTGTATTTAAAAATATTCTTATCCTCAGTTTTCTTTTCCTTCTCTTTCTCTTCCTTCTTCTCCTCTTTGATTTTAGGTTTAACTCAATTTTCAAAAGATATGCCAAGATTCCACTGGAGACTACAATAGTCAAAAAGGAGGTGACCCGTGCCTTTGGAGAATCATCATAGCTCTTAATTTATAATTCTCTTCATTTCCCTAGGCCATTTCTTGCTAGGGAAGAAAGAGATAGCATTTCATAGCTATCAGTTGTAAATAACTCTGATTGTTTAAAAAAAAAAATTATTTTATTGCTGCTGTTGTTGAGAATATACACAGCAGAACATACACCAATTCAACAGTTTCTTCACGTACAATTCAGTGACACTGATTACATCCTTCCAGTTGTGCAACCATTCTTACTGTCCTCTTCTGAGTTGTTCCTCACTCATTAGCTTAATCTTGCTGCCCCCTAACCTTTCTATCTAATCTTTGGAGTGGCCGTTGTCAATATGATCCCATACAGATAGTTCTTAAAAGAGCATAATACTCAAAGCAACATTTTTTACTAGTTAAGCTAAACTATTGTTTCGTTTTCAGAAGACTTCAGGGCGTATTTTTGGTTTAAGGTTTAAAGATTACCTCAGGGCAATAGTTTTGGGGGTTCATCCAGCCTCCATGGCCCCAAAAGTCTGGAGTCCATGAGAATTTGAAATTCTGTCCTGCATTTTCTCCCTTTTCATCAGGATTCTTCTACGGAATCTTTGATCAAATGCTCAGTAATGGTAGCCAGGCACCATTAAGTTCTGGTCTCATGGCAAAGGTGTCAGTTGTTCACGGAGGCAATTAGCCACACATTCCCTTTCCTTCTCCTGTTCCTGAATCTCCTTTTTCCTCTGTTGCTCCAGGTGAATATAGACCAATTGTTTTGCCTTGGATGGCTTCTTGCAAACTTTTAAGACTCCAGGCACTGTAGAACAAAACAGGAGGTAGAATAGAAGCACTAGATATGGTATTAGGCCAATTAACTGTGATGTCCCATGAAACCATGACCCTAAACCTCCAAACCAAGGGGACAAATCTCATGATGTGTTTAATTGTACATAAGCAGCCTCTGCAGTGATTTTTGTCACTGTTGTAAATATATCTATCACACAACTTTTGCCAATTCAACTTTTTATAGATGTATGACTTATTGACAGCACTCACAGTAATCAAATGTGCAACCCTACCCTTAATCAATGTGATTTTTTGATCACTATACACTGCTGTTTAGTACTCCATAAGAAATACTTTCCCCTTTCCCCCCTCTCTCCCACCCCGGTAGAGGGTAAATGTGATCCCTCTCAAGTAGGTTTTATAAGACACAGAAAAAAGAAAAAAAGGCAAATTCTACTCAAAACGATCAACCACTAATTAACGTTGGTGGTTGATTGAGTAGAATTTGCCTTTGTTGTTGTTGTTGATCTTATAAAACCTACTTGAGAAGAACCACATTTACCCTCTCACTCTAAACAACTTCAAAACTGGAAAAAATATATGGGATAATGATTTTTAAGACATTGGACATCATATATGAAGGAAAATGATTCCTGAGAGATGGAAAACAAAAGAGGTGAGCCCCAGCTTACTGTCTAGAGGAAGTGCCCAGGCACAGAACTAGGAGAGAAAACTCAGGTAGAATTTAGAAGATGGAGCTGAGAGTTGGAGGAGGTCAAGGTGGCTAGAGATAGCAAGGCCAGAGTACTGGAGAGGAGAGAAAGGCACAGAGAGAGAGCTCCAGAGATCTATAGAAGGTCCTCAAGTATTCAAGTACTGAGCAGTGCATTCATATAAGAAAACTACTTAAGGCTGTGGAAAGAACCATCCAAAAGCATTAGAGGAACAGTGCCTGGCATGCACACAAGGCCATGAGTATTTCCTGTTTCACCAGTCAGAATAGAAAACCTCATATTTCACAGGTATCAGGTTAGCACTCATAAGGAGTTTGTCTTAGTATTTGGGGAAAATTAGCCATAGATGAAAATGCTACTCTGATCTCATCTAACAAAGCTTTAAAGCAAACTCAAAAGTATTAAACTATTTTCACATAACTTAACTGCACCCCAGAATAAAGCTCACAAATATTTACAAGAATACAAAAATATTCAGCACCAAAGAAAGTACAATTTTCAATGTCTGGCATCAAATAAAAAATTACCAGGCATTCGAAGAAGCAGGAAAATAAGATACCTAATAAAAATAAAAATCAGTCAGTTGAAACTGATTCAGGAAGACACAGATGATAGACTAGAAAAAGATATTAAAGCAATTATTACAACTGTGTTCCATATGCTCGAGAAGCTAGAACAAAGATTGGCCATGATAAGCAGAGACATGAAAGTTATTACAAAAAATAAAGACTTAAATGGACTTCTAAAGAGAGAACTACAATGTTCTGAGCTAAAAAAACAATCAGTGGGAGGGATTAATGACAGATTAGAAAAGATACACAATAAAGGTATTAATAAACACTATCCAAAATGAAATAGAGAAAAAAGACTGGGCGGGGGGCGGGGGAGGAGAATAGAATATTAGAGAGCTGTGGTAAAACTTCAAAGTGGCTTAAAATATACATGTAGTTGGAGTCCCCAAACAGGAGGCAAGAGAAAACGTTTGAAAAAATAATGGCCAAAAATGTTCCAAATTTAATAAAAACTATAAACCTACAGAGCCAAGAAGTGAAAGAACCCTAAGCACAGGAAATATGAAGATAGCTACATCGAGGCACAGTATAATCAAATTGCTTAAAACCAGTGATAAATAAAAAATCTCAAAAGTAGTGATTGAAAAAAGAAACATTATATACAAAGAAACAAAGGTAAGCTTGAAAGCAGATTTCAACTGGAAACAGTGCAAGCCAGAAGACAATGGGATGACATTTGAAAACTATTAAAAGAAAAAAATGTCAACCTAGAATTCTATATCCAGTGAAAATACCTTATAAAAATAGATGCCAAATAAGAAATTTTTAAATACATACAAAAGCTGAAAGAATTCAGCACCAGCAGACCAGTACTCCAAGAAATGTACAAGGAAGTCCTTCAGGCAGAAGGAGCATGATACAAGATGGAAATCTGGATTTACACAGAGGAATAAACACTTCCCCCTAGATAGCAGCAGATCTAACTCCCTACTCTCTATCTGCCTACCCTGCTTTATTTTATCTTATAGCACGTATTACCTCCTAACCTTCGTTGTGTTTATTGTTGGTCTATTCACATTAGCATAAAAATTCTATGAGGACTGGAATTTCTGTATATTTTATTCACTGGTGTATCCCAAAGGCCTAGAACAGTGCCTGCTGCAAAGCAAGAGCTCAATATTTATTAACAATTAAATGTAATTCACAGGAAACAGTAAAGAAACTTGCTAGAAAAAAAAATCAGCGCCATTAATTACATTCATCATGCTGTGCAACCATCACTACTATCTCACATGGAGATGGTACTCTTCACACGCAGAGATATTTGAAGCAAGGAAATAGGTAGCCAAAGCTTTGTACCTGATTGTGGGGTTTTTGGCCATATAGTACATACACACCCACCCGCTCACAAATTCCCCAGCCAACTGTCCTTTCTACCCAGGACAGTTGTAGAATAGGAAGAAAAGACCTGTGAAGCCAAGGAGAAAGTCAGCCACGGTAGGGTTGGTAATCTATATCTCATAAACCAATGTTTTATGTTACTTGGGCCGCATTAATTCTCCTTTTGTTCTTTTTTAGTATTTGGTAAAGATATTGTTTGTTTATTTCAAAATTCTACCCTGAGTAAATGCTGTGAAGTATAATTAAAGGGAGATTGTATTTGAAAAAATTGGTCTCCAACTTGAAATAAAGGGACCCCGTAGTGGTAACTTAAACGTCGAGACTCAAGGGGCACCTCAGAGGAATGGTAGAGTGACCACCTCCTTTCGAGGTTAATTTTTTTCAGAATTTGAGTTTTGTTTAAATAAGAGAGGTGATTTCTTCAATATTTTCCTTACCTCTGGTTGTCATTCCTAATTTGAATTTGCTGTGTATTTGACTTGTTGCCCATGTGATGCACTGTGCTTGAAGTAGCCAAGAGTTGTATTTCCATTGTCTTTCCATTTGCTGTGATTGTATATCCCTGTCTGATATGATGGTGTATCATCCTTTGAGTTCACTGAGGGCAGGGGCTGTATCTTCTATTTATTTCATAGTTTTCCATTGCAAATTGTGATACCTTCAAATGACCAAGGCAGTGACAGCAGTAGCAGCTGCAGCTACACCAGCAGGAACAACTGCATCAACTGCCATTTATGGATTATCTGCTTTGCAATAGGCAATATACTAAATGCTTTACAGATTTTTAAGCGTATGTTGTCCTTATGCTGGCTTTCTTTCTCAGTGGTTTTCTTAGACCTCATGACATTTTATCTGTAGGAGACACATTTATTTTTTACCTGCTACATTAATTTAATACAGAGAATGGACAGAGACAGGAACAGGGGTGGTGGGGTTGTGGTGTGGTATGCGTAGGGTCACTACCAGCTAACACAGAAGTAGAAGGTAGATTCAACCTGTGGCTTGAGATATAGTAACAGCAACATGCCACAAGGGCTGCTGATAGAGGTTCATGGGGAGCACTTTGATGGGAGTCATTAAGGGCGGCCTTCCCAACAAACTTCTGATAATCAACTATGGATCAATACTTCAATGAATTATGAATGTGTTTCTGAATCTTTTAATATTTTGTCTGTATCTCTTGTGTCCCTTCCTTTCCCGTGGTAAAAGTCAAGACAAAATTTACCAATATACTCTTGGTTCCCTTCTCTGGAGGGTTCTCCCCCACTTCTGTAGTTTGAATTTTATCATAACAAACTCCAGGATACTAGTCAAATTCTTTTCATTTTTACTGAAATTTGGTTGCATTAGATGATTTAGTTGGAAGTTTGGGAAATGAGCATTTTGTTACACAGAGACTTTCACTGCAGTGTTCTTTGAAAATGCTGTTGGACAAATTGCATTCCTTTGAACTAAAACCAGCGTATCACACACTCCATTTGGATTCAGACTGAAAACGGACTTCTCATTAGCTTTATAGTCACACTTTATCTGGAAGCGTCCTTCATTCCATCCGTAGAAATGTTTTTTTTTTCTCTTGTGCATCAACACTCTCTTTAGTAACTACCATAAATTTTAATTAAAAATTCTCCCTAGCCAATTATTAATGAAGATATTAAAATGATCTCTCTTTGACATCTATGTAAAACTACACTGACCATCAGAAAAACATCATTAATTCAAAATTAGAGATGATTTTGTCATGTTTTGAGCAAATTCCCTTAACTGTGTAACAGCGATGTGAGGAATCCACCACTATGTCATACAACAGAAACCGGCTAATTTACAAAAAAGAGTTTAACTACAGTAAGATGATCCTGAAATTTCATCATACATGCTCTAATGTTGCAGAGGGCGGGGCCAGGAATCATAATGTCTGGGTTAAGTTTTTATTCAGACACTTGACTAGGAGGTGTGAATTTGGGCAAGTTATGTAAAGCCTTTAAGTCTTGGTTTCTTTGTCTGTAAATTGAGGCCAATAATAATACCTACCTCCTAGGACCAATGTGAAGATTATCTGGGATAATATATGTAAAGAGCGCATAGCAAGTACTCAATAAATTAAACATTAGTACAAGTAGTTATTGAATGGCCTGAATGATGTAGAATTCAATCAGGAAACAGCTCTATTTTCTCCCTCCTCTGCCTTCAAACACTGTTAACCTGTGTTTTCCACCTGTTGGCTACTGTTGAGGCAGATCCCATCAATTCTTGATCTCCTTCAGCTTTAAGAGGACATACATTTTCAAGTGTTGAGAAGTTGGTTAATCTAAATCAAAACTTCCGTTTATCCTTCCATCCAACTCAGGCTACACGGTTTTCAGCAAAATCTTAGTATGTCAGGCAGGGATGTGTGCAGTGGCTGTACTTAGAGTGTGGGAGTCTTGACACATTGTCCTCAGCTTTAAAAGGGTTTGGCCAAAGTTCTGGACAACAAGACAAGCCCTATTCCGTGTCCTAATATATGAGCAATAATGTGTGTGTCTGTGCGTGTGTGTGAGAGAGAGAGAGAGAGAGAGAACAGAGTACGTCTGGAGACACCGATGGTATTCCCTTGTCCTTGATGTGATGCAGAAAAGTTCCTCAGGAGGGGGTGTGGTTGTTGTTTCTATTTGAGAGATAGGTTAAGACACTTGTGCAGGTATCATTTTGTAAAGCGTGGGAGAGAATCAGCAGACAAATGGAGTGATACTTTCAAGGAGGCATTCCATCCAGTGGTCATATACCTACAACTCGTTTCTGAGCATGAGCAATTGGTTGGTGTCTGAGGAGACCTCTGTCTGAATTTGAGAAATGGATCAGCTAAAAAAAAGCTAGTCGCTCAAAATCCTTGCCTCAGCCTTAGCCTCTTCTCTATGGAGGGATATAGGAAGCTGTTTGCGCTAGGCCCATTACCCACTTTTCTGAGAGGTAACTGCTAACCTGATTTGTGTTAATATTTCCCTTGCTTAAAAAATTGGTTTCACCACACATGTATGTATCCCCAAATAATATATTATTTTATTTCGCTTGTTTTGAGCTTTATCGAAATGGCATTATACTGTATGTAATTTTTTGAGACTTTATCTTTTTTCTTCAATATTTTGGTTTCTAATATTCATCCATACTGTTGTACATTTTCAGTGCTGTCTAATAGTCCATTGAGTTAATAAACTACAATTATTTCTACTCCATTAGTAGATATTTGGGGTATTTCTATAATTATCTATTACAAACAATGCTGCTGTGAGCATTCTTGCACATGTCTCCTGGTATACATAGGGAAACGTTTCCTAAGAAATATAATATAGAACTAGGGAGCAGAATTGTCAGGTTTGACCTACGTGGATGTTTAACTTTATGAGTCAATGTCACATTCTTTTCCAACAAATGGTGCTCACTCAAAACCTTTTTTTTTTTTCCAAACTATATGGTTTGTTCCTAACTCCTGCTTGATCATTGTATTTCTGCTTCTTGTAGGAATACCTTAATTTTAGTGCCAACTAACCTTTCCTCCCGCTGCCTCTAACTATGAAGAAAGATCACTTTTAATTTGTCCCTGTGAAATGCTCTCAGCCCTGTGTTGTGTGACTCAGAAGATGAAGGAACGTCCTAATTTCTAAGTCCCTCCAGGAGGTGGATTTATTGCGAAGCTAATAGTGCTTCAAGACTCCTTCAAGACCTTCAAGACCCCTTACTTCCCTAGGTCCCAACTAACTTCATTTGAAAACATTCACTTAAAAAAAATTATTTTATCTTTATTGTTGTTGAGAAGATACACAGCAGAACATACACCAATTTGACAATTTCTACATGTATGATTCAGTGACATTGACTACATTCTTTGAGTTGTGCAACCATTCTCACCCTCCTTTTCCAAATTGTTCCTCCCCCATTAACATAAAATCACTGCCCCCTAAGTTTTGTATCTTAATCTTTTGAGTTGCTATTGTCAGTTGCATCTTATATAGATAGATCTTAAAGGAGCACAGTGCTCAAGGCAGACATTATTTACTAGTTAAGACAAACTATTGTTTGGTTTTAAGATTTCAGGGGATGTTTTGGTTTAAGGTTTAAAGATTACCTCAGGGCAGTAGTTTCAGGGATCCATCCACCCTCCATGGCTCCAGAAAAGCTGGATTCCATGAGAATTTGAAATTCTGTTCTGCATTCCCCCCCTCCTCCCATGATCACAATTCTTTTATAAAATATTTGATCAAAATATTCAGTAATGTTAGCCGAGCACCATCCAATTCTTCTGGTCTCATGGCAAAGGAGGCAGGTGTTCATGGAGGCACTTAGCTATACATTCGCTTTCCTCCTCCTATTTCTGACTCTCCTTCCTGTGTTGTCCAGGTAAATAGAGACCAATTGTTGTAATTTGGGTGGCCTCGTTAAGCTTTTAAGACTCCAGCCACTATGCATCAAACTGGGCGGTAGAACAGAAGCACTAAACACTATATTAGGCCAATTAACTGTGATGTCACGTGAAACCATGACCCTAAGCCTCCAAACAATATACCTTTTATTCTTAATTTTAAAATTATTTTTACTAAAAATTACTCTCAAATTATATAAATTTAAGGTCCCATGAAGCCTAGATTTTTTCCTAGTTTCCTTTATATTATAATCTCTTTACTTTGGGGTTAAATCTACATTTTATAATCTTGGTCTTCCCAATCCTCTGCAATAGCTTTTAAAAAGACTTTTTAAAAGATTCAAAACATTTTTTTCCCTGAATATTTAAAAAAAATTCACCTCAAATAATAGACTAGTCATTAAACTAACTCAATAATGTGTTCTTCCTAAAAGACATGGTTCCAGTTTTAGTGAAGATATTTGGAATTGAGTCAGAACCCCTAACAGTTTTCAACATAGTGGATTAATTTATTCCAGTTAAGCCACTCTACTTTGAACCATTCAGTTTACTTTAGTTGTGATTTGGCTCTAAGGGCCAGATCAGCTTTAAGGGTCTAATGTGTGGTATTAGTGCTTCCTAGATTCGTCCCAGAGTTTTCTTATAGTCTCTGTCTGACTTTTCTCAATTAAAATGATGAACAATGTCATATGCAGTAAATCAATTATTTATTTATGAGAAAGTACTGTATAGATAAATAGCTAAAAGTCTGTTAGTGGATATTTGCATGTTGTAGTCACTGACTTAAAGATATCTAAGCATTGATATCAAGAGATATGACTACTAAAAAGCATTCACGAAGAAAGTAACAAGGTTGAATGGGGATATCATCATTGCCTTACTAGGTAGATTCTTCTTCATGAATGTAATAATCCCTGTAGCAGGTTCTTTCCCTTTTTCAGACCCATGGGGATAATCAGAAAAATGTTTGGTTTCTAATGCCAAAGTATTATAGGCTGTTCTCCAGGGGCAGCAAAAACTAGAAAACCCTGAATGAGATGGATTGACACAACAGCCTCAATAATGGACTCAAACATACTAATGATCTTGAAGATGGTGCAGAACTAGGCAATTTTTTGTTCTGTTGTACATAAGGTCTGAATCAGAGCTGACTTGATGACAACTAATAACAACAACAACAAGATAATGTAGAAACTCCAGGGTGTCCCATACTGATGATCAAAATGTTCTTTATTGTTATTCACTGAGGGCTCCAAAGTCTTCCAACCATCCAACCATTTCTCTTTTTCATTCTCCACAAGATGGAGTTGGTCAGCCCAGACCTCCAATGCTGCCTCTGTTTGTTCTGTCTGAACCTGACCAGATGCTATGCTTAACCTTCAAGGTCTGTTACTTTCCTGTCCCTGTCTAACATCATTAAAAAATATTCACTTTTGTATATGATTTTTACTCAGAATTTTTAATTCTTTTTTTTTTTCACAAAAAGGGCCCCCAGATGCACACATTTATTTTTAAAGAATTAACAATCTCAGAAGGGATTTTAGTGTACAATAGTGTTTTTTGTGTTTAAAAATTTTTTGGGGTTTAAAAACTTTTAGATTCTTCAGAATATCCCTATGAACCTCAGGTTCAAGAAACACGGGCATATAAGAGCTTAAACCTGACAGTTCGGTCAATCGAGCTGTGCCTAATATCACAAGGTGAGGCCCTTTCAATTTAGGCCCCTGCTCTCAGCATGCCCTGTGGATGCTTCCTTCATCCAGACCTGTCTCATTCCTCCTAGTCGGCCTTTCAATAGTAGCATCCCTTCAAGTATTTCTGCCGGTCATCCACTCCTTTCCCAGAAAAGAAGGCTCCTTCTTGTTCCTTAAAATCACCAGCAGTACTTCAGGCTCTGGTAGAGTGTTCTTTGAAGAGCCCTCTCCCAACCTCTGAAAGTACCACTATTCAATTCCCTGACCATCTCAGATGAGGTAATGGGATACTCAGCCAGACGTAGGATATTCTTGGCTACAGAATAGCAGCCCCGGTTAATTTGCACAGAATATCTTATTCCTATGTTTCTCTTATGTAACACTTCCCGTCTGGTGAATGTAAGACTCCTTAAGCAATAACAACTTGCATTTATATAGCCTTATGAACATGAACTCACATAAATCACATTCATTAGTACCCTTTCCCTTCAGAGGTCCCTTTCCCAGGTGACTAGCGTGCCTCCAGCCTGCCTCCCAACCTCTACCTCGCCTCTATTATGGTATAACCGTAGTTGACTCTCTCAGGGGAAGTCCACCTGCCCAATCCTTTTCCTCACTCTTCCTTGACTCTCACACCAATTTAGCTGAGGGTTAGACTCGCCCTGCCTTCATTGACAGTTCCTCCCCACCTGCTCCTCAACTCACTCATGCATCTCTCCCCTATTGGAATGCCTCTTCTGTTGGGCTTTATTGAGAGGACTGAAGTTGTCTGTCCTGTTTGAGCACCAATCACTTAACTCTTCTCCAGATCAAAAATCTTTTTTTTTCACTCTTCCATTTTTTGCATAAATATCAGCGATACCCTGATGGCGCAGTGGTTAAGAACTATGGTTACTAACCAAAAGGTCAGCAGTTTGAATCCACCAGCTGCTCCTTGGAAAGCCTGTGGGGCAGTTTTACTCTGTCTTATAGGGTCCCTATGAGTCAGAATCCACTTGATGGCAACGTATTTCTTTTTTGTTTCAATCAAATGAGTAAGTACAACATAGCGCTGTAGTTAAGAGTGCAGGCTGGGGCTAACTCTAGCTTTGCTACCAGAATTTTTTTAAAAGTTCAATGTATCTTCCTGCCCCCCAATATTATCACCAAGGGATGGATTTTAAAAATTCCCTAGGCTTCAGTTTTCTCATTTGTAAAATGGAAATAATGTTAGCTCTTACTTCATAGAGAAGTTGTGAGGATTAAATGGAAAGTAAATGCAAAGCATTTACCACAGTGCTTGATTTGAACGAAAATGTTAGTTTTATGACAGGCCCGGTTGTCTTCCAAGGACTTTTCCAAGGATTGCTGTTTGATCTCTCTGCTCCAAGGAGAGTGAAAATGTGTCCATTTTATGCAATATATTTAAAATATTTAAAATTTGATATGTTATATTTTATGTAACATGTTTGACTTCTTTTTGATTAGGACTTTTAGCATGATTTTTTTTTTCCTTTAAGTATTTGGAAAGATAACATTGTCAGCAATACTGCCTGTTGTTGTCTTTGTTAGGTACCCTCTAGTTCTACTCAGCAATCCCATGTGCCTGGATAGTGTTATTTTCTATACAGCTTGAAATTCTTAATAAATAAATATTCTTCAATTGTCATTTTATTTTCAGGCAGAAACCATATTTTACATCCCCATTTCAAAGATGGGGAAATGAAGGCATTGAGACAAAAGGTGATTTGCCAGGGGCCACAGAATGACTAAGAGCGGAAGTAAGGCACAAACCTAGACCTAGTTGGCTTTTTGAGTAATTTCGAATCAATGTTTTTTTTTTTTAAATGCACCAAAAAACCTAATCAGAATCTTCTGAATAGTAATCATGTGCTGAAAGATGGTGTATTCTTTTTGCATAAAAGATTTTCTGCATTACAGCAGGGGGTCCTACCCTGATGTGTCAGGAGGAAGAAGAAAATTCATTTCTTATACCAGCCTGTCAGCTGCCCTTTATGATTGAACCATATACCATTAGACAATCACAAACAGTGACAAGAGCTTTCGCTCTGTAGTAATTCTCATGTTTGAATTGGTTTGCCGAAATGCTGCACTACGCTGCATTACTGAAAAACACTACAAAGAGCAGATGTGCAGGACCATGCACTATTTATCATTTAGCTGTTTACTCCGAATATTTTAAATACGACTCCCATTTGGTTACAGTGTATTTGATATTCAAATTATTTTTTAAAAGATCCATGTTAAAAGCACAATAAATGCTATATTTTTATGGATTAAGTAAATCTTTCGTTGTTGGCACAATCACATCCTGAAAGTGACTGAAAATAAAAATATTTTGCATTTTTCTATGTACATAATTTCGATGGTGTGTTTGTAGCAATTTTAACCAGAGGAAATTCACATCCTCTGCAGCTGGTGTAATTCTTATACCTACCTTAGGGGAGACTTACCCAATAGATGCAAAGAAGATATGTACTCTTATATTAACTCCCAGTAGATTACAAAAAGTAATCAGAACCAAATGGAAGATATACTCTCCATTATATATTTTCAGACTTGAAGCAGTATTTTTTCCCCCTGCGTTCTAAAGCAAGTAGGGACCTTTTACGTTATCTCTGGTCCCTTTATAACTCCTTGAGTAAGTGTATTGCAAATAAGCACATTTATCATTGAAGACCGTTAGTAAAGAATAGGATATTTATTCAGATGGTTCAGAGACACAACATTTGAAGAGTTTTTTAAATTGCTTATCTGGTTTAGAGCCATATTCACATCTTGACCAAGATATTGTTAAGTGATGAAAGTTAGAAAGCTTATCATTTCACTGATCTCTGTCATAGCCAATGAAAATATTAATTTTAAAGAATTAAAATGTAGGAGTAGGCTATATGAATTTTGATAATGAGTTTCATGTTTAAATTATAAGAAAATTTAATAGAACATATATTCCTAAGGTTAATTTTAAAGACACTGCATTTCTTGAGTCAACATGAATGCTATGAAGAGATTTCAGGATGAAAAATTAGTACAGAACAAAGCCCACTGTGGAGAATCACTAAGTACCAGCTATGGTAATAACCTATTACGAGGCACCTGGTTATATCATGGATTTGATCATGGAGGTCAAATCATGTTCCCTGTGTACATAGTGATGTGTGGTACATCTCTTTTCTTATAACTTGGAAAGCATACAATAGGGGTTCTGCCTGTCCTCTGGCTCCCGCATTATAACAGGGTTCTATGTTGTAAGGCCATTAAGACATTTATTGTGAATCCATCAATGGTGACTTAGCTGGGAGATTGCAAAATGCTTGTGGATGGAAAATTTGTGCTTACATCCTCATTTATTTAGGATTTTATCCTTACTGCCAAAAGGATATGGGGTGGCTTCTATACTTAGAGCAATGAAGTAAATATATTAAAACAAATATTAGCCATTTTAGACAAACATTTTCTCATTAGTCTTCTCTCTGTGAAGAGAATGCGGTTAAAAATGGTTTGAAGTTTCCTGAGTCATTACGCTCTGTGGCTTTTCTAAAGTTAGAGTGCCAGGTTTTCAGTAACTGTGTTTGTATTTACATAATTTTATTAATTTTTATTACAGTTCAAAGCATACAACCATTTTACCAATTGCCTTTTCGTAATTAGGATGTTATATCTTCACTTTGTTTTGGCTCTCAGTGAATTCAGTAGCATCCCATTTCATTAGCAAATACAGAGCAGTATTTCCTGATGTAATTAGACAAGTGTATTTGGTGTTTAACATGATTTTCATCTTCATTAGAAAGAGATGAAAACTTACGAGTCTCTTTTATCACTTTGAAAATTCTTCTGCCTCAAATGAAAATCTCTGTATAAATGTTTTATTCTTATTTGATTCTATAGGGCAGCATGTCACCTGGAGCTGCAGATGTAGCAAATTATCTTAGTTTGCCCGGTGGAGTAATACAATGGGATGTGTGTGTGTGTGTGTGTGTGTGTGTGTGTGTGTGTGTAAGCTAGAAATAGACCATGATTCAAAAGTAACACCAAAATAACTCTTTAGCTTACTCTAAGGAAGTTTCTTGCTTTAGACCTGCACGTTTGTTTGGGGTCTTTCCTTTTTTCTTGAGAGTAGGCCTCTTTTGGGGCACTGACCCTCTTCGTAGAGATAGACAGTGGTTTAGGGTTAAGCAAAAGAGCATTATGTATGAAGGGAAAGCCATTACTCAGGAACACCAGGGAAGCAGGTTCTGTAATAGCCCTGTCACTGTGTTTCCTTCTTCTACTAAAAATAGGAATTATTTCTTCATTCTACCTTACTGAATTAAAGTCAGCTGTTGAAACAACATTGGAAATAGAATTGTGTAGCATTTTAAGTTTTTTTAAAACAAGAAAGACACCTAATCACGCTGATTCCTCCCTCTCCTTTTTTGGCAAAATCTGAGCAATTTATGTCTTTCTATTTACATTGATGTGGTCAGTTTTAATTTGGCTTCTTATTTCTGTAATATTTTCCTTGGCAAAAATGTCATTAGAAGTGGTGTTGACTATAAATCTTATAGGATTAAGTACAAAGTATGATAATTTAAATTGGTCTTTGAAAGTATACAAAGGTTGAAAACCTGTAAAATTTTTCACATATAAATTTTTTTCTGATATTTATCGATATTTGGATAGTCTTTTTTGGTGAGGTCTTCTCTTGCAGTGGTTTTGAACTGAATTCTTAATTCAGTGGGAAAGACAGATATTCAGGACCCTTTGTGACTACTTCCAACATTTAGAGTGATAGAATAAAATATCATTCTTTTCTGGTGTCCTAGGTTAAATTTGTCATATATGCCTTATAAATATTATAACCCCCCCTCCAAAAAAAAAAGCAAAAAACCAAATCTGTTGCTGTTGAGTTGATTCTGACTCATAGCTAACCGATAGGACAGAGTAGAACTGCCCCACAGGGTTTCAAAGCTACAGTCTTTATGGAAGCAGACTCACATCTTTCTCACTCAGAGTGGCTGGTGGCATTGAACCATGGACCTTTCAGTTAGCAGCTGAACGCTTAACCACTGTGTCACCAGGGCTCCTTATAAATAATATACATTTATAAACTTTAGATAAATACAAATATGTCTTATAAATATCATTTTTTCTTTTTATTCCCTCAAGAGATTTAAATTAATTTGTAAGAAATAAATACCACAGAATGGTAGGATACAAAATATTCAAAAATAGGATTAAGAGAAGTAGAAATTAGAGCATGAGTCTATATCAGAAATAAAATAGGACACGATTGCTTTGCTGTGAATTAGGGTTTAAGCTTTCTGGTGGCCTATGTGAAAAGGAAGAATTGGATAATTGCTCAAGATGAGGAAACAGATTCTTTCTCTGAGGCACAGAAAACTTTTCCTACCACATAGTCCTAAGGAAAATTTCTGTGATAAAGCTGTGTATAAGAAAGGCCTGAATGGCATCCTCAACAACGTTCCTATAGCAAATGCAGTAAAGGGTTTTTAAATACAAGGCTTTTTTTTTTTTTTTTCTTTCATCACTCTGAGTGAAAGCTGAGGGCACACTAAGAAAATAAAGAATAGTCCAGTATAAGCAATTACATCAAGGCCATATTTTCCAAAGAGTACAGCCTTCAGTATGGATTACACCTCAACATAAAGAAAACAAATCCTCACAACTGGCCCAATAAGCAACATCATGATAAATGGAGAAAAGACTGAAGTTTTCAAGATTTCATTTTACTTGGAGCCACAATCAATGCCCATGGTAGCAGCAGTCAAGAAATCAAACAACACATTACATTGGGCAAATCGCTGCAAAAGACCTCCTTAAAGTGTTAAAAAGCAAAGATGTCACTTGAAGGGCTAAGGTGTGCCTGACTCAAGCCATGGCAGTTTTAATCACCTTATATGCATGCAAAAACTGGACAGTAAATGACAGAAGAAGAATTGATGCCTTTGAATTACAGTGTTGGTGAAGAATACTGAATGGATTGCCAGAAGAACAAACAAATTTGTCTTGGAAGAAGTACAGCCAGAATGCTCCTTAGAAATAAGGATAATGAGACTTCATCTCACATACTTTGGACATATTATCAGAAAGGACCAGTCCTTGGAGAAGGACATCATGTTTGGTAAAGTAGAGGGTCAGTGAAAAAGAGGAAGACCCTCAACAAGATGGATTGACACAGTGGCTGCAACGATGAGCTCAAACAGCAATGATTGTGAGGGTGGTGCAGGACTAGGCAATGTTTTATTCTGTTGTGCATGGGGTTGCTATGAGTCAGAACTGACTTGACCGCACCTAACAACAACAATAAGCAGTTACATAAAGGGTCAAGACAATATAGTACTAATGAATTTCTGATATTCACCTTGTTCCCTCTGGAGGAATGGATAGCTAGTAAGTCCTTCAAACTCTTTTCCAGTTGATGGTAGAGGCAGTTTGAGGCTGCATTCACCAGTGAGGCATTCTGTGTTGTATACTGAGGTTTTGAATGTACATGATACTTTGAGTGCTCGCTACCACCCGCGGTCCCTTTATTAGCAAGTATTGGACATATGTGATCTTGCAGTTGCAGTCACAGATGGGCCTGAGATCACTGCCTGTGTCAGAGACCTCTTCCAGGTCATCTTTTGAGGTGGCATGGTAAGATAATTCCTTCCTTTGTGTTTGTTCCAACCTTGATAAGAGTTAACTACTCAAACGGCACCTTCTGTCTTAGGGAGTTTGACTTTAAAATATTCAGAAAGAGGAGGAGATAAAAAGAGTGGCCTGTAAGTGAGGAGATAGCCCGAAAGAAGACCAGCGAAGGCATGAGGTAGAGAGAGAAGGCGAGGGAAACTGAGGCTCAAGATGGCAGAATCTTGGAGCTGTTTTTGGGCTTTTGGTATTTCAATGCTACCATGGGTGATGTTCAGCTTCTTTACAAGTTTTGCTAGCAGAAACTTTTTTTGTTCTTCCTTACTTTCTTGGGTGTCCTTACAATATGTAATATTTAAGGTAATTTTATAAGATAATTTGGACATGTTTTTGCTCTTTGTAAGTGAAAAGAGCCAAATACAAGGTGGACTTACGTAACCTGGATATTACATAGTGGGTAGTTTATTGTGCTTTTATAGAAATTAAGGATTCTAACAAAATTCTTTCTAGGATAAGTTACCATGTAGGTTTATGTTTGCTAACCATTAATGATAGAAACACAGGAACTAAAATTAGCTCCAGAGGTAATTATAAGTAACAGCTCTTGAGGATTAATGAGGCTTGTATTTTTGTTAAATCCATACAAACACCTAAGAATTATACATAGATACCTTGTAATGCATTTATTTCAATAATAACTCTGGGATTAAAAATTGTAGTATTTTCAAATAGCACAAGACCTCTTAAAACAGCAGTTCAAATGTTAAGAAACAACAATTTGGAGGGTAAGGTCATCTATGATTTGGCGTGTCACGGGGCTGGTATGTTTGGTTATAATTGGAAGAACAAACAGGCTGGCGGCTTTTACCGTATTGTGTTGGTGTGTTAGAGAAACAATGTCATGGTACAATTATCCATCCACTTACAACAAGAGGAACATGGAAATTGGGGCTTCAAAGCTTCCTCATTTTCTCTTCCTACTGTAAAATTAGAATATTGAGTTCCAGTGAGGTAATTTTAACAAAGTGAAGTATATTCATCCTTCAGCCCCTTGAAGAGCACTCTGCTAAGGTGGTCTCCTTTCTTTAATGATTCAACCCAAATCCGTGATGACCTTTCTATTGAAATAGGCAACCTTACTAATATAAATTATTACTATTATGCAATAGGCAACCTTACTAACACATTCTAATGCAGTTAGGTCACACAAAAGGCTTGTTAAGTTTGTAGTACCTGCTTTCACCTGTACCAGAATTTCTAGTTATACCCAAAGTGTTTTATTCCTTACTGTATCACTATAATTCTACCCTAACTAAATAGAATTAGTTTTTTATTAGATAAAATTTCTACTAAACATTATCACTCTATAAAACATATTACGGTATTTGATGATTCAAAATTATGAAAGGTAGTTAACAGTAATAAACAGTTTGACACCTTATATTAATATATTACATAACAAGTTATATTTTATCATTTTGATATTTTAAAATTATTGTATTTATTATTAGGGTGATTATGGTTCGTAAACATACTAAATAATTTCACATTTAATAGTGTTTTGCAGTTGTTCCATCTAAACGGTTTGCTCATTAGGAATAATTATCTGTTTAGAACTGCTGATGCTTGCAGACATGTTGGCTTCCTAAATAAATGTCCACATCAATGCCAAAGTCCTGTAGTGGCCAGATTTGAACGGCCTGTTGAAAACTGATGTTTCAAAGTTACACCCTGGTTCATTTGGAAACATATTAACCTTAACCATGTGCCAACCCTGGTGGCATAGTGGTTAATTACTACAGCTGCTAACCAAAAGGTTGGCAGTTCAAATCCCCCAGGCACTCCTTGGAAACTCTACGGGGCAGCTCTGCTCTGTCCTGTAGGGTCGCTATGAGTCGGAATCGACTCAATGGCAATGAGTTTTGTTTTTATATATATATATATATAAAATATATATAATAACCCAACAACCTATTAATGTAGAGTTACCATTTTGCATGAATAAATATGGGGGAAAGAGAATCAAAACACTTTGAACTGCAAAGCATACAATTTTATTTTCTTATTTGGCTACCCATGGCCACTTATAAGCTGACATTTCTGGAGCTGCCTTTGCAGCCACCTGCCTGGCCAATGGTTCTCTAGAGATAGGGGGTTGCTTGTGGAATTTATGCGACACAGATAACTGTCTGCCAGGAACTAAACTGAGCCCACAAAAGTTATTGAAGATGTGAGATTAGATCCAGCCCTGGTGAAAGAGGGATCCCAGAGGGGGCTCCGAGGGAGCGAGCTCTGCTGAGGCGGCATACATGGCTGGGCTCCTCGATGGGGAAGTCTGCGCTGGCATCGCTGCAGTCAGCCACGACCTGCGGATGTTGCTGCAGGCACATCAGAATCTCTTAATGTACTGAAGAAGAAAGGGGGCGAGGACAGCAGGGAAGGAAAACCAGGGGATAAAACATATAAAAAATTTACCACATAAATTAGCTAGGCCTCTTGCAGCAAAAACTAACAATTTCATCTGAGTACGAATCCCAGGGATCCTTCTTCAAGTACATGAAGGAATTGCATCACACAATCTGCAAGGTAATTATTAAAAATGCATAGATGGTTGTGTAGGTAACAAAAAAAAAAAAAAAAGAAAAATTGTCTCCAGAAAAACATTAAAAGGTCTGCATATATCAATGAATTACAGTCTGTTTGCTTCTAACAGCTGCTATTTTGGGAATTCCTCTGAGGATGTTTAAAGAGCAAATTTTGTAATTTGAGGTGGCTGCTCCATTGTCGTGGACAGTTGAAACCAGAGTAGGCTATTGAGGAGAGCTAACGGTTTTGGCACTGGTTTTGGGTGTTAAGTATCAGCTAACATGTTTGTGCCCGCCCTTCAGATGTCTATATACAAAGACCCCTTTCTCTCCATTCTGGCAAGAATCCAGGCCAATCTTGGAATGTTTAGCCCCCCGCCCATCATTAAGGGCACTGTGTTAATCATGGGGCTTCATCTCTGAAGCACCCTGGAAAGGAATGCTCACTGACCCACAACATCCACATTTCCGCCTCTGTGGAAATTGCAAGAGCAGGAACATGGGGTTCTGAAGCAGAACTAAGAAACAATCAAGCTCGAGTCCACGTAAAACTACCTACAGGCTTAATACCTTAGCCACGTCAGTGGACAGGTGACTGGGTTGTTGCAGTTATTTATAAAAACCTGCTATATTTCGAAGGTTTCTTTCTCATCAGTATTCTTGGTGAGAACACAGATATCATACATATATCTTACTCAGTAACATGGAGGCCAAGTCTTAGCCTGCTAAGATGATGCTATTCTGATCTAAAATAATATGTTAAAATTGGGTTTTGATAAATAAGGTGATAAGCTGGCAGGAAGAAAAAAACCTTGCATCTTTCACTCTAGCTTTAAGCTGAGCACTGTAACTATGCTGGAATAACTAAAGAACATTTTGCTCTCTTTTGTTATCTGTTGGGCATTAAAATTATCTTAATGTTCTGTAGACATTGCTGAGACTGAAGATTTTAATGAGCTGTACATTTATACATTTATTAAATTTCCTATGAGTAGAGAAGAGAAATTAGAAACATTTCATTAATAAACACTTTCCAGGGTGTTTTCTTTTTTTTTTTTCAAAATAAAAAAAAAGGAGTCCTTGAGTTTCTTTTGTGAATATTACAGGTATGGCAGCATCTTCAATGTTATTTGGGGAAGGATCCAGCATCTAAATTATTAGGGTTTTTTTTTGTTTTGTTTTAGTCATATAAATGATTACTTATTTAGTTAAAATTGTGACTTATTTGGGTTACATATACAGTATCATGGTTCTCCTCATGTGCTTAATGTATTTGTTTTTATGACTCAAAAATGAGTTTTGAATCTTTAGAAAAGCAGAAAATTTCTCCTTACAGGCCAACTATTTTGCATATTTATGCTGTCTAATTTACATTTTTTCCTTCAAGGTATTAGTGAAAGAAAAGAATAGTGAGGACTAGGATAATTTGCTTATTTCTTTAAAAAAATCCTCACACATTAGTTTTATTTACTACTTCCCCAGCTCTATTGCCAGTGTGGTATCTTTTTTTACAGGCTAGCAAAGGCATGATTCTTCACCCTTCAGGGTGGAATAGTAATTTAAAAAACTCTTGAAGACAAGCCCTGAGCTCCTTGACAGGTGGGACATCTGTCCCACTCAGTGCTGTATACTTAGCACATAGGTGGCACTCAATAAATATTTTTTGAATGAATGACTGGGTAAAGATCTTAGTGGTTTATGCAAGTCTAAGAGGAGACACTATGCCCCTTCTCTGTGTGTGAGTCATGCAGAAAATGAAGCATTTGACAAGCCTGTGACCTTACGTGGTAGCCTGGATAAAGGTCGATCAGGTGTCATAAGAATAGGCTACTACAGGTGGGGCCTTTGCTTTCCTGGTCCTTAGTGCCTGGAGACTAGTCTTCTATAGCCCTTCGTAGCATTGCTGGGAGCAATCAAACTCTCCATGCCTCACGTCCCTGTTACAATCACAAGGGCAAGTGGTTTCTACTGGAGGGGAGGAGAAGGGAAATGTTTGCATTTCCATCATCTTTAGTTTCCAGTACTCTCTTCACCATTGAGCTCTGTGTTTCCGCTTCATAATTCAAGTAGTTTAAGGTAACACCCTACCTCTCTTTGATCTTTTTCTCCACCCCACTTTAGCCTTGAAGGCAAGGAATCTATCTACCTTGTTGACTATTGTGTTCCCAGTACATAGTTCAATGCCTGGAATACAAAACCCAAAGCCCCTTGCTGTCAAGTTGATTCTGACTTATAGTGATCCTATAGGACAGAGTAAAACTGCCCCATAGGATTTCCAAGGAGTGGCTGGTGGATTCGAACTGCCGACCTTTCGGTTAGCAGCTGAGCTCCTAACCACTGTGCCACCACCTCTAATATAAAAAATATAGTAAGTGCTAAATAAATATTTATAGCAGAATATACAGTGATAGTTTAGGTAAAAAACTCCAGCCAACCTGTGTGGGTGAAAACCCAGGGGCTGCCAATTACTTTCTAGGTAACCTTGGAAAAGTTACTTAATTGCTCTGTGCCTTAGTTTCCTTATCTGTAAGAAGGTGATTATAATAGTACTCACCTCATACCAAAACTGAGCACTGAATTAATACTTGTGACATGTTTAGGACAGTGCCTGGCACATAGTAAGCACTGAAATAGCTACTATTATTTGTTAAAATGTCTAATATGGTCATTTAAAAATAAAGTATAGCTTTAAGGGAAGATGGGCATATCTTTATATAAGTTTATGAACCAGTTGTACATGTTTAAATTAATCTGTGATTTAAGCTGTTGAATGTGTCCCCCAGTTAAATAATAAAAATATCAATCTAGATATTCTCTTTAGTGACTTGGAGAGCATGGCCATGTACTCTTCTGTGCATGTACATTGACGTGTGTCTCTTCATCTTTTTTGTGTCTATTCTTGCAGCGAACTCATCCAGCACCACTGGGAGTGGATTTGGGTACCAAGCTGACCATGTCTGTCTTTATACCCATTTCTAAAACTTAGCATTACCAGGTTTACTGCATTTTCAAGCTAGGGCTTTCTCTAATTTTTAGAGACTTGGAATGCTCCTCATCTATGTAGAGTGACCCGAGGCTATGACAGTCAAACCCTGTTTTCCATAAGAAGATCTCAGCCCTCCTTTATAAATAAGACAAAGGAGGCTCGCAAAGGCTCAGTTATTTGTCCAGAGACATGCATCAGTTAATACTGAAACCAGGAATAAAGAACCAGCATTCCATGGCTCTTACTCATTCACAAAAAACATTACTGCAATATATTATCAGGATAGGAAAGTTCAAGTATGTGAACATAAAATTGGGTATTCTTTTTGAAGCTATAACCAAGAGTTTATACCATGGTCCGATTTTCTCATAATGTGAAGAGAATTGATTTAAAAAGCTCCCTAAATATGAGTGTGTGTATATGAATCTGTCTGTCTGTTGGTCTGCCTGTGTATCATCTATTACATTATATAAATATAAATAAATAAATAAATATATAAATCAAATTCATCTCTGTCAAGTCAGTTTTGACTCTTAACAACCCTATAGGGCATGGTAGAACTGCCCCATAGAGTTTCCAAGGAACCGCTGGTGGATTCAAACTGACAACCTTTTGGTTAGCAGCCATAGCTCTTAACCACTGTGCTACCAGGGCTCCATCTATAATATAGCCTGTGTATATAAAATGAAGCTTTAGAAAAGACAGTAGATAACTGCTGTTAGTTCTCCTAGTTTGATTTTGAGTTCGATTTTGACTTACTGTCTTGTGGAGAGTTAGAATAAAAATCTTTCATCTGTGTCCTTCATGGCCTTGAGTTTTAAATATTAGGTCCTGCTATGCTTGACTGATAACCAAAAGGTCAGTAGTTCGAACCCACCAACAGCTCCTTGGAAACAACCATATGGGGCCATTTTACTCTGTTCTACAGAGTTGCTATGAGCTGGAATCGACTGGATGGCAATGAGTTTGGATTTTTTTTTTTTTTTTAATGTGGGTAGCACTTACTCCCTTCTTTCTCTCCTTACCCTGTCAAGCTTCTGCTATCATGCATTTTTTTTTTTTTTTTTACCTCAGAGGACACTACTTCATAACTGCTTTCTCCTTAGTCCTTCACAATCTTGTTTCTGGTCTCTTCACTGTTCATAAAAATGATTCCCCTTTGAAAGCTATCTGTGATCTCCTGACATTTTCTCAGCTTTGATTCACCCTTAATTTTTTTCTGGGTAATGCTGTAGATCAACTCTCCATTGTCAAACACATTCCTCTGCTGTTGGCCATGCCCCTGACCTTATCCAGGTTGTTATCTGTCCTACCTTGTCCTTCTTAGCTTCCTCTGTTGGCTCCTCTTCTCTCTTGCATGTTCTGCATAAAGTGTTTGCCAAGTTGCGACCTCTTGTTTTTCTCCTCTAATTTCTGCCCTTTGAGCATTCCATTCTTTTCCACAGTTGGCTCTGAGCTCTGTGACAAGACAGACTCTGTCTTTGTCATTCTTATATGTATCCCTAGTACTTAGCACAATGCCTGGGTCATGGTAAGTGCTCAGAAAAGTTTCTTGACTTGAACTTAAGCTGAGCAAATGATTACAAATTCTAAATCAGTAACTCTGACTTTTCTCAACTTCTGGTGCCAGTAACATTACTTGTTTTTTGTGTATATCCAATAATATTAGCTATCACTATTGAGCACCTGGTGATAGGTAAGTTGGCTAGGTGATTTAAACACAACAGTCCTTTAAGGTATACATTATCATCTATACTTGACATATGAGAAAACTGACATCCATCTGGGTATTAACAAGCACCTCAAACTTAACATGGTCAGGAAGAACTCTTGTATCTAAACTTGCTCATATCAAATTCTTCCCATCTCAGAAAGCAGCATTCCATCTATCTAGTTATTGTCCACTCACTAGTTCCATTTTCCATGTCCAATCCATTAATACGTCTAGTTGACTATAAAAAATACCCCCAATCTGCCCACTTTTCTTCATTTCCAGCCCTAGTCCAAGTTATCATTATCTTTTCCAGACAAGTGCGATAGCCTCCTAACTGACTCTCTGATTCTCCTTTGATTGCCTACACTCCATTCTCCACACAGTAGCCAGGGATCCTTTAAACACACAAATCAGATCATGTTACACTAGTGATTATAGCCTGCTGTGGCTGTAAATACTACCTAACCTTTCTGATGGTATCTGCCATGTGGCTGCACTTGTGCTCTACTTTAAAAACCAAACGTTGGGAAATGTATGTTTGTTAAAAATGTGAACTGAGGAGTATTCATTTATGAAGGGATTTGGCATAGAGGTCCATAGGCAAACTTAAGAGGTGATTATTTTATTAAAGAATTCTCCACTTTACAATAAAGAACGACGATGAATCTGTGAAACATTTCATAACATGGAGGAATCTGGAAGGCGTTATGCTGAGTGAAATTACTCAGTTGCAAAAGGAGAAATATTGTATGAGATGACTATTATAAGAACTCAAGAAATAGTTCAAACAGAGAAGAAAATATTCTTTGATGGTTACCAGAGTGGGGAGGGAGGGAAGCAGGGAGAGGGGTATTCACTAATTAGATAGGAGAGAAGAACTAATTTAGGTGAAGGGAAGGACAACACACAATACAGGAGAGGCCAGCACAACTGGACTAAACCAAAATCAGTTTCCTGAATAAACTGAAAGTTTCGAAGGCAAGTGCAGCAGGAGCGGGGATTTGGGGACCATGGCTTCAGGGAACATATAGGTCAGTTGGCATAATAAAAACTATTAAGAAAACATTCTGTATCCCATTTTGGTCTGGGGTTTTAAACACTATCAAGCAGCCATGTAAGATGCAACAATTGGTGTCAACCCACATGGAGCAAAGGAGGATGAAGAACACTAAAGTCAGAGGGTAAGTATGAGCCCAAGAAACAGAATGGGCCACATTAATCAGATACTACATTGGCCTGAGACCAGAAGAACTAGATGGTGCCCGGCTACAACCAATGACTGCCATGACAGGGAGCACAGCAGAGAATCCCTGAAGGAGCAAGAGAGCAGTGGGATGCAGACCCTAAATTCTCATAAAAAGACCAGACTTAATGGTCTGACTGAGACTAGAGGGACCTCGAAGGTCATGATCCCCAGACCTTCTGTTAGCCCAAGATGGGAACTGTTCCTGAAGCCAACTCTTCAGACAGGAAGTGGACTGGACTATAAGACAGAAAATGATACTGGTGAGGAGTGGGCTTCTTGGATCAAGTAGACACGTAAGACCATGTGGGGTGCTCCTGTCTGGAGGGGAGATGTGAAGGCCGAGGGGGACAGAAGCTGCCAGAATGGATACGGAAACACAGGGTGGAGAGAAGAAATGTGCTGTCTCATTAGGGTGCGAACAACTAGGAGTATATAGCAAGGTGTGTATTGGCTTTTGTATGAGAGACTGACATTTGTAAACTTTCACTTAAAGCACAATAAAAATATTAAAAAAAGAAAAGAATTCTCCACTTTATAGAAACAGCATTCCTTTAAGTAGTATGCACTTAAAATATTAGCTGGTTTACCATCATTTATTTACACAACACTTTTAAACAATGTATTTATTACATAAAGTGAGGAAAATCCATACCTGCATATGGATAATTTATACTATTCAAACAAGTGCAAAGTAGTAACTCTTGTAGTATTCATATTGACTGCACTTTTGATTTTCATCAAAATCTAACTGGTGGAAGAACAAACAGCCAAAGAGAGAAGTCAAGTAACCAAGGGAGCTATCATTCACCTTTCTCTGTTTCTGCCTTTTGAACCACTGCTGTGCACTTGGGATCAAATTAGTCGCTGCTGAATGGGAGACTCACAGATGTTACCTGCTCTGGTTGTTTCTAGACTCAGGTATACTTATTCAAGGAGGCTTGGATGCTAAGTAGGTGTCTGGATTATCTTGGCACCGTATTGAAGTAGGTGAGCATTTCTCATGCACATGGATTCACATTCATATCTTTAAAAAGGTATTTCTAATAAAACCCAGTCATTTTTTGTATTATGTAAGTAAGATTTTTTAAATGATAATCACTGATTTGTCAGTAAGGAAAAAAAATCTCTCCCTTCATTAGTGGAGACAAGCTGCAAGTTGAGAATAATTGTCAATGCCTGCTTACTTATACAATTTTCACTGTATTGAAGAATATTACCACTACTATTTGTTAAATGATTTCAACCTGCTGTCATGAAAAAACAAAATGAGAAAATGCCTAAGGACTTTCTACACAAACGTGTTTTGTTAGATTTATTTTTTCTTCTGTAATGCTGTTGGGATTTTTTTGCAGTCTGTGACAAACCTCTCTCCATATGTTGTTGTTGTTACGTGCTGCTGAGTCGGTTCTGACTCATAGCGACCCCATGTACAACAGAATGAAACACTGTCCAGTCTTGTGCATCCTCACAATAGTAGATATGTTTGAACCCACTGTTGCAGCCACTGTGTCAACCCATCTTATTGAGGGTCTTCTTCTTTTTTGCTGACCCTCTACCAAGCATGATGCCCTTTTCGAGGGACTGGACCCGCCTGATAACATGTCCAAAGTACCTGAGACAAAGTCTCATCATTCTCACTTTTAAGGTGCATTCTGGTTGTACATCTCCCAAGACAGATCTGTTTGTTTTTCTGGCAGTCCATGGTACGTTCAACATTCTTCACCAATGCCATAATTCAAAGTCATCAGTTCTTCTTCAGTCTTCTTCAGTCAGCTGTTTCTTCTCATTTTGTGTTGTGCTACATTAGCAAATGAAGGTCCTGAAAGCTTGACTCCACCGACAACATTAAGGTCAACTCTACTTTGAGGAGCTGGTTCTTCCTCAGTTGTATTTACGTGCCTCCCCACTTGAGTGGCTCACCTTCCGGCACTATATCAGACAATGTTCAACTGCTATTCATAAGGTTTTCACTGGCTAATTTTTTCAGAAGTAGATCGCCAAGTCCTTCCAGCCTGTATTAGTCTGAAGGCTCCGCTCAAACCTGTCCATCATGGGTGTCCCTGCTTTTGAAATACTGGCGGCATAGTTTCCAGCATCACAGGAACATGTGAGCCACCACGGTATAACAAACTGACAGACATGTGGTGGTTCTCTATGTAAGAATATTTTTTCATTTTCTATCTAGAAATTATTGACTTTCGTGTAGAATTTGCGCCTTCAGAAGTTTTCTTTGTTGGCTACTTGAAAATAATATAATGGATATTCATCTTTAAAAATAATCCTATTTTAAATTAGCATTGAAATTAATGGAAGGGAAAATGAAATATGGGGAAATTACAAGCCAATTCTCTATCAGGAGTAAGATTATGTTTCAGAAATTTGAGATGACCAGATTCTTTATTTAAAATTTTCATCCTTCCTCCCTCTTTCTGACGCTCCCTCCTTCCCTTCCTTCCTTCATCCTTTCTTCCCTTCTTCTTCCCTCTCTTCTTTCATCCCTACCTTCTTTCTTTTTTAGTTTTGGGCTTCTCTTCTTCTTATTTGTTGTTTGCCGTTAAGTCAATTCTGACTCATAATGACCCTATGTATAGGCCTCATGGGACTTCCTAGGCTGTAAAATCTTTATAATAGCAGATTGCCAGGTCTTTTCTCCCATGGAGCAACTGGGGGGTTTGAACTGCCGACCTGTTGGTTAGCCGCTGAGTACTTAACCATTGCACCATTACATCCCAGGTGCTCTCTTCTTCTGCCTCTGCATGAAATTCATCATCACTGCATGGGTTCGGCCGTGCCCAAGACAATGACAAGCAGATCTATACCTCTATGCTTTTCCCCTCCTCAACACCAGAACTTTATTTCTCCAGGCACCTCAAACTAACATGTACCAAAGTGAAATTCCTATCATTCTTAACCAAGCTTTTCCTCTTCTCACGTTTCCACCTTCACCTTGGTTAATACTTAACCAATGGACTCACCATCTCCCCAGTTACTCAGGCTGAAAACTGTTTCATCTTGGACTCAGATCTTCACCTCACTGTCCATTCCCTGCTCTCAAGGTCACCAAATCCTATTAATGCTACCACTAATATAGTTTCGTTCTGTTTATTGCTATACAGACCCACCCCACCATAACAATTAATATCCTCATTATCTCTTGCCTGTGTTTCTGCAAAAAACTATTAATAGGCCTTCTTGTTTCCAGTTTCCTTGATCTCCAACCCATCCTTTACGCTACCAGTAGAGTCAAATTTCCATAGCCAAAATCTGATGGTGTTTTTCTTCAGCCTCAAAACCTTTGATAGTGACACAATATCAAGTTCAAACATAAAAAGTCCTTTACAACTTACCTTTCCTTCCTCATGTTTGAGCAGTGTGGGCAGTGCAGTTACAGTGGTTGGAGCCTATGCACTGGAGCTCAACTACCTGTGTTTGTGTAACAGCTCTTCCCTTTACTAACTGAGGAAAATTTGACATAATATTTAGCTTATCTAAAGTTCAGTTTTCTCATCTGTAAAATTTGAGTTATTTCAAAAATTTTGAGGATTAAATGAGCTAATGCATTTAAAATGCTTCAAGGGTAAATATTAACTAAGTAATATTTAAGAAAACCCCAAACCAAAACTCTTTCTTTGCATGCAAATGGAATTTCACACTGTTCCCCAAATAGGCCAAGCATTGTCTTGCCTCTGGAAATTCGCACAAGTGGTTGTTCCCTTCAAGGAGCAGCTCGAAGTCCCTTCTCTGGTGAAGTCTTCTCTGAGACAATCTGCCTAAATGAACGGCTCTGTTCTCTGAGTTCCGTTGGGGCCTTGTACAAACCTTTGTTACAGCCCCTGTCGAATTGTTTTGCAATTGTTTATGTATGTGTGTCCTCAGATAGTCTGTGGGAGCGGATGGTTTTATTCATCTTTGTATTTCCCTCAGTGCCTATCACATAGGAAGTGTTCAACAAATATTTGTTAAAGGAATGGATTAATTGTGGCACTCTCTTTTTTCGGATTCATGTTGACTCAGTGCCATAAAAGATTTTCTTTTTCCAGAAGACAATAGTATTCCAAAGGGAGATTTAATAATTTTTGACTTGAAAAAAAAAAAAAAACCACAATTTGTTTAGGATGCACATTTTTTTCTGCTCTGGGAATTTCTATCCTGATGATGCTGAGCAGAATGAGTACAGCGTTACCTTGATTAAAATTAGCCTAGATTAGGCCTTATTTGATTTTTTATTGAAAAAATATGAAATATCTAGACAAAATTTTAAAAGATAACTCTTTCTCTTCTCTACAATTCTGGTGATGCATTATTGCCCTTTTACACCCCAAACAAGTTGATTATCATGAAAGTTTTTCAGTTCCACAGTTAGGTCATGTGCAAACTTTAGAGTCTGGTTGTGCAAGTATAATCAGTATTGCTGAACCAGAGCTGAGCTGTCAAAGCAGGTGAAGTTTGGGCTTGGAGTCTCCGCGCTGGCCCTGCTCCACGCTCTCCCCTGGAATCTCTGCTCTTACACTGGCCTCTGCTTGCCAAGCCTGCACTGCCATAGCCTCACCACCAACCATCTTCCCCAGGACTCATGCTCTATGCCTTCACTAAGTCTCCCTGTCTATGCAATCTTAGTGATGATTGTGCCAGTCCAAGATCTAACTGGGCCCCATCTCAGGTGAACGATCTGCACTGGGGCATCTAGGACATAAGACTTTACACACAGGAGAGGCTTCAGTGTTGGCAGTACCACACCCTTACCAGGACTGTGCACGGACGTTTTCTTAATAAGGCTCAGTGCTGTCAACTGTCATTGGAAGCCAGAATGAAAAAGCAGTTATTCCTTTACTCGTTGTGATGTAGGAAAAGGAGCATGGCCTTTGAGGTCAGGAAAACCTCCGGCTTGAAGTTTCTCCCACTAGGTTCTGTTATGGTTGTTATTGCATAACTTCTGAGTCTCAGTCCCTGGCAGTAAAATAGGAAGTGTAGTCACAAAGGTTACATAAGATAATGCTTGTCAACTGCTTAGAATTGGGCCTGGGATACAAAAGTATATCATCAGTAACAGACATAACTATCATTATTTTTCACCCATTCAAACTCTAATGAATGACTAACTTTATTCTCAGTAGCTGAGTCTATAAGTAATCTCCTATCTTTATTTTTGCCCAAACTTTGAACTTATCAGCACTCAAACCTTTTAGATACTTTCTCGAAGTAGTTTCCCCTCCTGTGGTTAGGACCACTTCCTCTTGGGAGGCAAGTAAAGGACATGAGTGGAAAAGGACAAGACTGTCATCGGTACACAAAATTAATAACCTGTCCCAGAATGTAATGTGCCACCCGTGAAAATGATTTAGGACTCTAAGAGTCTGCCAAAGTTAATCAGGGAGTATTAACAGCTCTTTGAAATCCCTTATATTTAAGGGGGAGGGAGGAAGAAGAGCTAAAAGAACAAAAGGGGGCTATTGAGTGACTAAATGTTCAGAAGCAAAAATGTGAAAAGCCCATAATCTTTAGCCTAGATCATCAGCTCCAGAATTTGTGAGCTGGCTCTAGGCGTGACACTGATCTTTTTTCCTCTTTTCATAGCTCACCTGAATCACTTTTAAAAAAAGTAGCAGAGGTTCAAAATGAAAACCAAAACTCCAAAACTTAGACCAACAACAGCTACAGCACAGCCACGCTGGAGGGCATATTTATTTAAAAATATAAAACCAGGATGGTTAACACACCACCTTTAAGCATCTAAACTAAGAACATTCGACAACTGATATCCACTGGAAGGATATTTGATCCTTTCCCTACACGGTTGCAATGACTTATTCTGCTGAACATGTTAATAGCACATGTTGCTTATTTCTCTGCAGCAGAATCTTTCTCAGATCCTTTCATAGACCTCTGATCAGCTCTCAGGTGCTTGAAGACTATGAGTCAGGGATCATTCAGGGACTTAGTCACCCTCAAAAGACTGAGCAGCCTTCTCCAGGGGAAAGCTGCCAAATTTCTTTTTTGGATGAAATTCTTCAGCAAAGATTTCACTAGCTGCATGCATGAAAAATTGCATTACTCTTACCCATTTATTTCACTATATTTAACCAATAAACATCGCTACCTGAAATGGACTCTGTAGCATAATTTTTGCTTCACCTTTTTGCGCTTCTAAGTAGGATGATCAAGCTGTATGCACTGAAGTTGATATTGATGTTGAGGGGATCAGATTAAGGCTAAGTGCAATTTCTAATTTATTGCAATGATTTCATTTAAGCTTATCTGTAATGAGGAGATTGTGACAAAATGCTTAGTAGCATTTTATAAAATAAAACTTTCTAGCCTCACACAAATAGTATTTAATATGACAATGTGACAAAATAATGAATGATGCATTGAAAATTTCCAAATTTTCAGGTAGGATATTAACTGCCATTTAAGCAATTTTGTACTACATGAAATAAATTGTATATAGCTTGAATCCATTTTTTTTCCTTTTACTACTAATTTTTTTTTAAGTATATACTTTATTGATCGTACATAAGCAGCCTCATCAGCTCTCTTTTGTTATTGTAAATATATCTATCACACAATTTTGCCAGTTC
The DNA here is from genome assembly GCF_030014295.1 of Loxodonta africana. Taxonomy (NCBI): domain Eukaryota; kingdom Metazoa; phylum Chordata; class Mammalia; order Proboscidea; family Elephantidae; genus Loxodonta; species Loxodonta africana. The sequence continues at coordinate 161,698,689 of NC_087342.1, read as the reverse complement.
AACTTTTCACAGGTGTACAACTTATTGAGAGCAATTACAATAGTAGGCTGTGTCATCCTACCTTTAATCAATGTGGTTTTTCCATTATTGTTAAATCTTTTCAACAAATTATCTAGAACAGTGCTTTTCAAACTTAAGCGTGTATTGGAACCAGCTGGAGGGCTTGTTAAACATTGGTAGGGCCCACCCTCAGAGTTTCTGATTCATTTGATCTGGGGTGCGGCCTGAAAGTTTGCATTTCAAACAAGTTAAGGCTGACAATGCTGGTCTAGGGTCATACTTTAGAAACACTGATCTAGAAATTGTGGTGCATGAGAAAGATGGAAACAGGGCTTAGTACCATGGGCTCCTCTGTATACAAGCTGTGTAACTTTAAATGAATTTTCTTCCTGGAGCTTTTTCATTCATAAGATAAGTGGTAAGAGTACTTGTCCTGCCTACCTCCCCTGAATGGGAGGACCAAAGAACACAGTCTGGGTAAATATAGAACATATTAGCACTGACACAGAGTAGGAATTGCTTGGTGGAACTCTTGGCGTTTCTCGGGCTATTATTTACAAAAGGGTACTTTGAATTAATCGAGAAGACCTACATTACAGAACAGGAATTCAAACCTCTCAGTTTTCTAAGAGTCGTCTTAATTTACATGCTGCATAAATAGTAATATTTGTAGAGAACCTCGGGACTCCAATACATAATCAGGTCAGGGAGCTGATTACAGAGAGAGTCAAATTAATCTTCTTTTAGTACTAATTAGCATAGAAACTTGGTTCTGAGTCTGCATTTACTTAGCAAGACCTATGTCTTCTACTTCTCATTCCCCTACTCATTCAGAAAGCTTGTACTGAGGGCCCACTGTGTGTTGGGCACTGTGCTGGGAAGTGTGGTTACAGAGATGCATGCACTGGGCTCACAGCCTGTTACAATGTTTAGAACACAAAGTGATAACTAGCACCGTGGAGGAATGTGCTAAGACTGCAGAGCACAGAGGAGGGAAGACCTAATTCTGCCTGAAGGGGTCAGGGAAGGCTTCCAGTTAACGGTGCTGCTTTCTTTAAAAAGTGGATGGAGAGATATGTTTGAGTCTGCTCCAAAAAAAAAGTCCCCATCAAATATATCATCCTGCAATCCAAAGGAAAGGGGAGAGATGACTAGAGAGGAAATGCAGTATTTATTTAAGTAAAACAAACACCTAACAGCAATATATGATTCCTTCCCAGGTTAAGTACTCTTGTTCATGAGGATGAAGTAGGTTTGCTCGTTCATTCATTCACTCACTCACCCACCCACCCACTCACTTACTCAATCTCTAGATTGTTGCCTTGATTTAAACATTTCAGGGACTTTTCAAAGCATTTAGAATAAAATTCTAATCTATCGCCATGGCTGATAAAGCCATGCATAACATAGCGTAATGTGGTCACTGCCTCCCTAACCTCCTGTCACTTTCTTCCACACTGCCTTGAGCCATACTATTTGCCTTCCAGTCCCTTGATCAAATCACTGTCCCTGCCATCTCAATACCTTTATGTTTGATTTTTCTTCCACCTGGTTTTTTGAGTGGTCCGGTCTTCTCAAGGAGTCCCTGAGTGGTGCAAAAGCTTAAGTGCTCAGTTAGTAACCAAAAGGTTGGCAGTTTGAACCCACCCAGAAGAGCATTGGAAGAAAGCCTGGTGATCTGCTTCCGAAAGGTCACAGCCTTGAAAACCATATGGAGCAGTTATACTGTGCAACACATGGGGTCACCATGAGTTGGAATCAACTTGATGGCAACTGGTTTTCATTTTTTTTGGGGAGTCTTTTCATCCTTCTAGTCCCAATGTATATGTCTCCTCAAGTTGTCTTTCCTGATAACAGAATCTAAGGTCTGTCCCCCCTACTCCCATAATCCTTTATCAGACCACTCTCTTCTGTTCCTTTGTGGCATCAAGTGGATTTAAATGATGTATTTGTTTGCTGCTTGTTTGTTGTCTGCCTCCCTTTTTCTGTTTTGTATCCACTGTGAAGCACAATGCCTTGCACAAAAGAGGCCTTCAGTACACACTTGTGGAATGACTGAAAATTTTTAGAATATTTATTGAGTGCTTGCTAGGGTTAGAAAGGTGATCATCAGTACGAGGCCTGTTAGGAAGTTTAGAACTTTTGTTTTGAATTGGACTGGGATTCTCTGGGTGGTGCAAATGGTTAACACTTTGGCGGCTAACAAAAGGGTTGGAAGTTTGAATCTACCTAGAGGTGCCTCGGAAGAAAAGCCTGGTGATCTACTTCCAAAAAACCAGCCGTGGAAAACCCCGTGGAGCACAATTCTACTCTGACACACATGGGTCACTATGAGTTGGAATTGACTGGATGACAATAGGTGGCAAAATTAAGGGGAAGTTCCGTGGGAACCACAACGAGTGCTTAATCTGAATAGTGAGATTGGGGTTCCTGAGCTTCCTCCCTACGACTTGGCTCTCAGCAGGAGCAAAGAGGAGTCTTTGCTGACAGCACAAACTTGACACCTGTGGTTATTCCTTTGACTCTTTAAGCAACCAGCTGCCCCTTTCTGAGGGTTGCTGCCATAGTTTTGGGATAAAACTTTGGAGGGACCATGAAGATTTTATTTAGATTGAGACTTTTTTCTTGGGTTGGATAACCAGTGCGAATTTATTGAGCACCCAGAGGGCATAGCATTACAGTAAGTGTGTAAACGGGCTATGGTAATTTTAATTTAATTCGAGAAGATTTTTTCTTTTTTTTAGGAAAATGGCTTGTACTTAGCATTAACCTGGGAGGTAGTGAAAAGGAATAATGGTTTTTGATTTGTAGTCTCTGTCCTTAAGAAGTTTCCAACTTAGTTCAGAAGTGTAGAAGCAATTCATAACTACAAAATTGAATAAGCAATATGGGCTTTGAGTGCTTCAGGACTGTTATGTATTTATAAAATTTCCCTCTCCCTTTTGAAGAATATCTGTGTTTCTGATATAAAAGAACTCATGGTCTAGGTAAGGCAGAATTGTCCAGCAGAACTTTATGTCATGACGGAAATGTTCTGTAATCTGTGCTATCCAGTAAGGTAGTGAATAACTACATGTGGCTATCAATAGCACTTGAAATGTGGCTAGTGCAACTGAGGAATTAGATTTGAAATTTTATTTAATTTTAATTAATTCGGATTTACATAGCCACATATGGCTAGTAGCTCCTGTATTGAATAGCAAAGATCTAAGAGAAAGAACAAACTTTGTGTCCACTGGAAGGTACAGTAGAACCTATTCTAAATAGATCTTTGTCTAAAGCAATTCATTTTTATCAGAAAGTAATTTATTAGGGATAGCATTGTGGCTAAACCAAATACATTGCTGTCGATCCTGTTGGCGTAGTGGTTAAGAGCTACAGCTGCTAAGCAAAAGGTCGGCAGTTTGAATCCACCAGGTGCTCCTTGGAAACTCTATGAGGCAGTTCTACTCTGTCCTATAGGGTTGCTATGAGTCTGAATAGAGATGACGGCAATGGGTTTTTGGGGGTTTAGCCTTGTGGCATAACTGATGTTTACTATTATAAAATAATAATTCTGAATAACATATTTGGACCATCTGTACTACCTTTAAAAGGAGGTGACTTAAAGGAATGTTTGTTTCTATTTTTAAAGCATGTATCTTTGCAAATACTATTTCTTGAGTTTGCAAACTTTGGTGCTGAGTCTTCTAAAATTTTCAAATGATTGTGATGACAGAAGGAAAAAGGTAATTGGAATTGTAGTTGAAGTGGGTACTCTGCAGAATTTTCTTTCACTAATTTAAATAAATCAACATCTTTCCTTGTGTGTAAAATTTTTGAAATAAATGCAAAAGTGTCTTAAGAAAGGCTCATTAATATCCATGTACTTTCTGGATATCATTTAGTTAAAGGGCAAGAGAGAGAGAGAGAGTGAAGAAGAGGGGGAAGGAAGCTATAGAAGGCAAGAGTTTTCTGTTAAAATCCTAGCATATTCTCTAAAGTCAGAGGACTGTCAAAAACATAGTTTGCATAATCCACTCATCACAACTCATCCAAGGAGCATAATCCAAATCAATAACCTACCAGAATTTTATCAATCACCCATAAGGACAATCATTCACCAATCCTGCCCAATTTCCCCACCAATTTCCCCTATTGATCCTGCCTCAATTCTCCCTGAATGTTGAGCAACCTTGACTCATTCCTGCAAAATATTCCTACCAACCAGTATCAACCCACAGAACTGGGTCTGAGAGTATTAAAATATTTTTAAGAACAAGAACAAGAACAACAACAAAAACCCCAACCCAAGCCTCAAATTGCCATTAGAGAACATGGAAACAGTTTTACCCAGATGGATTGGAATCACTTTCCTCCTATTTTGTAGAAGGGAAGGGTTCGAATTGTGACTATAACAAGTTGTATACCTTCTCCTGGTCACAGCTTAAAAACAATTTTTGGTTTGAAAAATTTGCCCAACAAGGTCCTTCATCAGATCTTACAGGATCAGGCAGCAAAAAAGGAAAACAGCGAAACGTCATGCTTCTCGTAGGATTATTTTGTTTTGGGATAGGACAGCCTTTTTGTATTTTCTTAAAATTTCCCCCCAAATATTTATTTCTTCCTACAAAATAGGTAGAAAGAATTCATGACTCCCAAAAATGTTCATCAACAGGTAAAAGCAGGCACTGCCATAGCAAGTTAGGGCATAATCATGAAGAGATTAAGCCTGAAAGATGCCTCTAAAACAGAACCTGCCCTGAGCTTGTCTCTGAATCCCATGAGTGTGCCTGAGGGGCTAAGTGATGGGCATATAGCAGCCGGCTGCTCCGTGAAGTGGTTGGTGAGCACAGACTGGGAGTCTCTGGGAGGGAGCATTCATGCCACAGAACCACCTATGTGCACAGTGAATGGGTAAGGTGGGGTCCGAGGAGAAAAGTCTTTTCAGATAGCATGGTTATCTGAAAGGTGTAGGTTTTTTCTTTTTCCCCAAATAAAAAAGTAGACCAGTAGCTGTCCAGTCAGTCTGACTCATGGCGGCTCCATGTGTGTCAGAGCAGAACTGTGCTCCATAGGTTTTCAATAGCTGATTTTTTGAAAGCAGATTGCCAGGCCTTTCTTCCGAGGTTCCTCTGGGTGAACTAGAACCGCCAATCTTTCAATTAGCAGGCAAGTGCATGAACTGATTGTACCAGCCAGGGACCCCAAACAAAAAAGTGAGCACCTCAAATAACTTTGATTTTCTTGTCTTCCCACCAGCTAATGTGAAAAGTTTTTAACTTGGTGGGCTGCGTGCGTGGGTTTTACTTTGTTGATGGGTAGTGTCAGCTCAGAAGCTGCAGATGTTTGATGAGCTGTTTGGTGAAGCTTGTTTTCAGGTGGTGATGTGTAAGGGCCTTAATGGGTCTAATTTGCATCATTTTAGGTGTTTAATTGAGGCCCCTGAGCAGCTGTCATATCCCTGCCTGGAACTAGAGAGGAAGAAAAAATATGAAATTCACACAGAAAATTCAACTAGGTAGTGTGTTGGGGATCATTACTTATATGAATTTCAATACGAACATTTTATGTTTGACAGCTAAATTGGTTAATTTTTTTTTTTTTTTTAATATAGGGTTTGGTGCAGTTATGGAAGTGTAAATTTCATCAAAATCTTGTCCAGGAGCTTGTTAACACTTCTCACCTCCAAATGCATGCAACTTTCATATGTAATGGAAACACTAAGCCCTCGGTGAATCATAAATGACAAACTAACCCAGATATACCTGGATTTAAACTCACACATCTCTTATTTAATGAATAAGTTTTTTTTTTTTTTTTTTAAACCTGAATTGGTGTGCTTCAATAAAGATGCTTATCTGAAAAAAATTCTCAGCTACCTATGAAGCTGTTTGATTGTTAAGTCAGAATCACTGTGCCTCGGGGTAGTAGCATTACTTGAAGTGTGTCTCTCTTTCAGGAGGCCTCAGGAAGGGTGGACCATGAGCCATCCCTTTGAGCAGAATGGCTGAGTGGAGGCACTTTGTGTGTTCCTAGCATGAACTGGTTTGGTTTCTCTCAAAGGAACAAAACTGTGTTTCCAATGTGGATGCCCAGTGTCAGTTCTATATTAGGGGGTGTAAGTTTCTTTTAACAGCTGTTAGTGTCCTTTCAAAGTTTACCTGGAATGAGCGTCTAACAGATGAGACAGATCAAAGGATTGACTAGGATCTTAACTCAGTGCTCAGCTCAGTCAGGGTGAGTCAGAAAACTTAGACTGACAGGGGAAGAAGAGTATTGATATGCCTAGAAAGATATTTGGAAGGATTATAATAGCCACCATTTTCGTCACCAATGGTTCCATTAAATACAGGGCTGTCAAGTGCTTCCACAGGATGTTCAAATTAGAAGTGTGAAGGTGTGCAGTGTATCTATGTTCTTCAGAGCATTAAAAAAACAAAGCAGACAAACAAAAAAACCCAGTTGCCATTGAGTCAGTTTGGACTCATGGCCATCTCAGGTGTGTTACAGTGGAAACGCGTGCCATAAGGTTTTCGATGACTGATTTTTCAGAAGTGGATCTCCAGCCTTTCTTCCCAGATGCCTCTGGGTGGACTCAAACCTCCAACCTTTCTGTTAGCAGCCGAGAACATTAACTGCTGGCACCACAAGTGATTCTACCCTTTAGAAGGTCTGGAGAAGACCTAGAGATGTCACAATCACAAATTCTTCAGTGGTTCAGGAGGCCCTGTGTGCTTGGGCAGGGCTTTGAACCAGTTCTTCCTGGTTCAGGAAGCAAAACTGGAACAGATCAGAATTTTTAAAAGTTGGGTGAACCAGAACCATAACCAGAATGGGAAAAATTACGGGTTGAAGCCCTGCTAGAAACCTAATCTCCCTCTTAGAAAACAAGGGAAGCTTATGCAATGCATAGCAACCAAATCTATCTCTTGCATGTTGGATTTTGAACAGAGTTGGAAACAGCTGTGCCCCTCTCAAGGATGGTGGCCAACCATGCTGCTTTGAGTGCATGTCGCTCTCCACAGTCCTGCCAATAATCCAATCTCACACATCAGGCTCCTGGAAGGGCTCATTACGTGCCTTCTGAGTCTCCAGTTCCAGGGCTTTGACTCATAATTTCCCCTTTTCCAGTTATCATTCCGGATCACCCAAACTGCAAAAATTTGGATCTGTCCTGGTTTGATTCATTGGCCATGACTGAACCAGGTTGAACCGGTTCACAGCCCTGGTTGGGGCTCATTTGCGTTAATCTTAGGTAGAGGGAATATTTTCAAGGGGTAAGGAGCAGACATTCCAAGGGAGATATTTAGAGCCATATGTGACGGAGTGGAGAACAGAGTCTAGTTTACAAAAGGAAAGGCTAGGGTGGAGCAGATAGCAGTGCAATTGTTTACCCCAGAGATTTATGCAAAATACTCCAAGACAGGATCCTCCTCTACAGCAGGCCTAGACCCTAAAGCACAGACTCTGGAGCCAGATGGCCTAGGTTTGAATCCCAGCATAGCCACTGGGCAGTAAACTTAATATCTATGCCTTAGTTTCCTTGTGTAAAATGGGAATAATAACTATACCTATGTCATGGGTTGAATTGTTTCCCCCCAAATATCAATCAGCTTGGCTAGGTCCTGATTTCCTTGTATGATTGTCTACTGTTTTATCTTCTGATGTGATTTCCCTATGTGTTGTTAATCCTATCACTATGATGTAATAAGATGGATTAGTGGCAGTTATATTGATGAGATCTACAAGATTAGATAATATATTAAGCCAATCTCTTTTGAGATATAAAAGAGAGAAGCAAGTAGGGAGACATAGGGACCTCATACCACCAAGAAACAGTGCCAGGAGCAGAACGCATCCTTTGGACTTGAGGTTCCTGCACTGAGATGCTCCCAGACCAAAGGAAAACTGATGACAAGGACCTTCCTCCAGAACCAACAGAGAGAGACAGCTTCGCCTGGAGCTGGCGCCCTAAATTCAGGCTTCTAGCCTACTGAACTGTGAGAGAATAAGCTTCTCTTTGTTAAAGCCATCCGCTGTGGTATTTCTGTTACAGTAGCACTAGATGATTGACTCATTAGGTTATTACTAGGTTTAAATGAACTAGTATTTGTAAAATGCTTTCAAAAGTGGCTGGCACATCATCCAAACTATAAGAATGTTCATTAAACAAGTACATACTTGGAGTGGCATGACGTGTTTAACAGACCAACACAGATGCTTAGGGAGAGAAGTGGAAAAGGCAGATGAAAATGCTTTTTCACTCTTGCTGCCCAGCAGTGCATGCACACACACCTTTCTCCAGAGCACATATTTAACTATAATCAGCTCCTTGTCCCTGGAGCTCCCCCAGGTGGGGGTTGTGGATATACAGGTCCTCAGATCTTGTGCAGACTTCCCAGAGAAGCTACCTTTGCAAAGGAAGAGAGGGAATGGCCCTCAGGTTATATACTTGACAAGTGTGAATATCAGATAATCAAGTAACTAGCACAGTCTGGGAATCGGAATATTAGTTCAGGTCAAACATGTAAAGCAAAGTTAAGCCCTGCTGTGCCTCTGAAATGAAACCCAATGCTGTTTAGAACAGTTACCATTTTATTATTAAGGTTATACACTAACTCTGTTTCTAGAAGCATTATAAGATGTATTGAGTCCCTTTCCAAAAACAAGCAAACAAAACACCACCACCACAAAAAAACAAAAACAAAACAAAACAAACCCCAAACCCAAACTCATTGCTGTTGAATCAAGTTCGACTCATAGTGATCCTACAGGACAGGGTAGAATTGCTCCACAGGGTTTCCATGGCTACAATCTTTACAGAAGCAGACTGCCACATCTTTCTCCCGCAGAGTGGCTGGTGGATTTGAACTGCCGACCTTTCAATTAGCAGCTTAGTGTTTAACCACAGTGCCACCAATGCCCCTTTGCCATAAACTAGCCAAGTGTTAATTATTCATAGGCTTTGTCAGGATAAATCAGCAGCAGAATGGAGTAGCTGTAATCTCATGTTGAGATCTATCTTTGCCTGTGGGAGAAGGCATGGATTGGAAGAGTATCATTTTGACAAACTATACAACATATCGACAGGGAACTGCCAGAAGTTCAGGCTGGTTTCAGAAGAGGACATGGAACCACGGATATCCTTGCTGATGTCAGATGGATCCTGGCTGAAAGCAGAGAATACCAGAAGGATGTTTACCTGTGTTTATTGACTATGCAAAGGTATTCGACTGTGTGGATCATAACAAACTATGGATAACACTGTGAAGAATGGGAATTCCAGAACACTTAATTGTGCTCACGAGGAACCTTTACATAGATCAAGAGCAGTTATTAGGACAGAACAAGGGGATACTGATTGGTTTAAAGTCAGGAAAGGTGTGCGTCAGGGTTGTATTCTTTCACCATACCTATTTAATCTGTATGCTGAACAAATAATACGAGAAGCTGGACTATATGAAGAAGAACGGGGCATCAGGATTGGAGGAAGACTCATTAACAACCTGCGTTATGCAGATGACACAACCCTGCTTGCTGAAGGTGAAAAGGGCTTGAAGCCCTTACTAATGAAGATCAAAGACCACAACCTTCAGTATGGATTACACCTCAACATAAAGAAAACAAAAATCCTCACAACTGGACCAATGAGCAACATCATGGTAAATGGAGAAAAGATTGAAGTTGTCAAGGATTTCATTTTACTAGGATCCACAATCAATAGCCATGGAAGCAGCAGTCAAGAAATCAAAAGACGCATTGCATAGGGCAAATCTGCTGCAAAAGACGTCTTCAAAGTGTTGAAGAGCAAAGATGTCACCCTGAAGACTAAGGTGAGCCTGACCCAAGCCATGGTATTTTCAATCTCATCATATGCATGTGAAAGCTGGACAATGAATAAGGAAGACTGAAGAAGAGTTGATGCCTTTGAATTGTGGTGTTGGCGAAGAATATTGAATATGCCATGGACTGCCAAAAGAATGAACAAATCTGTCTTGGAAGAAGTGTGGCCAGAATGCTCCTTAGAGGCCAGGATGGCGAGACTGCATCTTACATACTTTGGACATGTTGTCAGGAGGGATCAGTCCCTGGAGAAGGACATCATGCTAGGCAGAGTACAGGGTCAACGGAAAAGAGGAAGACCCTCAACAAGGTGGATTGACAGAGTGAATGCAACAATGAGCTCAAGCATAACAATGATTGTAGGGATGGCACAGGACTGGGCAGTGTTTCGTTCTGTTGTGCAGAGGGTCGCTGTGAGTCGGAACCGACTCGAAGGCACCTAACAACAACAACAACAACAACATACTGCATATCTCTGATTCAGCAACATTTTAGTGCATGGTTTACCAAAATACATATAAACTATGGCAGACTTTTTTTTTTTTTTCATCCTGAAAAATTAGTCCTGAAGGTGCGTCTTCACCCTCAACAGGTGGAATCCTTAAGGAACAAATTTGTGGGGGTCTGAAAGTATAGGATCACTATGAATCAGAATTGACTCGATGGCAAGGGGTTTGGTTTTCTGTTTTGAAGCTGTATTGGGTTCTGCATAGGGCATAAGCAGAGCAAGAGCTAGCAGAATTTCATGGTGCCCCTCCATTATGTGGGGCTGGTGTCTGTGGGGTGCGTTTTATTTCTTCTGAAAGGTTATGTCTCTCTTAAGACGAGGTCTTGAGACTGCAAAGCATCTCATGGAATCACCGTTTTAAAATGTCATTGGTAGTGGTTGGGGGTCATGAATGCTGTGCCTGGTGAACTACTAGAATGAAAAGGGTTTGGTCTTCTGCATTAAAAAAATGGAAAAAGCAGGCTTCCCTGGATCTTTCGGTATAAGAAGCCACAGAGAAAGTAAATCAGAAACTGTTTTGTTTTATTTTTGTTGAAAATATGTATAGCAGAACACATACCAATTCAACAACTTCTACATGTACAATTCATCCAGTTGTTCAACTATTCTCACCCTCTTTTTCTGAATTGTTCCTCCTTCATTAACATAAACTCACTGCCTCCTAAGTTTCCTATCTAACCTTTTGAGTTGCTATTGTTGATTTGATCCCATACAAATAGTTCTTTAAAAGAGCACAAAGCTCAGGGCAGACATTCTTTATTAATTAAGCTAAACTATTGTTTGATTTAAAGAAGACTTCAGGAGATATTTTTGGTTTAAGTTTTATTATCTTAGGGTAATAATTTTGGGGGTTCATCCAGGCATAATGGCTCCAGAAAGTCTGGTTTCCATGATAATTTGAAATTCTGTTCCGCATTCCCCCCAGCCCCCCCCCCTTTTTGATCAGGATTCTTCTATAGAATCTTTGTTCAAAACATTCAGTAATGGTAGCTGAGCCCCAAACAATTCTTCTTGTCTTACAGCAAAGGAGGCAGTTAGTATTTATTTTAAAAGGCAGGTATAGTTGGCTTCTCTACCTACAGATCAAGATGACTCAACTAGACTTGTTCCAGGTACCACCCGACATAAAGTTGTGATGAAAACTCAGTTCTGCCCATGTGTGCTGGCAGTTTTAACAGAGTTCATTTTTACTTAACTGGGGTTGGAGACGATCAGAACCAAACTAGTATCGTGTGCTGGGTGTGCTACAAGATGGCAGGTGTGATGGTTAATGTTATATGTCAACTTGACTAGGCCACGATTCTCAGTGGTTTGGCAGATATTAAATAATCATCCACCATTTTGTGATCTGATATGAGCAGCCAATCAGTTGGAAGAGGAGTTTCTTCAGGGGTGTGGCCAGCATTCAATATACGTGAACGTTCTGGCAAAGCTCACAGTCTCTCTCACAATTCTGCGCTTGTCTCATGGTCTGACCTCAGGTTCTTGGAGGTCTTCAGCCAGATGCCTTACATGCAGATTTTGGATTTGCCAGCTCCAGCAACCCTGTGAGCCATCAGCTTGCTGCCTGACTTGCAGATTTTGGGTTTGTCAGCCCCTGCAATCATGTGAATCAGGAGACGCATTCAGCCTGACACCTGACCCATGGATTTGGGGCTTGCCAGCCCCCACAATTGCGTGAGCAATTTCCTTGAAGTAAATCTCTCTCTGTATGTTTATATATACCCTTCACTGGTTTTTCTTCTCTAGAGAACCCAGCCTAAAACAGTAAGAAAAGACAGTGTTGGACCTTGACAGAAAACCCTGAGAAGTTCACCAATTATCCCATAGCTTCTCTTTTCTTTCAGCTTGCTTTCATTCTCCCATTTTCCAGAAGGAAATCTCAGCCCCTTGAAGTCCCTCAGAGTTGTGCTGATTTGTATTACAAGTGCCCTGGCCACACAGTTTGCAGCAGTTGGTGCTTACAAAGATGCAACAGGGAACATGAAGAGAGAGACTTTAGAGGAAAAAAAAGGTAGGTTTGTGAGCCTTTACGTTCTGGTCCTCTACATTGTAACGGTTTAAATTCTTTTCAAAAAAGCCTACTCCTCACTGTGTGGATGTCTAAATCAAGTTGAAAAAGATCGAAGATGTCACCTGTTTTCTGGTTTGGTAGATCCTATCTCAACCTTCTGCCTGAAACACACCGAGGCACGCGGTTCTCCGCTGAGCACCCGGAGGCACCTCCCTCCCCCAGTTAAAAACAAAAACACAAAAAAATCCAAACCTTTCACCGCAGAGTTGATTCTGACTCATGATGACCCCATGTGTTACAGAGTAGAACTGCTCCATGGGGTTTTCTTGTCTGTAATCTTAATGAAATTGGATCTTCCACGGTGCCCCTGGGTGGGTTTGAACCAGCAACCTTTAGGTTAGTAGTCCAGCACAAGCCATTTGCACCACCCAGGGACCTTACCCTGAGGCCCACGGGAGTATAAATGTGCTCGGTATTACCGGTGTTTGGGGGGCCGATAAGCGACACTCCTGTTCCCCATATTCGTAAGTAACTGAGAGGATTACGTCAGGCAGGTGAAGATTAAAACTCCAGTTGTATTCATAAGGAAGACATTAGAGAGCACAGCTGAGGTGTGAGGGCAACAAAGGACTTGGCTAAAACTAAGCTCGGAGTGGGACAGCATGGCCCTCCCACTCCCAGGCTGTGCAGGAGAACGGCAGGCAGGACAGAGAAGGTCAGTTGAGACCAGTGTTCTCTACGGGAAGGCAGATTCCAAAGGGAGGGAACTAAGATGCAGAACCACGCATGCCAGGTTCTTTCACCTAATTCAGTGGTTCTCAGAATATGGTTCCCTGGGATCAGAACTGTTTTCATAACAACATTAGGGTGTTATTTGCATTTTCATTTGCTCTCTCTCAAGCATGCACAATGGCATTTTCCAGAGGCTATGTATGCTGTGATATTACATGTGATATTGCAACAGACTAGATGCAGAAGCAGATATGATAATTCAGCCATCTTCTCTTAAGCCAGACATTAAAGACATTTGCAAAAATGTGAAATGTTACTCTTCTCACTCTTCTACAATTTTGTTGGAAAATGTCATTAAAAAAATATATGTTTATGTTACCAAAAAATGAATTTAATATTGTTACTTTAAAATAAATAATTTTTAAAGTTCTCAGTTTTATTTCTAATGCAGTGAATATCAGTAAATATAACCCATACAAATAAAAACACTTAGTGGTCACTAATAATTTTTAAGAGTACACTGGGACCTGAGACCAAAATTTTGAGAATCACCCTCCTAAATTAACAATCGGATCATGAAGAATACAGCATTCTGTATTTCCTGACCAGGAATGGCTTCTTGTTAATTGCCTCTGAGTCAGTTCTGACTCATGGCGCCTTCATGTGTGCAGAGTAGTAGAATTGCTCCATAGGATTTTCAAGGCTGTGACCTTTTGGAGGCAGATTACCAGGCCTTCCTCTGGGTGGGTTTGAACTGCCAGCCTTTCAGTTACTAGGCCAGCATTTAACCATTTGTACCACTCAGGGACTCCTGAGACACCCTCAAATGCATTACAAAATAAAAAAAAAAAATTTTTTTTTTGTTACCTTTTTTCTCTGTCACATAAGAAGAAAAGTCCTTCAGAGACCACCGAGAATAATATCTACTCTTGCACCAACTTAGTCAACATTTATTTTATACTGATTTTCTCTTCTCATTTGGTAATTTTTTCTTTATAATCTAAGGAGGGTTGAGACAGGACAAGAACATGCAGTAAACATAGAAAGCTAATGCCTATACTTTGATTAAATATAGACTGGGAGTTAGAACTCACTTGCTGGAGATGTGAAGAAAGATCAAGTTTTATTATGTCCAAATAGCCTGATCTGGAGGTAGCAGCACCTGGACATTGCAGGTCTGAGTTTTGGTCTCAAAATCTAAATATTTAAGGTGATTCCAAAGCAGCATCCTCTTCGAACATGGATTTGTAAGCCATGAATAGTTAAATAATAGTGACTAATTGAATTTAGCATGGATTACAACTCAACATAAACAAAACAAAACAAAATCCTCACAATAATCAATAAGCGGCATCATGATAAATGGAAAAAATATTGAAGTTGTCAAGGATTTCATTTTACTTGGATCTACAATCAACACCCGTGGAAGCAGCACTCAAGAAATCAAGCGATGCAGTGCATTGGGCAAATTTGCTGCAAAGGACCTCTTTAAAGTGTTAAAAAGCAAAGATGTCCCTTTGAGGACTAAGGTGCGCCTGACCCAAGCCACGGTATTTTCAATCACCTCATATGCATATGAAAGCTGGACAAGAAATAAGCAAGACCAAAGAAGAATTGATACCTTTGAATTATGGTGTTGATGAAGAATATTGAATATACCATGGACTGCCAGAAGAACGAACAAACCTGTCATGGAAGAAGTACGCCCAGAATGCTCCTTAGAAGCGAGGATGGTGAGACTCGTCTTACATACTTCAGACTTGTTATCAGGGGAGACCAGTCCCTGGAGAAGGCCTTCACACTTCATAGAGAGCCTGAGGGAAAGTGGAAGAACCTCAATGAAATGGACTGACACAGTGGCTGCAACAATGGAATCAACCATACGTATTATTATGAGGATGGCGCGGGGCCTGGACAGTGTTTCATTCTGTTGTACATAGGGTCGCTATGACTCAGAGCTGACTTGGTGGTACCTAACAACAACAACAACAACAATTGAATAAACAATGATTGAGGGAAATGTTTCAAACTAAGTTTATTTTTATTTCTTGCTGCTGTTGAACCGAACTGACATCAACATTGAGTTTTTTTTTTTTTTAACATTAGTATTTGTTTGATAGTTCCATTTTAGTTGTTGTCAAGTCAACTCCAACTCAGGGTGACCGCATGTGTATCCGAGTAGAAATGTGCTTTATAAAGTTTTTGATGGCTGATTTTTCTGAAGTAGATTTCCAGGCCTGTCTTCAGACATGCCTCTGAGCGGACTCAAACCTCCAAACTTTTGGTTAGCCATTTGCACCACCCAGAGACTTCAAATTAAGTTTTTATTGCTCTCTTTGAAATGGCAGGCACACATGCAATAGTAACTAACACGCTGTCCGCTTACAATGAGGCAGGAATGGTTTTAAATAATGTATATTGATATTTAATTCTCACAACCACCCTACAAACTAGATAATATTATTATGCCTGTTTTATATATAAAGGTACTTATAAACTGTAAGTTTTGGAACCAGGGTCTAAACCCAGGCAGTCTGAGTCCAGAGCCCAACACTAGCCCATACAGGCTCCACAGTTAGCTGCTGAACATGTTGGAAATTGTTCCCGCTGATACAATTGAGAAAGATTAATTCAATTCCTCTACATTACCGTATTCACTTAGAAGGATGTGCTAATATTGATTGGTTTTGCCAAAAGTTAAGTTCAGAAGAGTTCTTGCAATTCTTTTGCCACCAAACATGAGTCAGAACCTCAAACCAAAGCTTATAAGGTCAAATCTTGCACTTTAGTTTGTTCCTCTAACTGGAGTTACTCAACTAAGAGGGATGAGGATACATCAGATCTAGAGGAGAATCTCTGTGATTACAGAAAATGCCTCCATAGTTTCTTCTTTTTCATTCACAACAGATACTGCTTCATTGTGCTTTCCTCCCCCAATAATTTAGCTAACACATACTCACTGAAAATATTTAAACATTACAAAAAAACTGTAAGTTAGAAAATATCAATCACCTTAAATTCTACCTCCCTGAGGTGGCAGCATTAATATTTTGGTGAACATTCATTTATGCATCTCTTAATATGAACATACAAACACTTAACACACCATTTTACATAAATGGGATCATATCATAATGCTGTTTTTTTTAATTCAGAATTTTATGTCATTTAAAATTTGTTCTTACCTCTCCCTCTTAACATTTTTCTTTCGTACGCATCATCCTCCCTTACCTCAATGAACCCATGTTAATAATCTGCTGTATTTTTCTGTGCTTTTTTTCCCCCAAATTTTATAATCTAAAATATATGTAATGTATCTATTATTATGCTCGTTTTAGAAAAAATATATATGTACATATGATTTTTGACATCGTTTTCCAAAATGTAGGGTCAAATATCTATTTGTCTATGTCTTGGTTTTCTCACTTAGCAAAATTTTGTGAATATTTCTCAAATTGATTGGTATAGATCTAATTCATTCTTTTAATGAGGACATTGTATTCCATGATCTGGAGCTACTATCATCTTTTCAACCATACCGTACTGATGGACCTTTATTTTGTTTCTCTCTTCTAAATTAAAATTTTATAGTTCTTTTCATTAACCTAAGCCAAAAACCAACCAAACCAGTTGCCGTTGAGTTGATTCCTACTCATAGCGACCCTATAGGACAGAGTAGAACTGCTCCATATGGTTCCAAGGGGCGCCTGGTGGATTCGAACTGCTGACCTTTAGGTTAGCAGCCATAGCTGTTAACTACTATGCCACCAGGGTTTCCTTCATTAACCTAGGGACCTCAAAAATCTTGACTCTGGTGAAAAACTAGAGGAGGCCATTTTTGATATTGCTTGAAAACATCTTTGATATTACCAATTTATGTAAAATTATTAATATATAGTATTGCATCTGACAGAGAATTTTTTTTTTCCTTTGACATTAAAACTGTACGATTTGACTGGAAAGTTTTAGTAAAATTGTTTACTGGAATCCTTTAAACTCACACAATTAGAAATAGCATCCAAAAAAATTACTGCATTATTTTTTCAAAAAAATTGTGCAAACATCCAAGTGACTAGTAGTGGCCATCAGAACTGAATTTCTTATGAATAGGCTGGGTTTTATGAAGCAGACCAGATAAGGCGGGCCACATGCTTGTAGCTCTGATATAGGATTGCTTTCTCATTCACTGCGAGCAATGACCAATAAGGAGGAGAAACAATACCAGCCTGGGTATTGTGTGTGATGCGTGGGGTCTGATTGCAAGAAGAATGGTTCAGAGGTATCTTGGAAATAGTGATCCCAATCTCATTGTCTTTGGGTTCAGGATGAAAATGAAAGTGAAATAAGATAGAGCAGAAATGAGTGAACTCTGGAATGGCTGGTTTTAATAAAATGCAGAAATTGTTTAGAATTGGTTAGGACCCAATGGAAGGAGAAGATGACACAGCAATAACATTTCTCTGAAAGTCATGATAGTGCCTAAGTGAATCAGCCAATTAGTAATTTAAAAATTATAGCTGAACAAGATAAAGAATGTAAACAATAATGTACTATAGAAAATAATGTTTAAAAAAATCTACGAAAATATCAGCAGCTGAAGGCTGCTAAAGGGAGAAAATCAAAACAGAATAAAACAAAGCTCAGCTAAAAAGCTGCCTGATTTTTTCCCAGATGCAGGAAGGCAGTTGGTGACAGATGAGGTGTGTCACTGAGAATCTCAGTTAGTTCTTTGCTGTGGGGATCATAGGAGTAGCTGAAAGTCACATCTTGGAAACTAGAATCTGTTTCCTTGAAGGAGAAAGGGAACAAGCAAAGTACCAAAGATGCTGAGATTAAATGGAAGGAAATTGGTAAGATCTAGAGAGATTACAGAGAAGGGGAGGAAGAAAAGCAGGAGATGGGGAGGGAAACTTTGGGTAATAACAAAGACAGAGCGTCTGTTCAGTCTTTTATCACTGATAACGAAAAGTCAAGGAGCCCTGGTGGCATGATGGTTAAGCACTTGGCCGCTAACCAAAAGGTTGGTGGCTCAAACCTATCAGCTCCAAGGGAGAAAGATGTGGCAATCAGCTTTTGTAAAGATTTACAGACTTAGAAACCCTGTGGGTGCAGTTCTACTCTGTCCCATAGGGGCATTATGAGTCAGAATTGGCTTGACAGCAATGGGGTTTTTGGAATCTAAAGTCTAACAGAAAGAAATCTGAATTAAAAAGGTCTCAGTGTTAATGGGAAGGTCTTCTGAAAGGTTTAGTTGAACTTTTCCTCAAAAATCTAAAGTTTTGGGCACAAAATTCTAGGCACTGAAAAGTAACAAAAAATTAAAGTTGTCATGCCAATTATGTTGATCTTGTCTTGCTAATTATGGGCCCCAAATTGTCAAAGTTATTAATAAATAAATGTCAGTTGGTGACATGTTCACTTTCAAAGTTATGGTGGGTACCGAATGCAGATAAATAACTATTGCAAAAGCTTACTTACAGTAACCTAATTTATATTATATGATGTGTTTTAATAAATTAAGCTATGATGGTTTTTACTTTATTGGAAATTTAATAGTTAATTTCTTAAAAAATGAGAAGATACAGATATAACAAAATAAAAATATTGGTGTGATATGAATATCTTATATTCTTTGGCTCATGCTAAGCAAATTAAAAAAAAAAAGAGAGCGATTGAGAGTCCCATATATACAAAATGCAACATTTATAGCCAGTTTTGTTTAACCTTGTAAGATATTTGCCTCTCTTGCTATTGAAAGTTGAAGGTAGCCTGTAACAGTTTTTAAGCCATTTTAGAAGCAAATAAACATGGATATACACCTTAAATATAAAACCTGAGGTAGCATTAAAGGTGACAGTTGCAGAAAGAAAATGACATAGCTTTTGTGTAGATATTTTAGCATGTAATTTTCAGCACACAATTCATATAATCAAAAGGCTGGAGGTGACCTTGAGAGGTCATCAGGCCCATCCTTCTGCTATTATAGGGAACTGTTAGCACAAGGCACCGTGCAATGATA